>NW_027397067.1:38373321-38509069 GCF_003265705.2 Callorhinus ursinus | reverse complement strand
AATATACTTGAATGTTAAGTCTTTTATGGCTAATGTACCAAAAGAACCTCATTATCTCAAAGGAAATGAATAATTCTGATTTTAAAAATGAAGCCGTTCCAGTAAAGCCTTTTTACCCATTTATCAATGGTAAAAAGCCATTTCAGATGTGTTTGTTATTACTTTAAGTTTACTGATAACATTAAAAGAGAACAAAATGGAGTGGATTCATTAAAATAGGGAAAGGATAGAGAAAGATGAGGCTGACTTCTTTTGCTCTTAGTGCTGATTGCCACTTTTCTTGGGAGATCTTGATGGACATTAGTGCAATTGCTATAATACTTTTATACCCTAGTGATAATTTGACATTACTAAAACATGATCACTCTAAAAAAAGATGAATTCAAAAGCAAATGAAAACACTATTGATATTTTCTAAAAATCAAGGACTACTAAAAGACCCTAGAATTTTCTGCAATCATCAATGGATGATGCTAATATCTCCAGTGAAACCAAGCATGTAATCTCTGAGGACTTCATTCTAAGAATATATATCCTAGCATTTGAAGTAAGTATTATGCACAATAATTCCTTCAAGTACATAAGAAATAAATTGAAAGTTGTAGAAATCCAGACCGTCTGAAATAACATAAGCTTGTTAAAAACAGAGCTATATAGCTCTAGCGTTGCTGTTCACTTGTGGTAAAACCTCATTTATCTTTTCTAGGATTCGCTTTTACTGTTTCCTCTGCCTTGAACTCTCCATTCTTAGGGATTCACCTAGCTGACTCCCTCTCCTCTCTCACACTTCAACTCCAGTATCACCTCCTTCCTGGATCACCCGTTTTAAGTATCCAACCCCTCATTATTACCATACTGCCTCACTTTGTCTTCGCAGTGCTTTTTGCTCTCTGAAATTACCTTATTTTATTGATTGTTTACTGATTTTCCTCAGTCTCTACTGGACCAAGAACCTTACCTGTTTTGATCACAGTTGTACTTTCACTGCCAGAATAATACCTGGCATAAAGCAGATGCTCAATAAATGTTAGTTGAATAAATGAATGGCTGAATGAATGCCCCACTGAAATCATAGCTTTTCCATGAAGGCAAGGTGATGGAATGCATACGGACGTGAGCTGAATCTTAAAGAATACTCTACAGATAGAAACTGTAACAACAGGGCTCTCCTTGACCACTCTTTCCCTAACACCAACTCAGGTACACTTTTCACTTCCACCTTCTTTGATCGAAGATAAGAACAACTTAAAACAAATGCTATGAATGCAACATCCTTCGTTCTACACCTTCAAATGAGAATGTTTGAAAAAATTTTCTGCAGAGCTCAAGCACAACATAAAATATAATCTCAATATATCCCCATAAATCCTCATAGAGGCTGAAATGGGAAGAAAGAATGCCTGAAGGAACTTGTAGAAATTTCAAGGATGATTTCTCCCCCCACATGAATGGTACCAGGCTTGGTTTATGGGGCAGGAAGGATTTATCATACTAAGTGCAGAGAAAAGAGAACAGGTGCTCCACTGCAGGAACACTTCCTTCTAATGGGGAGATCAAACCCGGTGCCAATAACTGCAAGAGACAAGAGAGTCAGCTGTGAAATGACACGCACTTAGCTACTGTTTGGCGATTGGGTAGTTTTTCCTCTAAAAGCCTAATTCACAGTACAGAATAAGTTGTAGAAGGACACGGGACTTGCACTGCCTCTCCATTCATTAAGACAGATCATGCTGAGCCCCACACAGCTGGGACCCAATGCCCAAGACCATCACATCATACTTTCAGCAAACCTCTCAGACACTGTCCTCAAAACGGAACCCTTTCATAGGAAGGGAGGGAGAAAAAATCTAGGAAAGAAAGAGATGTGATAATACTTTGATTTAAAGTTGGAAAAAAAGGCATGACCTAAGTTAAAGCTATTCCTTTAAAAATAGCTGTAAAAGTTAAGACACCAAATAAAGACAGGTTTGCCAAGAACTTTGAAACTATTTTAAAAGGAGGTACTTATGTTCTTTAAATGAATCTAAAATTATGTAATAATTGACTCTTTATGTTTTAACGAGGTTTGTTTTCCAAATAGAGGCCATGTATTTCCACGTCTTCCATGATTGAGAAGCTAATTTTCATAGCCACCATTTTTCCTATGATTATGTTTAATCTCAGCTCATATATCAATTAATAAAATTAGGAAGGAAGAAAGCTGAATTACAACAAGCTCTAAGTTTAGGTTATTTGCCCAGTTAGTGGTCAGTGTAAATGTACAAATGATGACATGGCAGCAGAGAGACTGGAACTCTCTAAGGTTTCTTCCCCTGGACTTGGTTCCTTGTACAGAATCTCCTTCTCAGAGATCCTCCTCAACTCAGGACATGGAGCTTTCATCTTCGTGGAGATGGCTCGTAAGATCTTAAACTGTTGGCCTGACTTCTTGCTTGTAACATCTAACTGAACATTTCTGCCTGTGTCCTACTGGATCTTGAAATTAACATATCTAATCAATCACAATCAGTTCACCTCACCTCACCCATTATTTCTCACTAGTCTCTTCCATTCTACTAATGATACAGTTGACTAAGGCACTCAGGCTTAAATCCTCAGGGTCCTATTTGAGATTCCCCTGTCCTTTATCCATCATACCCATTCAATGGTCCTGTTAATTTCACTGAAGTCTTTCAAATCTGCCATTTTCTTTTCAGTCATATATTACAGGCCCATCTCTTGCCATACCTGATCCCAGTGGGCTCAGATATGCAACTTGCTCTTTAATGTCACTGCTTGAGCTGGCTTTGGTGGCTGTGTTTTCTTGTTTGCATTCATTTTGTATTCTTGCTGTCCAATTTTCTAACTAAAAGATCTTTCTGGTTATGTCACTTATCTGTTGAAAAATAATAAATGCTTCCTCTTGTCTAGAAGATGAGTCCAAATCCCTTACTCTGTTATTTAACACCATCCATAATATGGCCCCTATCCAACCACACAATCTTATTTCTTACCACTTCCCTAAAGGAAAGAATCTAACCAGGCTGGCCTACTTAAGGTTGACTCATGCTATCACCCTTACCCAATGTCCTCTCTAGCTGCTCTTCTTCTATAATTTTACTTCTCCATAGCAAATATTTGTTTGTTCACTGGTTTGTTAGCAGACCAGCATTTATTCCAATTTTAATGACAATATATTTACCTTTCAGTGAATTCTCTCTTCTTTCAATACAGTGCTCTGTATTGAAATTTTACTTCTCCATAGCAAATATTTGTTTGTTCACTGGTTTGTTAGCAGACCAGTATTTATTCCAATTTTAATGACATTATATTTACTTTTCAGTGAATTCTCTCTTCTCCTTTCAATACAGTGCTCTGGGACCGTTAATCAAGATGTTCTTCCTTCCCTTATGTAAGTAATCAGCCTGGGACCCTAACAAGACCAACCTGATACTACTCCCTGGAAAGTGGAATCGTGAGCATAATGTCAACAGACTAGGGATGGTTGGAACTCATTTGTTCCAGTAGAGGTAGCCTGAAAGACCACTGAGTTATTTTGTCTCCCAACTTTTCCTGAATCCCAGTTTCTATACCGTCTGTTGATTCTGTGAGCACTCCCATACCCTTCCAGAAAAAAATTTTGATTACAGAGGTGATTTCTATCGCTTGCCAACAAAATTCTTAATTGTCATCATTTAAAGGCCCAAGTCAAGCCCCTCCTGCCACACTAAGTCCTTGCCAAGCACCCTAGCTCGCAGTGATCATTCCCTCAGGAAGCATCTGTAGATTGTAATTAGCATCTGTTCCATTCCTTTGGCATGTCTCAGTCAGCAAGAATTGACTGAGCATTAACTATGAAGCTGGTTCTGTGCTACCACATACTTTAAAAAAAATCTGTTAACTTTGATAATAATGCTTAATTTTACAAGCAGACTGTGGGTTCTTCAAAGTCAGTAACTGTCTCAAACATAAACATTTCTTCCCTGGCGCCTGGTGTGCACAGAAAACACATATTCTTACTGACTGACAAAACCTGCCTCTTCCATCAAAGCTGTTTCAGGGGAACACCACTACAATATTAGGACTGCATGTACTAATTGAATTAGTCAATAAACTAACTAGAAACATAAAATAATAGATCTGAAAAACTTGTCACATCCCTACTTGCTTGCTCACTGGGTAGTTCCAATGCCAAAAATCATCAGTTAACATGCTAATTTATGGAAGTTGAGAATGTAATTTCATCTTTTAGTATATCACACAACCTGGATCACTCTGAAACATTCCCAAGATATGGGCCAGGTCATCCCTAAGAGCTGCCATCTGCATCTTTCAAGCACACTGCTACCTACTGCACTGATAACCAAAGAGGACGACAATGCAGTATATTTATTTAACTTGTAACTCTACATTCTATTTTTAATTTTTTAAAAAATATTTATTTGAGAGAGAGAGAGAGAGAACACGAGCATGGGTGGAGGGGCAGAGGCAGAGGGAGAAGCAGGCTCCCCCCCGAGCAGGGAGCCCACGTGGGGCTCGATCCCAGGACCCTGAGATCATGACCTGAGCCGAAGGTAGATGCTTAACTCACTGAGCCACCCAGGCACTCCTCTACAACCTATTTTATTTCTTAAATATTTATTTATTTGAGGGAGAGAAAGAATGAGAGAGACAGAGCATGAAAGGGGGGAGGGTCAGAGGGAGAAGTAGACTCCCCGCGGAGCAGGGAGCCCAATGTGGGACTTGATCCTGGGACTCCAGGATCATGACCTGAGCCGAAGGCAGTCGCCCAACCAACTGAGCCACCCGGGCGCCCTTACAACCTATTTTAAATAGAACTAGGGGTGGAGGTGGGGGGACTAAGAACTAACATGAGCTTCTATATTTGCTTTAACAGAAACGCCCAGATAACTACCAAGCAGCCATTTGTAGAATCACGGGGCTCCTGGCTGTTATTCTCTCTGGATATATTACTGCCATGAGGAAAAATGGCTCAGAATGTACTGAAAAGTGAGAGGGAGAAGAAAGGAAAGGAAGCACCTACCTTCTTTTCCAGTCGATCAATTAATTTCTGGAGTCTATTGATCTGGGTCATCCACTGGTTATCTTCTTCTAATAAGCCTTGAGGGGAAAATCATGAGGGCAATGTATTAAACAGAGCAGGAATGCTTTGGCATCTCAGAACTTTCCTTTTACCCTGAAGGAAGCACACAGTGTCACTGGCTAGTCACCTTTTAAAGAAATATATTCACACAAGTGCTTTCCGAGTTACCGGTTTCCATAGATCCGCGCGGCCCAGTGGGTTCATTTTCGCAAGTCTGCGCTTTTTATGTCGTTGCCTGTACTGGCCTTTGATAGTCAAAGAACAGATCCCGCTGAGCCATTTTCACCACCCCATGAGACGGCTGATTTTTCTTTTGAAAAAAGGAAAGCGTCCATCAATAATTTTAAACTTACTTTGGTGACAGTGGCAGGCGCCAGGGAAGTAACAGGACTGACCACAGCAAGGGAGCTGGTGTCTCCTTTCCTAGGGGCTAACCTGAATAAACACTCACACTATGGTCATGGCATAGGGATTAAGAGCACAGAATCTGGAACCTGTTGATCTTGCTCAGATGACTTGACTCCTCTGGCCTCAGCAATAATATCATCACTGGCCACATAGTCATTGTGAGGATTAAATCAGAATATATATGTATACACACACACACACACACATATACATGCACACACGTGACATACATATGTACGTCTGTGTGAACATACAAACACACATCTATATCTAGCACCCAGTCAACCAACACGTAAGTCCTGTTGCTATTATTGTTGCTGTAATTATTTTTTAATTCAAAAAATTTCTTAAGTATCTTTTATTTTATTATTGCTTTTACAAGTAAGCTCTACACCCAATGTGGGGTTGGAACTCATGACGTGGAGATTAATCAAAGATGCAAAGGGAAGAGTTGTGGTCTGAGCCCCTGCACAAACATCCTGGCATCCTTGTGTATCCTTACGGCAGCTTGCTCAAAATGATTTCATAGGCATTTGCTGAAATATTATTATTGAATATTTTTCGATGGGAGGATGTCATTGAATTCAAACTGTAAAGCCTTGTTTTAGCTTTGAATGTTAGGAACGTAAGACCAAATTATAAAGAGGTAGTACTTTACATTAGAATTCACTTTTCTCTCTGTATTCTGGGGTAAAACTCAAGGCCCATCACATAAATTATGATGCAAAACTAAGCAGGAGAAGAGTCACACAGAAGTGGCTCTAAAAAAAAAATCAGAATAGGGGTGCTTTATAATACAAAACATTGTAACTGTAGAAACAAAATTTAGGTTTACTTTTTAATTTACAAATCAGTTAACAGATTTCCATTCTGGCTTGTTCCTCACAGAATTTAAGGTGGCTGTCACATCAAATTTCCTTAGAAGGAAATTTTGGGTTTTGCTCTGTTTTCTAAAGGTTAAAGTGTAAAGAACAATCTGTATTTTGACTCAGGAGTCTAGTATTGTCATTTCCTAACAACACATGGTAGACTGTGTAATTGCTCACAATTTCCCCCTTTCTTCCTGGTATAGAATTCTATGTACACTACAAGTCTTTGCCCCTCCACTTTGCAGTATCTCCTACCACAACGGGTGGAGTACGTGTCCCTTCCCACTGTTACTGGGTTCGGCAGGGCATTCATTTGGCCAATGGAGAGTTAGCCGGTAAGATGCAAACAGTGGTTTCAAGTGAGCTGTGTGAGGTGGCCTGGCTGGTTGTGCTTCTGACACCCACCAAAAGAAACTGCTTGCTCCAAGTAGTCACTGATCCCAAGAGGCCACAGGAGAAGCAGAGCTGAACCCAATCTACAGGCTGGGGAGCACACATGCAGCTGAGATCACCCAAATCACCATCAACCACAGACCATGAACGAAAATAGACAAATATTTGCAATGGTAATCACTGAGCTTTTGCGGTTGTTTCGCCATAAAAATGGACTAATAAACCACATGCCCTTGGTCAAATTGCTTCACTTCTGGGGAAATAAAGATACTAACATCTATCTTATAAGGTATTAGAATAAAATAAGACAGTGTTCAAGAAAGCACTTTGAAACCTTTCAAATACAGTCTGTGTAAATATAGACTATAGTCAGTACTTTGATTTTCTGAAATATTAGCTATTTCAAGGTTAATCTGTGTTAAAACGATATGTTCAAGTGAGGTTTATATACACACACACACACACACACACATATACATATATATACATACCCATGCTTTACAGAATTACTGATATTTTGCAACATGAATTATATATTTCAAATGAATTTTTAAGTAATTATTACAAATGACACAATTAAAATAACCTAAGATATTACTAAGGTTTTAGTCCAATAAATGTTATATTACACTACACACTTCAAAAATGCCAGCTATGACTTTAATCCCATCATGAAAGGAAATAAAAATCCTTTTCCTCAAAGGATTTTCCTGAAAATCCTTTGCATATGTTTAGGCAGGCTTTAGGGGATCTGGAGCAAACTAGGGTACAAACTAAAGTGTGCCTCCTTCCTTGAAACTAATGGGGACTTCTACAGGTCTCCAGTCCCTCGTGTATTAGGTGACCAAGCCACTTTCTTCCCTACCCATCATCCCTCTGTGCACTGCTGGGTGCAGCTGTGGGATTCTGATGGAAACAACAGGGGGATCATCACCCTGTTCTTAATACCACAGGCTCTCTGCCACTGTGGTTTCAGACAAACTTATCTGGTATAAGAAAAGCTTTCCATTACTATTGCTGTTTCACTTGCTTAAAAAGTATGTCAACGTGAAAATACAAACTGGGTCAGTCTGGAAGAAGAAAAATGACAAAGCTTCATTACCTGGACCACAGGCACTAAACTGAGGGCTTTTAGGGGAGAAGCTGTTGTGTCTCTGGACTCGGCGACTTGATCGCTTTCCAGGCCACTGAATCAATAGGACTTCTGGCTTGGTCGGCCCTTGCCTTGAACAAGAGAGACAACATTTAACCACAGCGTGTTTCTTGCTTCGAGAAACAGATCTTTAACCATCAATCACAAAGGTTTTCTGGTGTAGTGAAATGAAAAGTTAGGAGAATTACTGCTTGCCAACATGCTCTAAAGACCCACATGATCTGGTTTTATAAATGTGAACCTAAAGGAGAAACTGTGAGCTGTCTTTATTTTTTCAGAGTTTGAGTAAAAATTGTATCTTCATTTGTGACTTAAGAAAAACATCTTTCGTTTCTTGACCAAACCATCAATGGGAAAAATGTTTTTGTGTGTGCTGATGTATTTAGTTTGAGAATACCTATGGTGTTCAGTTTTAAATTTTTTAAATCAAGGCTATGTGTCCATACAATTTTAAAAGTCAAATAATTCTACAAAGCTTATTTTATTTATTTAAATTGTAATTTATTATGTTATGTTAGCTATGTTAGTCACCATACAGTACATCATTAGTTTTTGATGACAAGCTTATTTTAACAAAAAGGAGCTCCTACTCCCCCATCTCCATATCATGCCCATTCCCCTTTCACAGAGGGAATGCTTTCAAGAAGTGTTAATTTGGGTATTTATCCTCATATCTGTATATAATATGCTTAAATTGCTATCACTTTATTCTTCAGTTTTAAATGTATCTATTAACTTCGCAATATGAAAAGTTCAGGTCAATGGTATATACAAGGAAATATTATAAGGAACTTACAGGAAAACTGTTTGAAAGAATGGATTCAACTTGTGAAGCAAGCCTTTGGTCTTTCCCTATTATTCTCTCCTGGTTGGAATACACATGTGATAGCTGGAACTGCAGCAACCATCCTGGACCATGAGGCAAACTTGAGGAAACAGGAGGTCTATGATAAATCCGTAGAGCTGTCATACCTGCTTAGGCTGCCACCACCAAGCTCTTTCTTGATAATAAGCCCTTATGTGTTTAAGTCACTTTTTTTTTCCTGTTACATGCAGCCAAATCTAATACTAATTCACTCAACCAAAAATCTTCCTTTACTATCAGTAAGGGAAAATTTCTTTAGCTTCTTTCTAATGCTGGTCCCCCCAGCCCCCCTTTTAAATTGGATTTCATTTTCTCTTTGTTTTGGTGGAAAAGAACCTCAACTGCTTCATAGAAAATGGTGCACCATGAGAGGTAAATTTTTTTTTTCAATAAATGAACTTAATTGCTTTTTCTTTCTTTTATGCTGATTCTCTATTTTTTTATTATGTTCAATTAGCCAGCATATGGTACATCATTAGTTTTTGATGTAGTCTTCAAATTTTTGAGATACTGCATATTAAAAAGATACCTTTATTTTATTCTACTTTATTGGTGGTTTTATGGGATAAAGAACTTTATTTTTTAAATTTCCAATATAATTAATGTACAGTGGTATATTATTTTCAGGTGTATAATATAGTGATTCAACAATTCTATGCAGTATTCAGTGCTCATCATCATAAGCGTACACTTAATCTCCTTCACCTATTTCACCCATTCTCCCACTCACTTCCCCTCTGGTAACCATCAGTTTTTTTCGCTACACTTAAGAGTCTGTAATTTGGGGGCACCTGGGTGGCTCAGTTGGTTAAGCGACTGCCTTCAGCTCAGGTCACGATCTCAGGGTCCTGGGATCGAGTCCCAGTCTCAGCTTCCTGAGCAAGAAGGCTGCTTCTCCCTCTTCTCCCTGCTTGTGCTCTCTCTTGCTCTCTCTCTCTAATAAATAAAACCTTAAAAAAAACAGTCTGTAATTTGCTTGGCTTTTTTGTTTTATTTTTTAAATTCTACATGAGTGAAATTATATGGTATTTGTCTTTCTCTTACTGACATTTCATTTAGCATTATACTCTCTGGATCCATCCATGTTGCTGCAAATGGCAAGATTTCTTTATGGCTGAGTAATATTCCATTGATTGATTGATTGTGTGTGTGTGTGTGTGTGTGTGTGTGTGTGTGTGTACACACACATTTTCTTTATCTGCTCATCTATTGATGGATACTTGGGTTTCTTGTGTATTTTGGCTATTGTAAATAATGCTGCAATAATCACAGAGGTGCATATATCTTCTCAAATTAGTGTTTTCATATTCCTTGGGTAAATACCCAGGAGTGGAATTACTGCATCATATGGTAATTCTATTTTTAATTTTTTGAGGAACCTCCATACCGTTTTCCACAGTGACTGTACCAGTTTGCATTTCCACCAACAGTGCACGAGGGTTCCTTTTTCTCCACATTCTCGCCAATGCTTGTTTCTTGTGTTTTTGATTTTAGCCATTATGCAGGAATGAGGTGATAGCTCACTCTAGTTCTGATTTTCATTTCACTGATGGTTAGTGAGTTGACCATCTTTTCATGTGTCGGTTGGTCACCTATATGCCTTCTGTGGAGGAATATTTGTTCTTGTCTTCTGCCCATTTTTAATTGATGAAATAATTGGATATTCTTTTGATGTTGAGTTGTATACATTTTATATATTCTTTATACATTTTGGATATTAACCCTTTATTGAATATATTACTTGCAAATATCTCCTCCCATTCAGTAGGTTGTCCTTTTGTTTTGCTGATTATTCCCTTTGCTGTGCAGAAGTTTTAATCTCACTTGATTGTGGGGAATGATTTTTTTAATATATTGGGGGATTCAGTTTATTAATATTTTGTTGGGGAATTTTACATCTATGTTCTTCAGAGATACTGGCTTGTAGTTCTCATTTATTGTACTGTCTTTATCTGGTTTTGGTATCAGGGTAATGCTGGCATCACAGAATGAATTTGGAAGTTTTCCTTTCTCTTCTATTTTTTGCAATATTTAAGAATAGGTATTAATACTTCTTTAAATGTTTGGTAAAATTTACCTGCAAAGCCATCTGGTCTTGGACTTTTGTTTGTGGGGAGTTTTTGATTACTGTTCAACTTCATTGCTGGTAATTGGTCTATCAAATTTTCTATTTCTTTCCAACTCAGTTTTGGAAGGTTATATGTTTCTGGAATTTATCCATTTCTTCTAGATTGTCCAATTTGTTGCCATATAATTATTCATAATATGCTCTAATAATCCATTGTATTTCTATGGTTTTGGTTCGTATTTCTCCTCTTTCATTTCTGATTTTGAGTTATTTATGAGTCTGACTAAAAGTTTATCATTTTTGTTAATCTTTTCAAAGAACCAGCTCCCGGTTTCATTGATCTTTGTTTTTGTTTTTAGTTTCTATTTTATTTATTTCTGCTCTAATCTTTATTTCCTTCCTTCTACTGGTTTTGGGTTTTATTTATTCTTCCTTTCCTAGCTCCTTTAGGTGTAAGGTTAGTTTATTTTAGATTTTTCTCGCTTCTTGAGGTAGACCCAGTGGGGAGTCTTCTCCTTCTGACCCTCCACCCTCTCTCATGCTTTCTCTCTTTCAAATAAATAAGATCTTTTAAAAAAAGAAAGTTCTAGGTCTTAAGCCCCACTGACTGTAAAAACTTACAAAATTAAGCCCCTCTGGTTTTCAAATCCAAATGTTATAAGAGGTTCATCTTCCCTATGTGGGTCCCTTGTGTCTGGGGTGCCTGGGGTGGGGTCTGCTCTTTTCCCTCCTCCATGCTTGCAGCGTCCCTCCCTCCCCGAGACAGTCTTGCAGGTCTGTTTGGCTCCTGACTGCATCTCCACCCTTCCTACCATTTTCAATGTGGCCTCTTCTCTACATTTAGCTGTGAGAGTCTGTTCTGCTAGTCTTCTGGTCGTTTTCTGGGTTATTTACACTGATGTGGGTGTTATTTAGGTGTATCAATAGGACAGTGTGAGCCTAGCATCCTCCTACTCTGCCATCTTCCCCTGAAGTCAGAGTACAAAGATTTAGGTTGCAAATCATTTTCCCTTCAAATTTTGAAAAAGCTGTTTGATCGCATTTCTAGCTTCCAGTGTCATTATTGAAAAAATCTAGTGTTTTCTTCATCCTTTGTATTTGACCTGGTTTTTCTGTCTGGAAGATTTTAGACACTTCTCTGTCTTTGGTATTCTGAAATCTTATAATGGCATGCCTTGGTGTCAGATTTTAGGATTCATTGTAATGGGCTCTCAGTCTGTTCTATCAACCTGGAAACTCATGTCCTTGTTCTGAGAATTATTTCTTAGACAATTTCTCTCCTTTTTTCTCTTTCTGGAATTACTACTTTTCAAATATTGGGCCTTTTGGACTATCCTATAGTTTTATTTATTTTTTTCTTTCCTATTTTTCACCTCTTTGTGGAAATGCCATCACACTTTTATCTCCAAATCTTGTTCACAGTTTATTTCTGCAATCATAATTTCCAAAAAAGCTCTGTGTGCTTTGAATATTTTTTATTTTATTCATTTGTTTTTCTTAAAGATTTTATTTACTTATTTGACAGAGAGAGAGACACACAGCGAGAGAGGGAACACAATCAGGGGGAGTGGGAGAGGGAGAAGCAGGCTCCCCGACAAGCAGGGAACCCGATGCGGGGCTCGATCCCAGGACCCTGGGATCATGACCCAAGCTGAAGGCAGACGCTTAATGACTGAGCCACCCAGGCACCCCATGAATATTATTTTTTAAAATAGCATCCTGCCCTTAATTCATAAATGCAATATTTTCTTTGCTTTCCGAGGGTATTGATTTCTTTTCTTCCTTTCTTTTTTTTTTTTTTTTTTTGGAAGTTTTCTTCTGCTCTCTGGATTATATCTGTTTCTTCTAAGTTTCTTTTCTTGTGTTTGCTTTGTTCTCTTGGTTGTCCCTGTCTATTTCGGAGGAAGGAAACATGGATGATGAGAGTGTGTCTTTAGGGTGGTGGGGAGGTGAGGATTGCCAACGTGCAGCCCCCACTGTAGGGTGGCCTGGCTAGGCCTATTCATTAAGAGACACCATCTCTTGGTACTTTTAAGTCTTTCTCTTGGACTGACGGGATCCCACAGAAAAGTGAGAGAAGCATCTCCCAACCAGAGTGTATAAGCCCAGCTGTCAGTGCTTTGGGAGTACAGTATGCTGAGTGGCTTTCAAATCTCATTGTTCAGTATGGAGACTTTCACTCAATGCCTGTGTTTTAGGATCATGTCCTGACCCCTGCTGTGCTAGCTATATATCTGTTCACCTTCTCCAGAAAGCACATCTCTAGGCTCCTCAAGGACTGGGGAGGGGCACTTACACAGTATTAGATGGAGCTTTCAGCAAGATGTTAGCCCCAACGTCACCCCCACTGCACACAGTGAAGCCAATTCATGAACCTCTCTGAGGTTCTGTGATACAAATTACATTGCCTCTTGGCTTCACACGTTGCCTATGTTTTGTCCTTCTCAGAGCTTCAACATTAGTCACCACTACATTTTCTTTCCATATTCCAAGTTTCTACCCCTTTGGTTCGTCTATCCTTATCTTTGCAGCACCTTTATGACTCCTTGTTGTCCACACTCTGTTAATGCCTTCTTTGAAAGAAGGTAGGAAAGAAAGGAAATCATATGTTTACTCTCCAGTCTTTAACTAGACCACCCTATGAATTTTCCTTTGGCATTTAAAAAAGATCAACTTTCTCGCAGCTTTACTGGTCATAAGAATAGGTGACTAGAACAGTACTCTATGTTCAAGCTAAGGGAAGGTAGACTGTCTGAAGTTTTATAATCACCTGCAAGCAAAATTAAAGCCTTCCCTTACTTCTATAATAGACAACCATCAAAAGGAGAAGAATAACTTCTAAACCTAGAAGGAATTAGTCTGGATAAAGAACAACTTTGGAAAATAGAGTAAATTTTCAGATTCCATTATAAAAAGAAATTCACATATAATTAAACTGTGTTCCCAGAAATCTGGTTTGTGAAGAAGAGAGGCTTATGTAAGAGGACAGGGGCCTCTTGAGGGAAGCTTCAGGGTAATGTGATGATTATTCTTGTCATTGGCTGTTAGGTACTTTCAGGAGACATGGAATTAATTTAGCTAGTATGCCAGGACAGATACAAAGAATGCTGTAGAACACCATCTGAAAATCTCACCTCTGTGGCATTCCAGCTGTATGCACCCCTTCTCTCTGAAATTGCCATTTTCACATGAATAGACACAGACATTCTGCCCAACACTGCATGTCTAACTCGTTACTGCAGGATGAGTGATACTATGTGATTCCTCCCTGGGGTTGATAGCTAGAACAGATGACTTCTCAAAATTTCCTATATTCCAATGAAGTTTTGTATCCCTAGGTTTCACAAATATTAAGCCCCAAAGTAACACTGATGCTTAAGGGGAAGCAAATTATTATAACCCTGGGATTTTTAATGCTATCTGCAGGTTGCAACTGTTGACTATGCAGGGCATCGTGGAATCTTCCTTTGTGTTATTAAAAAACGGATGAGTTCTGCGGTACATTGATTTGACCTCTCCTCTCTGACCTTGTTCTAACTCTTCCCAAATCTTTGCTATATACTGTTATGAGACTAATTTCCCTTAAAATTTATTTTCATTATATTTCTCTTTTATTTACAACCACCGAGACAATCTCTGATCATATGAAATCTAAATGCATTTGTCTAGCTTTTAAGACCTTTCTTAACCTTAGATGCCAGACGGGTTGTTCTCACTGTCCCAGGTCCTCACCCACTGCTGTTCTATGTAGTTCCTTTTACCTGGGATTCCCTTTCATTCATTCAGTTTCGTATATTTAACATGTAGTTGTGCCAGGTACAGGGAAACAAGGCAAAGCCCCTTCCATTTAGAAACTCAAAGTCTAATGGTAGAGATAAGTAAAGGATTGAGTTTGTAGGTTAAGTCTAAGTAGAGGGCACTGAGGAAGTAAACAGTGGTGGAGTCATAGGTGAAGGTTTTCCAGAGCAAGTGCTGTCCAAGCAGTGGCCAAACAGACGAGGAAGAGCCAGCCAGAAGGAAGAAGATGGGTCCTATGGGGTGGCTGAGGAGACCCGTCCCTTCAGGGAGAATATCCTCTGCCATTAAATCTACCCTAAAGATCCCGTTCAAGTCTTATCTACTACGAGGATTATTTACTGGTCTCTTGTCTAATATCATGGAAAAAGGACAGCCATCTTTCCTGTCCTGTTTTTTTTTTCTCCACTGGTGAGGGCCCCTGGGGCTCTCCTTACTTTGGTTTCTGGTGACCAGCTGATTGCCAGACGGAGCTAGGGAGAGGAGACACGATACTTTTAAGCATGAGCCTAATTCCCACTCTTCAGTCAGGGTCACCAGACACTTCAAGTTGGATTATGGGCACAAACCCATAGTGGAAACTAGTTTTTTTATTTGCTTTTTTTTAATTTATTCATTTTTTAATGAAAACCTCCCCAGAGGAGTATCATGGATTTGGGGTGGGATCTGGGCATCCCTGGGTACCTTAGTCAAATACCATACAATAGCACCACCCAAATTTACATCAGACAACTATCAGAAGAATAGTTCTCATTCTTCCAAGCTCTGAGCTAGAAGTCTATAAATAAAATATTAATTAGTCCTTTAGTGTCTTCTACTGTCCTTAAGTTCTGCATTATCACACTCCTTCTCATTAAACACAGCTGCTGTGCAGGTGTTGGTAGCTTTCACGGGAAGCCAAGGCTAGCCTGTGGCCTGACACAAAGAATAGCTATTCATCATATATTCACTATCCACTGTATGGTGGTGAGTGCAGAACTCAAGTTTGCAGGAGATGACTACAGAAAAAACCCAAAGTGCAGGTGAAGAAGGGAAGCACAGCGCTTTTGCAGGCTTCCTCTCAGGTGACAAATAATTGATTCTAAAAAGCGAGAATCCACTTCACATCAAGAAAATCCTAAACAAAACAGAGAAATCAACCTCATTTTCCCATTTGGAACATAAAATCAGTTTCACTGTATTTCAAGATATTTCGTTATCCTCTGCTCAAACTTGAAGAACGGGGCTTTTGCTTTTCTAAAGCTATTTGTTACGCCTGCCATTTGATACAGAATCATTCAAGGCAGTGAAAATAAGAAGTTTATAATGTGAAAATGCTGCAAGATCCATGGCCCAGTGCAGACACATGTTCATCAGCTGCATGAGCTCATTAGATTTGAGATTAGAGGCTTTTTGTTAGAATTTGGTGGTGCTCACTCATTTTGACACCGTAAACACATGGCTGAAAATTCTACTGTTTCTCTGAGATGTCCTAATAACTACGTATCTATTAGTTTGTTTAGAGAAATTGGTCCTACTGAGCAGTCTGTTATCAGCCTGTTCCAAAAAGTTACTGTGTGGTTCTCCCTAATTTAAAATGCAAAAGTTAGATGGTCAAATGTATAGGTTTGAAGTAACACATGCAAAATATGTTGCACAAGCCAGCGTGTCCCCGAGCCCTTCTCTAGCTTGCACAGTATAAACAATGGCAACTCCAGAAAGGACCAACCGTTGGGTGGAATAATTTCGATGTCTGCTTTACACGGTTCTAATTCAGGTTCCTCTTCAGTCAGCATCTTTATTTACGTAACTATTATAGTAGCATTACTTATCTTCTCAGTGATATTAACTGGTGGTCTTGAATTTGGAAATCTTTTCCTACCATTCACTTTTCTTTATTCCCTTAAATAAATAGGCTGATTCGATTCCCAAGTCCTCAGGTACATCCAGGTCCACTTAGCCTCTAAGTTTCTATCAGTTCCACATTTTCACATAATACTCATTTGCAAGATGAGCCCAAATATCATCAGGAAATTCCATGAAATCTTTTACTCTTCCTAAATCCTTGGCACCTTATTTACCCTTCTGTATGATATATATCACTTTGCACCTTACACTATGGTTTTAGTCTTCATGTCTTATTTACATAATAGACTGTAGCCTCCTGAAGAGTCAGGACTATGTAAAATGTAACTCTACAGTATCACAGTGTCCACTAAATTTGCAACTTATATTTGAATAAATGGACAGTAAAAGTAGAATGGCTTCTTTTAGTGGCAAATGTAAGGCGAGCACCCAAAGGAGGTTCCTGTAATTCTTTAATTTTATTAATTCTCATTTTTAGTTTTCACTAGCTTAAGCATGATGCCCCTCCACTGGTCTTTCCTAGTCACTAAAGAGATATCACGTGAACATATTTAACTTGCCTTTCTTGACGGGTTTGCTCCTCAGTAGTTTCCATGGCACATTCCAGAGAATTCTGGAGAGACTGCAACTGATTCAAGGTCTCCTTCAATAAAAATCGAGTTACAAATTGTTCCAAATTGGAAGCCTCCTGGTAGTCCTAAGGATGATAGAGCAAAGGCAATTAGAAGTATGGTAAGGAAAAATATCCAGGAATGGATTTCCCCCACGTACCCATCAATCTCAGATTAATTTTCAAGGAGAAACCAGGAAGAGAGAAGACATGTTGCCCCTGGAGGCTGGGGCAGTGCTCTCCCCGCCCACCAGAAGTTGAATATAAGAGCTGCAGAAATAACGGGAGTATCTAGCTGATCTCCCATTGCATCTGCCGCAACATGAGGAAAAAGGACAAAACCCACTAGAACTAGAGAATAGACATCTGTAGAAAAGGAAAAGAACATTATCTGAAGAAAAAGCTTGGAAGGTGATTAACTCAGAGTTTGTTCTGTGCTTCATTTAAGTAATGACATGCCATTGTTTATTTTTTCTATTATCAACTAAATGCAGTCACGTTCCAGCAATTGGCTTAGTTCCTTCTTGGTGTATTTATTAAGCCTGATCTGTATTATACTGAAGCCAAAGGAAATTATGTGTAGCTATCCCCCAATTCAGAAAATGTTAGGCATGGAATATTTAAACAGTTTACTAAATCTGCTTATGTCCATCCCTCAGGAACTTACCTGAGGCTCGTCTGCACCTAACCCAGCCACAAAAGCACCAAGCCTTCAGAGAGCCCCGAGTCTCCCCGGAGATCACGACCCATACAGTAGCTATACTCCCCGAGTCTAGTCTCAGGAGACAGGGGGCTGTGCACGGTGCTACCTGCTCTTCTTGTCTTCTACGGTCTCAGGGAGGACCAAGACAGAAAAAAAACCAGGTTGGCACGGAATAGGTGCCAGACCACTCATTCAGGTCCTGAGACTAGCGAGCTAAACCCGATTTTCTAGAGTATTGAGTGGGAATGACAAATACAAGTTCCATTAAGAAAGACTGATCTAGCTCTGTCCCTACGTGATTTTTTTCATGGGTAAAAATATAAAACCAAAAGGAATAACAGTGACAAGATAATGCCTGAAGTTATGACGTGCTGGGGAGTTTCAGGTCACAGTTGTAAACCCAGAAAACCAAGACGTAATTATTTAATCTTTCTGGGTCTCAGTTTTCTCATTCACAAATCAGACGATAACCCAGGCATACATTCCAACTCCAAAATATTCTGTGCTTCTATCAGCTCTAAATTAGGACATAATGGATTGTGGCCTCCTGACAGAAATTACTTTGGAATTTTTCTTCTGGCGGCCCAGTCACCTAATGCCATAGAAACCCTCCTTTTGTTCTTATTTTGAAATCATGAAATGTTTCAATCATCAGTTTCTCTTTAAGTCAATTCTTGGAGGTGAACACAGGGAATTCTCTTATCCACCATACCTAATGATGTGATTTAAAACTTAAAAATTTTAATGCCTTTAAGCTCCACCTAAGAAACTAACCATAAACTGAAACATTACATGCTTATAATAACCTAAGGATTTCTGTGAGTTAATTCAAGGTAAAAATACACCAAATATTTAATTTTATCAAATAGCTTGCTAGTGAATAGCAATAAAAACTTCAAAAAATTATTCCTCAATGTGTTTTTAAGTTGAGGAAATCTTTCTTTTGAAAAGAAAATGTATGACAGAAAAAAAGGTGTACTTGATTTTTTCCCCAGTCACTTGCATTTTGTGAAAGCATATTTTTTTTAAAAACAATTTATTTAAAAAAATTTAAAAATAAAACAAAATTTATTAAAATGCCAGACAACATATTGGTGTAGTCAGAGATTATGCCAATTACATTTGCATCTCAGTATACACTGTGACTAAAGCAAATGATAAAGTTTTATACCCATTTGTAGAGGGCCTGGAAAGGGAAGAAAGCATACATTCACCGAGCAATGCATTATCACGTTAGCCTCACTCTTTTCTCAGTTAAATGTTAAGTATTTGTCATGTCAGAACTATAGAACTAATTGCTTATCATCGCAATTAGATTTTAGTTTTCTAGACTCAAAGGTCATGCCTTATACTTCTGTGTGCCTCATGGTGCCCACACCAGATACTCACTCAATACTTGATTGCAGAGAAACTCCTAAGTCTAAAAATGTAATTGGGTGGCTACTCTGGTCTTACATATCAAGATTTGGGTGATGCCAAAGTTCAATATTTAAGGACAGTTAAAACCCGACAATTGGCCACTCCATGGCAGCAAATTAAAAAGTGGTTCTTAAACTGAGATTTCCCTCCCAGTCTGATAAGACTTTGCTATCCTTACCAGTGATTCTTCAGATAATACTAAGAGATGGCACAACCAGCTAGTACATTGGACAGAACTGCTGATGCCTGGACACTGAGAGGGGTGGTGTGTGGGTTTAAGGTTTGGGGATATTCAGTTTTTTGAGTCAATACGAAGATTGGCTGTTATGTGCTAACTCTTGATCATAAAGAGAAAAAAAGCTTGTTTTCTAATGTTCCTGTTTATCCTTCCAGACTCCGCTCATGGCACCATCTCTGTAGAGCCTCTCCTTTCCTTGAGCCACCATTTTGCTTCATGGGATTAGGCACACCCTTTTCCTTTCCCTTCTCTGTGCTCCCAGTGTGCAGAATTTATGATTGTATATTGTAATCTGCTGTCGACTTGCCCATCTCCCTCATCCTAGGCCAGCTCTTTCCAAGTAGGAAATACATCTTACAATCATCTCTGCCTCCAGAATGCCCAGAACAAAGTCCAGCTGCCCCATAAATGCTTAACGGGTATGTGAGCAGCAGGTGTGGTGAGTGCAAATTCAGGCACCAGAGGGCGCGTCTGAGCGCTGGAAACTGCTCTTCCCTCCCCCCTCCCCTCTCAGGCACCAGCTCCCTCCCCTGCCTTAGCTCTAGTTGATGGCAGACACTGTTGTCCAGCTTGCCTGGTAGTGTGGGCTCTGCGATAAATGGAAATAAAGGTTTGTTCTTAACAGACTGTTTGTCCTCATTTCATTTTCTGGACCATGTGTCAGTCTTCTTCCCTTCCCTTAATCTGAATCCCCAGGTTTAGGACTGCAGACCCAGGTGGCAGGGATCCAATCTTCCCTTCCTTCTCTCAGATGTGCAGCAGATGTTCCTTTGGAAGGCAGTGGCAAAAGCAGCAGATGGAAAATTAAATAGATAACAAGCTGGAAAATGTCAAAGCCTGGCCCTTTCTATTCTCAACAAATGTGTTGGTTCTGCAGGTACAAAAAGGGATCTTTGCATGCTGAACTCCCCAAAGACTGATATGTTGGCTTAAAACATGTTCCTGTAAGCAAAAGCTAGAATTTGAGAGACCGGCAGAAAGAACATACACTGGTCTACTAAAGCAGTAAAAAAACATAGTACCTGATATCCAGATTCTGCCACTTTTTTTCAGAAACAGTTTAATCCTTTATGTCTATTAGAAAAGGTATGGGTAAATGAAGGCTAATAATATGTTCCCCAGATTCCAATAATGTTCGGTCACGTCACTGATAATTGTCAGTTAAATTAATCTTTACGTGGAAATTGTTAACTAGCATTATTTCCGTTTGTGCCTTTGCCAAGCTAGAGTGTGAACTTTTCGATCTACCTATTTCTTTTGTATGGAGCTGGAACAGGGTGAGGATTCATTTAAGTAAAAACCCCAGCATTAGAAGCAGAGCCCTTTGAAAATCAGGTTTCTTAGGGCCCTGCCTGTGCATCTTTAATTGTCAGATCATTTCTCAAAAACCAAGCTCCTGCCCATCTGCGTAATGGAAGAGTAGAGATCCCGGCTATTAAACCACTATGAATCATCTGAGTTAATTAGGAAAATCAGAGCATCAGTCTTCCCTGTTTGTATCTGCCCTACTTGAAAATTAATCAAGTCTGTGACATCCAGGTTCAGCGTCTTCTTGTTTATGAGCTCAGATGCAATCACATTTAGCAGGGGGTACTGCTTCTGACCGCCGTTTGATCTAAGCCCCTGCAGCTTTCCCTGTTCCTATGTGAGACAGCTGTGCTGGCTTCTAGAACAAGAAAAAATTCACTTTTACAAAGATAGGGTTGTCTTTTTTTCCCTACTCTTCCCCAAACTGTTACCTTTTAAAAAATAATAACTGGCTTATACTGCTTTATCTATGTCCTATTTTTGTAAACATCCTTAGACTTTCATTTTAAATGACTTTTAAGCTGGGAGAACACTGTATCGAATTTAAGGCTTTAAAAAAAAAGAAAAAAAAAGAACTGTTCCTCACTTCAGTCTTAAAAATGGACTGAGGTTAAATACAGATAGGTAGTTAGAAATTTGGGATAGCGGTACAAGAGATTAAAATATTTTCAGGATTACAGGAATTATAGATTTTCAGGTTAGTGAAAGAGGAAACAAGGCTCTAATTCTGGAATAAAATGTTATTAAACTATCACTAAATTCAAATAACTTCTAGGCCCTACGTTGAGATATTCTATAGTTCGAAATCAGAACCTGAGTTCTATTATTTAAGACCTTTACATTGACAAACTCCACTGTAGAGGGTTCATCCTAAAGTTATCAAAGATTGATTTCATGTAGGTTTCTGTCCCCTGGTTCTTCCTATTGCTCTGTTTCATAGCAGGAGACTCTAACAAGAACATATGGCCCCTTGGATGTCTTTGCCGAAAGAATAAAATAATCCCATTCTGTTCAGAAGTAATCTTCAAACAAGTGGAATTTTGGCAAAAAAAAAAAAAAACCCTAAAAAACAAAAACAAAAAAACCCTGGTTTTGAATGTGGAAACATAAACAGAGTCAACCCAAATTTGAGGGTTAATAGCTAACAGATGATGATTTGGATCCCATTTATCACATTTAATAACACAGTGTGGTGATTAAGAATCTGGGTTTGAAGACAGTTACACAAGTTACACATAAGTTCTAATCAGTGTTTATGTCACTTAACAGCAATGTGAGCTTGGGAAAGTATTCAACCTAAGTCTTTGTTTCCCTAACTATAGATAAGAATAGTGGCAATCTCATAAACTTGTGAGGATTGAATGTAATATAGCTTGTAAAGCACAGGGTATGGTGCCTAGCTTATAGTTTCTGATATATGTTCATCATTGCTCTCAACCCATTGGAGGAAGGATACAACAAAGTGTAATGAACAGATAATTGGCTCAAAATTCACAAGGCTTGAGCTTGAATGTTGTGGTAACAGTTCACTTCAGAATTTTGCTAGTATAAATATATGTTGGTGTTCAGTATGTAGCAGGCTCTTCACAAATATTAAATTTTGGAGTTCCCTCTACATATATTTGTTTTTTTTTAAAGATTTATTTATTTGAGGGAGAGTGTGAAACATGAAATAAAATGAAGTCACATGTATCAAGATGTTTTAAAATGGAGCCGGGAGGTCTTTAAGGAAGTAAGCCTCACACATGACCTCACATATAGAACCATGAACTTTTAAATTGGGCCAAACCACAGATCAAGGACTCTGCAAGAACACCTGTAACTTGTTACAGGAAGAGACTTTTGCTTAGTGATAGCCTTAGCAACTAATTATGTTTAGGCAAGATTAGTGTTCTGTCCCCATCATCAACCAAAATTCTTTATAAACAACTTATATAGGCATTCTCTTTTTGTCTTTAAAAATCCCTGACTTTTGCTCCCTAGTGAGACACTATTTGGATTGCTGCCCAAATCTGTGTACCTCAAAAGGCAATTCTTTGTTCCCAAATAAATGCTTTTGCTTAATTCCTGCCTCTTGACAATTTTAGATTGACAAAAGCACACCACATACCTAAGAATAACAACTCAGAACAAACATCAAGACATATTTCCGTAAAATTATTGGGCTTTAAAAGACAAAGCAAAAATTCCTTGTGCACTTAGACATAAAGAGCAAATGACTTATGGGGTAAAAAAAAACCCCAAAAACCTAAAAACTGGATTATCATGAGAATTTCCAAAAGAAAACTTTTTCTGTCAGAAGAACGTGAATTGAATCATGAGAAAGCAATCAGCAAAATCTAGACCATGAGCATCTCTCTAAAGAACTGCCAGGTAACCTGTAAATTAAAAGACATGTTAACACACATAAAAATGGGCACAAGTTTTATGAACATTCATGTGATGAAACCAGAATAAAATGCAAGGAAATGATTACTACAGGAATCTGTTTGGTCCTTAAATCCAGGGGGAGAGAAGATAATTGGAACAAGGCACATGGAAGGGTTGGGAAGGCTGGTAGGTTTGTTTGGTTTCTCGATCTGGGTGGTGGTTTAAAGAGCGTTTTGCTTATAATCATTAGGTTCTACATGTGATTTGAGTGACTTTCCTCCTTTTCGTTTTATTTTTACAAAAGTTAAGATATGTGCAGGAGCCAGCCTGGTAGAGATACACTATCCTCATATTTTTGAGACATTGTGGGAGTAGACAGATAAGGGCTGTAAAATACAGGAGGTCTTTGGCAGGCAGTAGGACAAGAAAATCTGTAAACACTTCCAAATTAGTAATTTTTATCACCTCTCATATACTATCTTCTCAACTGCTAGCCTGTATTTTTCTGGAATGTAACATAGAACCAAATGTTAAATTTTTTTTTCAGCATGAAGAGCAGAGAGCTATATTTACACATAATTTGGGCTAAATTTATGTTTGTTGATGTCGATAATAAAAGATCATCAAAATTTCTTCCCCATAAATATGCTGCTTTCTACCTTATTGCTCACACACTTTTCCTTGAATATCATTTTTAAGCATGTACTACCTCAAGGTTAACACAGACTTGTAATTTGACTCCTCCTAAACAGTGTATGTGTCAGATGGATAGTTCTATTTTAACCACAATCTTAAAATATGTTGAGTTAGTATGTCTAAGTTACTGAATTTGTCAGAGAAAATACATCTTCAAAACATCATTTATGATCTTTCAACTTTCAGAGATATATTATCTTTGTCTTTGATTTAAACAAACCCTATGACAGCATAATGTATGGGAAATATTAGATACTTAATATATCTGAGCACGGACACACTTTTGGATTTAATTTGCCTTTATGGCTCACTTACAAATAAAATACCAAATCATTCCAGTAACTTTTTGTTCAGGAAAAAAATATCTCTGGGAATAGTAACTTCTTCAGAATAATAAATAGGCAAGGATTTTTGCCAGTCAGACTTAAAAAAATAAAAATACTATATTTCATCAAATACGAAGTGCAATTATGAGATGCATCTTTTTTGTATTTTATACACCACTAGGAAATAAAAATATTTGCAATTCAATTTTATACACCATCAAGTGCAAGATGCATCCCAATTTCAGACATTAAAATGTAAAAATGTATGCATCTTAGAAACTGATGAAATATGGGGTTTTGCTACATTTCAATATGGCAATGACTAACAACAAGAAATAGTCTCTTTTTACCTGTAATTCATACTTGTACGTCTTTCACATTTAAAAAAAATTTTTTTTAAAGATTTACTTATTTAAAAGAGAGAGAGAGAGACAGAGCACACACGCTGGGGGTGGGGAGCAGAGGGCAGAGGCAGCAGCAGACTCCCCTGCTGAGCAGGGAGCCCAACATGGGGCTGGATCCCAGGACCCTGAGATCAGGACCTGGGTTGAAGGTAGATGCTTAACCGACTGAGATACCCAAGCACCCCTATGTCTTTCACATTTTAAGGTCTGAATGTTATACTGAGAGACAATACTGAACATTTCTCCTATGTATTCAAGAAAATGGTCAATGTAAGAAGAAACTGGCTATGGACTGAAATCATAGTCACGGCTTTCCTTTCTTAAAATCAGGTTTGTGCCAAGGTCTTCTGGTTTGCTTTAGAAATATCTAGATAGGCTTACTCAATATTTTCATATGCATCCTGAAAAATAAGTTAAGCATTCATGGTGGAAGTGTTTCTATGGTACAAGGTAATTAAAATAACGCAGCCTGCTGACACACACATCCTGGGTAGATTACAAATAGTAAAGACCCCTTAATTCCTAGGTGATTAAAAACACACAGGCAACTATACAGGGAACACACATAAGAGAAGAGTGGATTATAAAGATCTACCTATATTCTCCTTTCTAAAAAGGTCTTCTAGATGATTATACAGATTACTTGCAATCAGTTCTGAATAGCTTATTTTCAAACTGGTAAATTGGAAGGTAATATTTACATTAAAAAATTTCCTGGAAGCTCCACTTTTGGCAACAGAATTTATTAAATTACCTAAAAATACTTCTTTTACAAAAATATTAAAGTATGATGGATATTTTAAATACATAGCAGAACTTCTAAGAAAATAAAAAACCCAGCAATGCCCAAGGTGAACAGGAAACAGACATACAGACTATAGTGCTATCACCTAGCACTGAAATCCTTGCTGTCCTGTAGGCATTTTCTTGAGCCAGAAGCTTTAAGTTTCAGATCATAATTTTGGGGGGAGATAAGATGAGCCAAGGTGGAGAGGTGGAATTGGAACACACAAAGGTATATTATCCATAAACAAAGAAAGATGACAAATTGTCTCAGGCTTAGCTATAGGTACAAAAAATTCTTCAAAACTTATAACTAAAGCTTAGTCCACATTAGAGTTGGAAGTTCAATTCCTTTAACTGCATGATGCAGGGGATCCCTAAACTGAGAGATTAACTTAAAGTAGTTCTGTATTAGTAATATCCTGGGGTACCTGTCATAAACCAAAATATATATTCTTTAGGAAGTACATCATCAAATCACATTTCTCAGAATACCCAGTGATTTAACCAAGTATGAATTCACAGCTAAAAAAATTCCATCTAACATGTATCCATATTGCACAAAGAATAAAATAATTACAAAAAAGTTCGCAGAAACATGCTTCAATGCTCAAAGAAATAAAAAAAAGTAACTGAAAACATAAGGAAAGAGAGACTACAATATAAGGCCAGGCAGATTTCAAAAGAAGCGATATGAACTTGAAAAAAAAAAAAAGAATGAAACACTCAATGGACAGATTAAATATCAGATTAGATACAGATAAGGAGAGAATTAGGGAACTAGAATATTAATCTGAAGTAATTATCCAAATAGAAGCACAAAGATGGACAATATGTGATAGAAGGGATAGAGAAAATGAGAAGGTCTAATCTTCTAGAGAGTTCTGAGAAGCGAAGAAAGAGGCAACAGCTGACAATTTTGCAGCATTGAACAAAGCTATGGCATCTCAGATTCAGGAATCACAGCAGATGCCAAGCAGCATAAATAAAAAAGAAATCAGCACTTAGATGCAATATAATAAAACATCTTAAATAATAGAAGTACTAATATTTTATTTTCTCTTCCCTCTTGAGGAACCTGCAGCTGAAACAACATGAATGAACCTTGTTCCAGCTCCCTCTGGACATGTGGGTGTTAGCCCCTGGCAGATGGGCTCTTCAGGCAGAGGAAGTGGCAAACATAGGCTCTCACCTTTCGCGTTCACCACAAATAAGTGGTGAATCTTTCTCAAAGTCCCTTAAATGCCAGAGTGCAAGTGATCAATATTCTGCATGGGTCCCTTGAAGTCTCCACTAGCTTGGGACAAATCATCTGACATTGCACTTTAGAACTTTCAGCAAATAAAGATGTCTCGGTAATTTTTCACAGGCTATATTGGACTTTCCCCTGCTCCCTTTTGAAGTTACTGGTGCTGTATTTTTGCCCTTTTTTTTCTATTATGTGTTCTGATTTTTCCTTATTGATTTATAGAACTTCTTGAAATGTTCTTAATACCAGTCTTTGATAGCTGAGTTTTACAAATACATCTGCCTGTTTTTCATTTTCTTTCAAATTCTAAGTGCTATCTTTGAAGTACAGATTCTCCTGAATATAATAAAGTGAAAATGATCAGTTATACCATATCATAGATACATTATTGTGTTCTGTATCTTGTTTATGAAATCCTTCTCGAGGCCAAAGTTAAATTTTCTAATATTAAAAAAACAACCCTTAAATCTTTACTCTTCTTCCATACATTTTTGCCAGATCTATCACAAGTTAGGTTTCTATAGATCTCCTATTGGTTTGTAGATCTATGATTTTTTTGTATTGTTTTCCCTGCTAAACTCTCTTACTCATCTTCCTAGAACACTGATTCTATGTTGCAGCTTCTCACTCAGCTGTCTCTTAATCTTTTATATTTTCTAGATCTTTGTCTTTTTGAGCCACATTCTGTGTGAGATCTTCAGTTCTGTCTTCAAGTTCCCTTATTCTCTTTCCTGCTGTATCTAATCGGCTCTTAAAACAGTATTCTGATGCATTAATTTCAGTTATTATGTATTTTTGACCCATACTTATTTTTTGTTCTTTCTAAAATTTTCTTGGTTTTTTGCATACTCCTGCTCAGTTTCTCACATTTTTAACCCCACCATGTATTTATATGATACATACATTTATATGATACATTTATATGATACATACATACATTATATGATACATACATCCCCTACCTGATATTTTCAGTGTATAAAGTTTTGGACTGTGTGTTGAGATTCTGAAATAATATCAGCACAAATTATTTGCAAGATTAATCTTTGAAACCTATTGGACAAGATTAGGAGGGTTCAGGGGTGCCTGGGTGGCTCAGGCAGCTACCTTCAGCTCAGGTCGTGATCCCAGGGTCCTGGGATTGAGTCCCACATAGGGACTCTGCCCCTCCCCCTCAGCTCCTGCTCTCTCTTTCGCAAAAATAAATGAAATCTTAAAAAAAAAAGATTAAGAGGATTCAAAGGGGATTTGATTTTACTTTGGTCTAGTTCTTGGGGGCAACTTATCTTAGAATAATTTTAAATTAAATTCTTGGCTTGAGGCTATTTTCACTAAACAGGAAGTTTAAATTTGGCTTGAAAATTCATAAAGAAGGGCTGACTTATAATTCTCAGTTACCCTTTGTTAATTTGGTGGTCAGGATCATTAGGGGTAATTTTCCTTGTTGTGAAGAGTGAAACCCTTTGGGTTTCAAGTTTATGCAGTTGTTCTCTTATTGGAATCCTTACCATGGAGATAAAGCTCTTCTTGGAATGTAAAACATGACATTGCCTGGGTGACTCAGTCAGTTAAGCGTCTGCCTTCGGCTCAGATCATGATCCCAGCATCCAGGGATTGAGCCCCATGTCGGGCTCCCTGCTCAGCGGAGAGCCTGCTTCTCCCTCTCCCTCTGCCTGCCACTCTGCCTACTTGTGCTCTATCTCTCTGTCAAATAAATAAATAATTAAATCTTAAAAAAAAAGTAGAGTTGGTTTCAATAATTTTTTTTCCCATGGACCAATTATTACTCATTCATGAACAAAAAAGTCAAAACTTACCTACTAGGCTATGTAACTTTAAGACTTAATCTCTTTTGACAAGTTTGTGAGGCTTAAATAAAGTAATTCATAGAAAATAATAAGCAATATCTGTTTTGGTAGTGTTGGGGTAATAAGATTCCTTGAATAATACTCCTGTTTAAACAAAATAAAAATGTTGGACACAGTATATATTTTTTAAATTCCTAAATGTATCAATTATCTGAAAATAAAATAAAGACTTCTCATAGGCCAAAATCTAAGTGAAAGAGGGACCTCAAAGAAATAATCAGTGCAGGGAAGCTGGCTTTAATCCAGTGACCTTAAATTTTAGTTTTTAAGACTTTCTGAATGCCATGGGAAAGGGAGAAGGCCTAGCCATGCTCCCAAGGAGGCTCTCCAAGAAGGGAGAGGAGTAAAGAATGGGTTCAAACTTAAGTGACCATCAACTTCATATAGACTGCTATAACACAAAGATGTTATATACAAACCTAATGGTAACCACAAATAAAAAACCAGTAGTAGATATGCAAAGAATAAAAAGAAAGGAATCCAAGTATCATTAAAGAAAGCCAGCAAACCATGAAAGAAAGCAAGAGAAGGAACAGAGAAAAACTAAAAAAACAACCACAGAACAAGTAATAAAATGGCAACAAATATATATCTATCAATAATTACTTTGGGGGTGCCTGATTGGCTCAGTTAAACATCCAACTCTTGATTTTTGGCTCAGGTCATGATCTTGGGATTGAGCCCCAATGGGGCTCTGCACTGAGCATGGAGCCTGCTTCAGGTTCTCTTTCTCCTTCTCCCTCTGCCCCTCCCCCTTCTCACACTCTCTCTCTTCCTAAAAATTACCTTGAATGTAAATGAATTAAAGGTTCCAATCAAAAGACATGGGGTGGCAAAGTGGATAAAAAAAAAGGCCATATGCTGCCTATAAGGGACGTGTTTCAGAGCGAAAGATACCTGGAGATTGAAAGTGAGGAGATGGAGAAACATTTATTATGTGAATGGATTTAAAAGGAAAGCCAGGGTAGAAATATTTATATCAGACAAAATAGACTTTAAAACAAGGATGGTAACAAGAGACAAAGAAGTACACTATATAATAATAAACAGAACAATCAAACAAAAAGATATAACAATGGTAAATATTTATGCAGCCAACATGGGAGCATCCAAATACATAAGAGTTAATAATAAACATAACGTAACTAACTGATAGTAACACAATAATAGTAGAGGACTTTAACACCTTTCTTATGTCAATGGACAAATCATCCTAACAGAAAATCAGCAAGGAAACAGTGGCTCTGAATAATACACTGGATCAGATAGACTTAAGAGATACATTCAGAACATTCTATCCTAAAATAGCAAAACACGTATTTTTTCAACTTCACATGGAAAATTCTCCAGAATAGATCATATATTAGGCACAGAACAAGTTTGAACAAATTCAAAAAGATCAAAGTCATAGCATGCATCATTTGTGGCCACATGCTATGAAACCAGAAATCAACCATAAGAAAAAAACTGGAAAAACCACAAATACATGGAGATTAATTACATGCTACTAAACAATTAATGAGTCAACCAAGAAATCAAACAAGAAATCAAAAATTACATGGAAACAAGTGAAAATGAAAATACAATGGTCAAAAATCTTGGAGATGCAACAAAAGCAGTTCTAAGAGGTAAGTTTATAGCAACACAGGCCTACTTCAAGAAATAAGAAAAATGTCAAATAAACAATCTAACCTTATACCTAAAGCTAGAAAAATGACAAAGAAAACCCAAAACAAGCAGAAGGAAGGAAATAATAAAGAATAGAGCAGAAATAAATGACATAAGAACTAGAAAAATAATGGAAAAGATCAATACAACCAGGAGCTGGTTCTTTAAGAAGATCAACAAAATTGTTAGCCAGAATCATAAAAAAACAGACAGAACTTGAACAAAATCACTAATAAAAGAGAAGAAATAACAACCAACACTACAGAAATACAAACAATTCTGAGAATATTATGAAAACTCATAAGCCAACAACCTGGACAAAGTAGAAGAAATGGGTAAATTCCTAGAAATATATAACCTACCAAAATTGAATCAGGAAGAATAGTAAATTTGACCAGATCGATTACCAGCAATGAAATTGATTCAGTAATCAAAAAACTCTTAATAAACAAAAGTCCTGGACCAGATGGCTTTACAGGTGAATTCTACCAAACATTTAAAGAAGAGTTAATACCTACTCTTCTCAAACTATTACAAAAAAAATGGAAGAGGAAGGAAAGCTTCCAAATTCATTCTGTGAGGCTAGCATTACCCTAATACCAAAACCACATAAAGACATCACAAAAAAAAAAGAGAGAGAGAGAGAGAGAGAATTACAGGCCAATATCTCTGATGAATTTAGACACAAAAATCCTCAACAAATACCAATAAATCAAATCCAGCAAGACATTAAAAAAAATCGTTCACCACAATAAAATGGGACTTATTCTTGGGTTGCAAGGATGTTTCAATATTTGCAAGTCAATCAACGTGCTAGATCACATCAATGAGATGGACAAAAACCATATAATCATCTCAACAGATGCAGAAGAAGCATTTGACAAAGGACAACATCCACTCATGATAAAAACATTCAACAAAGTAGGTTTAGAGGGAACATACTTCAATATAATAAAGGCCATTTATGAAAAACTCAGAGCAAACACCATATTCAGTGGGGAAAAACTGACAGCTTTTCCTCTAAGATAAGGAACAAGACAAGGATGTCCACTCTCACCACCCTAATTCAACATAGTACTGGAAGTCCTAGCCACAATAATTAGACAAGAAAAGGCTTCCAAATTGTTAAGGAAGAAATAAAACTTTCACTACTTGCAGATGACATGATATTCTATATAGAAAATCCTAAAAACTCCACCAAAAAACTACTAGAACTGATAAATGAATTTAGTAAAGTTGCAGGAATCAGTATATAGAAATTTGCATTCCTTGCATTTCTACACATCAATAATGAAGCAGCCGAAAGAGAAATAAAGAAAACCATCCCATTTACCACTGCACCAAAAATAATAAAATACCCAAGAATAAACTTAACCCAAGAGGCAAAAGACCTGTACTCTGGAAACTACAAAACGTTGATGGAAGAAATTGAAGACAACACAAAGAAATGGAAAGACATTCTGTGTTAATGGACTGGGAGGAAAAGTATTTTTTTAAATGATAATACCACCTAAAGCAATCTACAGATTTAATGCTGTTTCTATCAAAATACCAACAGCATTTTTCACAGACCTAGAACAAACAATCCTATAATTTGTATGGAAAAAAAACCCCTCTGAATTGCCAAAGCAATCCTGAAAAAGGAAAACAAATTGAGGTATCACAGTTCCAGACTTCAAGTTATATTACAAAGCTGTAGTAATCAAAGCAGTATGGTACTGGCACAAAAACAGACACATTGATCAGTGGAACAGAATAGAAAACCCAGAAATAAACCTACAATTATATGGCCAATTTAATATGCAATATAGGAAAAAAACAGTCTCTTCAACAAATGGTGTTGGGAAAACTGGACAGCTACATACAAGAGAATGAAACTGGATCACTTTCTTACACCATATACAAAAAATAAACTCAAAATGGATTAAGGACCCAAATGTGAGACATGAAACCATAAAAATCCTAGAAGAGAGCACAGGCAGTAACTTCTCTGACATCGGCCACAGCAATATTTTTCTAGACATGTCTCCTGAGGTAAGGGAAACAAAAGCAAAAATAAACTATTGGGACTACATCAAAATTAAAAGCTTTTGCATAGCAAAGGAAATAATCAACAAAACTAAAAGGTAATCTACTGAATGGGAGAAGATATTTGCATATAACATATCAGATAAAGGGTTAGTATCAAAAATATATAAAGAACTTATACAACTCAACACCCCCCAAAACAAATAATCCAATTAAAAAATGGGCAGAAGACATTAACAGATATTTTTCCAAAGAAGACATCCAGATGGCCAACAGACACAAGAAGATGCTCAACATCACTCATCATGAGGGAGATGTGAATCAAAACTATAATGAGATACCACCTCACACCAGTCAGAATGGTAACATCAAAAACACAAGAAATAACAAGTGTTGGCAAGGATGTGGAGAAAACGGAATCTTTGTGCACTGTTGCTGGGGATGTAAACTGGTGTAGTCACTGTGAAAACCAGTATTGAGATTCTTCAAAAAGTTAAAAATAGAACTACCCTATGATCTAGTAATTCCACTACTGAGTATTTACCTCCAAAATATAAGAACACTAATTCAAAGAATGCATGTACCCTTATGTTTATTGCAGCATTATTTACAATAGCCAAAATGTGGAAGCAGCCCAAGTGTCCATTGATAGATAAATGGATAAAGATGTGGTGTGTGTGTGTGTATAAAATACAATATTACTCAGCCACAAAAAGAATGAAATCATGCCATTTTCAACAACATGGGTGGAGCTAGAGAGTATTATGCTAAGCGAAATTAGTCAGAGAAATACAAATGCCATATGATTTCACTTACATGTGGTATTTAAGAAACAAAACAGATGAGTAAAGAAAAAAAAAGCAAGAAACAAACCAAGAAGCACTCTTAACTAAAGAGAACAAGCTGGTAGTTAGCAGAGGGGAGTGGGTGGAGAGATGTGTGAAATAGGTGATGAGGATTGAAGAGTACACTTATGAAGAGCTCTGAGTAATGTACAGAATTGTCAAATCACTGTATTGTACGTCTGAAATATAACACTATTAACGATACTGGAATTAAAATAAAAAACTTAGAAAAAAGAATATTCTAAAGCTGGACTGTTGTACAAATCTATACATTTACTGAAAGTTATTTACCATACACTTATAATTGGTAAATTTTATGGTATGTAATTATACCTTAAGCTATTTAAGCTTCTGTATTTTTTATTTTCTAAAAACAACTATGCGTTTTTTTTTTACTATGTTCAGTTAGCCACTGTACAGTACATAATTAGTTTTTGATGTAGTGTTCAATGATTCATTAGTTAAGTATAACACCCAGTGCTCATCGCGTGTGCTTATTTTTAATCAGGTATTTGTACTTATATTTGTACATATAAATGCGTATTTCTATGTCAATAAATATTCATTTGCAATATAATTTTTAATGGCTAAATGGTATTTTCCATTATATTCATAATTTATTTATCCAATTCCATATTGTTGGACATTTAGTTTATAACAAAAATTAGAAACTATTACATGATAAACATGCCTTACACATATACTAAATTCTTTCCTTAAGTAAATTTCTAGGGGTGAAATTATCAAGGGTTTGTATTTCTCAATGTATATCACAAACTTGCCCTCCAACACATCAAGTCCCATTATTGTGTTTAAACATCTTCATTTTTCTGCGTTTTTGAATAATGGGCATTATTTTTTTTTAAGATTTTATTTATTTATTTCAGAGAGAGAATGAGAGATAGAAAGCACGAGAGGGAAGAGGGTCAGAGGGAGAAGCAGACTCCCCGCTGAGCAGGAAGCCCGATGTGGGACTCGATCCTGGGACTCCAGGATCATGACCCGAGCCGAAGGCAGTCGCTTAACCAACTGAGCCACCCAGGCGCCCGAATAATGGGCATTATTAAACCTTTTGACTGATGAGAGTATATTTTAGTTTTGATTTAATTTATATCTGACCATTGATGAGCTTGAATATTCCTAGGATATAAACTATAGTGTGTGTGTGTATTATACATAATGGAGAGAAGGAGAGCCCCTGTGCATTTGTAAGCAGATAGTTCTATTCATTCCTTTCCTATATATATATATATATCAATAGGGATATGTTTTGTACCAGAACAATCTAGAAAGTTTCAAGAAATAGGCAACTCTGGCATACTAGAAATAGAATGGTCTTTAAAATCAGAGACTCCAGTTTCTTATTTTTTTTTTAGATTCTATTTATTTATTTGAGAGAGACAGCACGCGAGCTCAAGCAGAGGGAGCGGCAGGCAGAGGGAGAGGAAGAAGCAGGCTCCCTGCTGAGCAAGGAGCCCAATATGGAGACTCGATCCCAGGACTCCCGGGATCATGACCTGAGCCAAAGGCAGCTGCCCAACCGAATGAGCCACCCAGGCACCCCTCCAGTTTCTTATTCTTAAGAGAATCAATAAGAAAGCCATATCAGCAAGGTAGCATAGTAAGAAGCCCTGAACCATCCTTCCCCTTGCAAAGACAACGATTTAGCAACACTTCACAGATAAATCCAAAAACTACCCAAAAGTCTCCTGCACCTTGGGCAAACATGAAACCAGGCTCACTGAAGCGAGAATTTGGGATACCTTCTTGCCAGAGACCCCAGCCCCACCACAGCACCATATGATCAGGATCAGCTGACAGCTTTTCTCATTGGAGGGCAGGGATTGGTTTGTGTGTCTAGCACCACAACTTTTCCAAGAGGACTCCCCAAAGGACTGGCTTCTGTCTTGCCAGTCTTGGAGCTCCGACAGCCCCGGCACAGTCAAGCCACTTGGTGAAAACTGAAATGGTGGCTTGGGCTAGTAAATGCCATAGATCTTCCCCAATGCTCAGAAGAGATTGAGCAGACAAAATTCCAGCTCTCAGCCTCCACCTGTAGAGGGAAAGAGATGTTCCATGCATCTAGCACTCCAACTTCTCCAGGGCTGCTCAAAATAGTTACTCAAGTTGAAATGAAAGAACACTAAATAGCAACACTGTAGCATTAGAAACTCATTAATAAAGGTAAATATAGAACACAGAATGCTATATTACTGTAATTGAGGTAGGTAAATCACTTTTAATTCTAGTATAAAAGTTAAAAGAGAAAATATTAAAATATAACTGTAACTAAATACATTAACAGATACACAGTATGAATGCACATAAATTGTGACAGTAACAATATGTGGGTGGGAGAGAAGTTAAAGTGTAGAGTTTTTGTGTGTGATTAAACCTATCTATTTAAAACAGACCGCTATAATTACAAGACATTTTATGTAAGCCACAAAAATAATACCCATAAAAGTTAAACAAAGAAAAAGAGAAAGCAAATCCTATCAATACCAAAAAAAGTCAACAAAATGTAGGGGAAGACAGCAAGAGGAAAAGACAGACAAAGGAACAATACTAACAAAAAAACAACAAAATGACCATTTTTCCCTATCAATGACTGCTTTAAACATAAATGGATTAAACTCTCCAATAAAAACACATAAAGTACCTGAATGGATTAAACAAAACAAAACAGACAAGATGCTCTCTACAAGAAACTCATTTCAGTTTTAAGGACACACATAGGCCAAAAGTGAGAAGATGGAAAAATGTATTAGAGGCAAACGGTAACCAAAAGAGAACAGGAGTAGTTACACTTACACCACACAAAATAAACTTTAAGTCAAAAACTCTCAAGAGACAAAGGATATTATAGAATGATAAAATAGGCAATCTACCAGAAAGAAATAACAGTTATTAATGTGTATGTATGCAACATCAGATCACCTAAATATATGATGCAAACACTGACAGAACTGAAAGGAGAAACAGACAAAAAATACAATAATAGGACGCTTCAATAACCCACTTTCTAAATGGACAGAACTCTCACACAGAAGATCAATAAGGAACCAGAAGATCAGAACCACACGATAAGATCAAATGGACATAACAGACATATACAGAACATTCCACCCAACAGTAGGAGAACGCACAGTCTTTTCAAACACAGAGAACATTCTCCAGGATAGATCATATGTTGGAACACAAAGGAAGTCTTAATTTTAAAAAGACTGAAATCATATCAAGTACCTTTTTCAAACACAATGGTGGGAAATAAGAAATCACTAACAGGGGGAGAACTGAAAACTCAAATATGTGGAACTTAACACACTCCTGAATAACCAATGGGTCCAAGTAGAAACAACAACAACAACAAAACAAGACTAATGAAAATGGAAACACAACATACCAAAACTTATGGGAGGTAAAAAAAGCAGCACTAAGAGGAAAATTTGTTGTTATAAACACCTACATAGAAGATAGATCTCAAACAACCGAACTTTATGCCTCAAGGAGCTAGAAAAACAAGCTATGCTTAAATTTAACAGAAGGAAGAAAATAAAGATTAGAGCAGAAATAAATTGAGGATAGCAAAATAATAGAAAAATCAACAAAATTCAGAATTGGCTTTTTGAAAAGAAACAAAATTGACACTTAACTAGATGAGAGAGAGAGAACTCAAATATAAAACCAGAAATAAAGAAGAGATATAATGGATGCCAAAGAAATATAAAGGATCATAAGAGACTAGTATGAACAAAATATATGCCAACAAATTGGATAACCTAGAAAAAATGGATAAATTTCTAGAAACATACAACCTATTGTGAATAATCACGATGAAATAGATATTGTGAACAGGTCTGTAACTAGTATGGAGATTGAATCAGTAATCAAACGCCTCCCAACAGACATAGGTCCAGATGGCTTCATGGTGGATTCTACCAAACATTTAAAGTAGAATTAACACCAATACTTCTTAAACTCTTCCGGAAAATTGAAGACTAATGAACACTCCTCCCAATTTATTATACACCAAGGGGGATTTATTCCTAGGATGCAAGGATGGTTCAACAGGAAAATCAATTAATATATCACATTACAGAATAAAGGATAAAAATCACATGATAATCTTAATAGATGCAGAAAGAGTTTGAATAAATTCAGTACCCCTTCATGAAAAATTCTCAACAAACTAAGAATACAAGAAAAGATTTCACAACACAATAAAGACCATACATGAAGAAATACTGCCTCTGTTTGAAAGAAAATATGATCTTGTATATTGAAAGCCCTAAAACTTCCATAAAAAACTGTTAAAACAAATATGCACATTCCATAAAATTGTAGGATACAACAACATACAAAAATCAGTTGGATTTCTATACACTCACAAAGTATTTGAAAAGGAAATTAAGAAAATAAGCCCATTTAAAATATTATCAAAGAGAATAAAATATTTAGGAATAAATTTAGCCAAGGAGGTGAAAACTATAAAATCCCGATGAAAGAAACTAAAGCAGATACAAATAAATGGAAAGCTAACCACTGTTCATGGATTAGAAGAATATTAAAATGTCCATTCTACCCAAAATGATCTACAGATTTAATGTAATCTCTATCAAAAGCTCAAGGACATTTTTTACAGAAATGAATAATTCTATAATTCATATGGGGCCACAAGAGACCCTGAATAGCCAAAGTAATGTTGAGTAAGTACAACAAAGGTGAGACATCAGACCTTATGACTTCAAAATATACTTAAGAATTATAGTAATCAAAACAGTATGATACTAGCATTAGACAAACATTCATACCAGTGGAACAGAATAGAGAGAGTTGAGACATAAATCCATGCATATTTGATCAACTGATTTTTGACAAGGGAGTCAAGAATACACAACAGGGAATGGACCATTCCTTCAACAAACAGTATTGGGAAAACTGGATATTCACTATCAAAAGAGTGAATTTGGACCTTGAACTTACATGGAAATCAACTCAAAATAGATTAAAAACTTAAATGTAAGACCTGAAACTATAAAACTCCCAGAAGAAAACAGGATAAATGTTTCATAACCTTGGTCTTGGCGATGAGTTTTTAGATGTGACACCAAAAGCACAGGCAACAAAGGCAAAAATATAGAAGTGGGACAATATCAAACAAAAAAGTTTCTGTATAGCAAAGAAAATAATCAATTAAATGGGAGAAAACAGTTACACCCCACATATCTGATAAAGGGTTAATCTCTTAAAGTACATAGGGATAATAGCAAAAACCTAATAACCCAATTAAAAATGAGCTTAAGGACTTTAATAGCTATTTCTGCAAAGAAGACACATCAATAAGCAAAAGGCAAAAGAAAAAAATGCTCAATGTCACTAATTATCAGGGAATTGCAAATCAAAACTACAATAGCACCTCAGGATGGTTGTTATAAAAAGAAAAAAAAAAAGACAAGTGCTGCCAAAGAAGTGGAGAAATTGGAACCCTTGTATACTGTTGGTGGGAATGCAAACTGATGCATCATGGAAACCAGTATGGAGGTTTCCCCCCAAATTAAACAGAACTACCATATGATCCAATGTTCCCACTTTTGAGTACTTACTCAAAAGATTTGAAATCATGATGTTGAAGAGCTATCTGCACTCCCATGTTCATTACAACACTATTCACGATAGCCCAGATGTAGAAACAACCTGAATATCCACAGAGACATAACTGGATAAAGAAAATGTGGTCTATACAGACAGTGGAATACTACACAGCCTTAAATTTAATAAAGGGGAACAACACGGATGAACCTTGAGATTATGCTAAGTGCAATAAGCCAGTCACGGAAAGATAAAGACGGCAAAATTCCATTTATATGAGGTATCTAAAATAGTCAAATTCAAAGAATCAAAGAGTGGAACGGGGGTTGCCAGGGGCTGGTGGGGAGGGGGAAATGGAGAGTCACTAATCAACAGGCTCTAAGTTTCAGTTAAGCAAGATGAATAAGCTGTAGAGATCTGCTGTGCAGTGTTGTACCTATTGTCAATAATAACGTATGGTACATTTAAAACTTTAAAAGTATTGATCTCATTTTAAGTATTCTTACCACAGTAAAATATATAAGTAAAAATAATAAAGTTTGAGAACACCGAACAAAAGAAACCTTTCCAAACCTCTATTTTCAAATGACTCTCACCACGAGTCTTTCTTTTTTTCTTTAAACAAAAGCTTTATTTTCAAGCTCATGGATTAATCTTTACTTTGAAAAAAAAAAGGAAAGGATAAAATATGTATAGGAGTACCTCTTATTTACTGAATATCCCTTTGTAAATATAACTGTGAAAGTGCATTAAAGAAGGAAATAAAATATACCACCTGCTTTTGCAGTTGTAGAGATTAAAAAGCGTTCATTCAACTCTTACATTAATACACACAAAACATAAAGAGTGCAAATAAAGTTTAACCAAACACTAAATACACATAGAGCTAATAAACAAACAAACAAAACACAGAGCTTACTAAATAGGGAATATTCGCAACCTCCCTTAAGTGTATATAATTACTAAAAAGCCTCATTTTGATTGGAAGAGATGCTTAATAACAATAACAGGGTATATATAGTCTGTTGATGTGGAAAACAAAATTTGGGATCAAAAGTCACTCAATTTCATGAGCAATCAGCAAATCAATCAAAGGCAATGCATTATAGAGCTGGAAGGGGCCAATGAACCTAAATTCCTCATTTCCAAAATGGGGTTCAAACACATCAAGTATAACTTGCTCAAGATCATGGAACTCTTCTAGACTAGATGAACATATAGGTGTCCTTTCCTTCTGCCTCCTATCAAAAAGTGTTTAAAACACAAAAAGCCCCTTGATCCTTCCTGGGTCAGTGTTAAGCATCTCTGGAGAGAAACAGAGGTGCTGGCCTCTTGAGGCTATGAGGGGCAGAGGCTCTTGATTATAAAATTGTTCCCTTAAGAGCATTGCTGGAAGGAAAGCTTTTCAGAACAGAAAATAAGCAATTAAAAAGGAGGAAATATGTCATCTGAATTGCAGCTGAATTTTCTTTAAGCAAATAATAGCAAAAAGCATAATTCCTAAAAACCCATTTTTCTTGAGCACAGACACTTAGATAGCATCAGCCTCAGAAGGTTTTTCTCAGAAATATTTACAGCCTTCAGGTAAAGATTTATGGAAGCCTATACTGGAATTAGTATCTCTAGGCTGACAGTTATTTAATTTATAATTTCCTATTCCTCTTTCATATTTTTTGTGTTCTCTACTGAATCACTCAAAAACTTTAATATTGAAATGTAAAATTAAGATTCTAGAACAAATATGTCATAACCTCACTATCCATCAATCTATTTGTCACCGCTGAAATAAAAATATTCAAATATTCAGAATGATTAAAGTACATTTATATTACTAAAAAATAATCAAGAAACCGATGGAGCAAAATTAATTCACTTATTATGCAAACAACAAAAAGCAGATTTCAAGTGGGCACTTTGAGCTCCAGGCCTGGAGTAGTATAAAAAATGAAAAGACTAAGACAGTGATAAAACTCTGATAGGAATCTTGATTATTTCTTAACAAAAGGATTCATTTTAATCAGAAGCTTAGATTTTTGCTCCTTTGCCATGGCAACAGATGTAGAATCCTATACCTGGAAGGTTACAATGATAATCTTCATTACGCTCACAAGAGGCTTGGTGTTAACAGTTTAGTGATTGGACTGGAAGGAACTAATTTGAATATTTCTACCCAGTTCTAAATAATATTTTTTGATCTTCATGGAGGATCTGATTCTATGGAGGACAGTCTTGGCCATTAACTCACAGTATGACTTTAGGTATATCCACTAACTCACTTGTGTTCTTTCCCTCTCAAATCTATGAAATGGAAACACTGGTCTCAGCTTTCATCCCAGAAGGGGCTAGGCCTGTGTTCACTGGTTCATCTAATGCTGAATGCAAAGAAAAGAACCATTTTTTACTCCTTTTTAGACAGGTGAAGAAATTGTCTCATGCATGCTCTACCCTCTTGCTGTATGACCTCAAAAAAAGGTCAACATGGGGAGATGCAGAGCACACAGAATCATGGTCATTCTGCTCCAGGCGTCCTGACATCACACGCGATCCTTGAACATTCTCACTTCAATATGTAAGGACTGAGGTCAGCTGCTTCGCTGTTGAGCAACTATTTTCTCATTGAAATGAAGAAAATGATTCTATAATTAAAATGTGGGAAGACTAAGTAAACTCTCAGAGAACAGCAGAGGGAAGTTTTTACTCCTGATGAGAGAAGGTGCCTTGATAGGACCTCATTAGTTACTAATGTGTGCTCAGAAATGGTGGGTCCCATCCTTGTACTCTAAGCAGACCTTCAACCATCTTTTGCGAAGTTATTAGATAGCAAAGATTTTAGGTCTTTTCCTTCCCAGTGACATTTGCTTTTAAAACCGTGTAAACACTGGGGACTCCTAAAGACTGGAAAACCTTTGAGACTTGAGAAACGGATATTTAAAGGTGAATTTTTCAAGAATTCTTGAATCCTTGCCCCTGTTCTGAAACCACACTCTTGAGGTGGGCATGGAGGAGCCCCAAGAAGCCACTGACAGGGTGTGCTTAAGTGACAGCCTGCTGCATCTTAGGGATCCTCTGAAATGTTCCTGCTGATGCCATTCTCTGCAGACTACTCCCAGCCACTGATGGAGCACAGTGAAGTTTTGAGAGCTGGGCCACTTCTGCCTGATGTGGCTCCCCACTGGCCAGGTCAGGACTTTCTTGGCGGCTCTTCCTGCGCTGCTTTCATGTCTTGATCTAGGTGCCAGATCTGCATCACACTCGGAAGGTTCTTCCCACAACTCTTGCTTCGTCTTCCCTTCTCCCTTCATGGGGAATCTCTTCAACTCCTAATTCCATCTTGGCATCTGTGGTCTGTGAACTAGAGCAGACTCAGTACTCCAAAAATATTTGTTGCGCCAGATGAAGAAATCTCAGGATGAACCAAACCAACTCTTAGGGGAGGTGAAGAGATAGGGGAGAACCTAGATTGAGTACCTATCATTTGTCAGGTGCTTGATCATGAGTGCCTCGGTGTAGCTGGGCTAAAAGAGGAGTTAATGTATGCTCAAGGGTTGGTATGTATTAAATGCTCAGTAAATAGTAGGTACCCCTATTAACAAGAATTACATTGGATTCTGTGTAGAAAAGTCAGGTGGGTAGGAGATAGTGAAGGCAGGGAAGATGCAAAGAACCAGGCAAGAGAACCGGTCAGATCATGGTGCAAGCAGTACTCTGGGTTCAGCCACTAGGTGCAGCTGAGAATGCCCTGGGAGCTGCTGCTTCTATTGAAGTTTTGGGCCTCCTATGAAATGTTCAGCTCTAGGTGGCCCCTAATACTGATCTGTTCATTTTTCAGGGCTCTGTGGTTTTATAGGTCCCTAAATGGTTAATATAATATCTGATTTCAGTGAAGTGGGAGAATATCAGTATCAATCTCTTAGTGGTACTACTCCCAGTCTAAACATAAGGCTATATTTTCAGTTTGGATTTGGGGCCCCAAGTAGAGATGGGTGGGTGGAAGACGGATGAGAGCAGACAGGATCTTGGGGTGAGACCCTAACTCCTTCCTATCTGAACTTATTGCCAGTGAGGACTCCCAGGCTTGGCGGTTAGCTTTTTCATCTGCTTAAAGTGCAACTCCACAGTTAGGCATGTGACTGTGGGCTGTTTTCAACTGTAGTTTGATTAAAGAGACTTTCCAGATGTCAGACACCATGCTGAAGACACGCTCTTTACCTCCTACGGAAAGGTAGGCCATAACTAGGAAAACTCCTACAGAATACTACAGAGGATACAGAGCTTTCAAGGAAACAATCATCTCACCCTTTAGCAATAGTAAATAGAAAAAGGAATTTAAAAAAAAATGATTACTTTTTAAACCAACTGATTATTCTCAAAGCCATCTAAATCATCTGTCCATAGTGATTTTCAGAAGGCAGCTCCAGATTCCTTAGTAAATTAAGCCTACAAGTGAAAGCATTCTTAATTCATTACATGCCAGCAGACTTGCCACAAACATAATTAGTTCAGTCTCATAAGTGTCATTTTTGAGAGGTTAATAAATCCATCCATACTTTCCCCAGAGTACAAGGGGTCAATTTTCACTTGTCTATGCCTGATGCATGCTGCTGCTTTTTGAAATGCAATGAACTCCCCAAAGAATTGGTAGTGTTTTTTTTATCATAAGGTAATATTACATTTTAGCATTGCTGAAGCATACAATCTGAAAGTAATTAGAAGACCTATTATGATACCATATATTATGATGTAGCCATCTTAATCCAATCTGTCATTGAAGGTACTGAGGTCAGATGTGTTTTAAAATTCAGAATTTTTCAGAAACTAGAAAGGCAATATCTGAGATGTACACACACATACAACATATACTTATCATATGTATAATACCCCCAGCAGAGTCTGGGGCAATAGCCCATAATGACTATATTCATATTTTTGCAGCATAATCTTGGATATTAAAATAGGTTTTGTAACCAAGTGCATTTTGGTGCTAAGCTGACCAAACAAGGAAACTGAAACATTCAGTTTTCAGAACTTTCTGGATTTCAGAATTGCAGATAAGAGGTGGATCTGCAGTGAATTTGCAACCTAACTCCTCCTCAAACAATCCCCACCAGAACTGTGGGAACAGAAGATAAAGCGCTGCCAGGGATTTAGCTTGAAACTGAAGTAGGGGACTTTTATTCCTGCTTTCACCTTCATAATTCTTTAAAATTCATTTGCAAAAGGTCTCTTAGGCTGCCCAAAATACAGACTATCCACCTATCTTTGTGTACAATGAGTAACTTGGAAGAACTGTCCTCTTACCGATGATCAGCTCACTGAGCTTTGTTTGCGCCTCTGATTCACATGAGCCAATGTGAAAGCAGAGAATAAGAAATACAGAAAACAGGGCACCTCGGTGGCTCAGTCGTTAAGCGTCTGCCTTCGGCTCAGGTCATGAACCCAGGGTCCTGGGATCGAGCCCCGCATCGGGCTCCCTGCTCTGAGGGAAGCCTGTTTCTCTCCTACTCCCCGTTTGTCTTCCCTCTCTCGCTGTGTCTCTCTCTGTCAAAATCTTTAAAAAAAAAAAAAAAAAGAAAGAAAGAAAGAAAGAAAACAGCCCCTTCCAGCCACTACCCTTTGCCTATGGCCATGGAACCATTCCTCATTACAGATCTCTCCTTGTAAAGAGGCTGAAGATGTGACTGTTTTATGTTAGACCTTGGGGGGTAGTGAAGAGGTTCACGCCATTTCCTCCTGTTTCTCTTTATCAAATGGACAACTACTTTCTCTATTAACACAAATGTTTTATCATATCACTTCATTGGTGGGTAGGGGCTAATTTTTGTTCCATATTATATTCCTTCTGGTTTGTAACATCTGGCAACACCTTGAATGTGGCAGGCGCTTCTTGTGTACTTATTCAGTTGGATTAAGAAAGCACTGTTACCCTCCCCACATCGTACTTTTTGTTTGCTTACTGCTTTTCAAAAGAAGTCTGTTTCCTCAGTGTTGAGGCAACTCTGAATCTCTTCAGGATTCAGAGGCATTGGATTCTGCTCCTGGAGCTATTTATAACTCTGGGTAGGCAGGTTCCACACCCCTCCTTTGTACTTCCAAGGGGGCTGTAGGAGTGTATGTTCTGTCGCTGCAGATGATCTGTTTTGATCATATTAATGAGGAGATGGCTGACTAGGAGCTGTGTTTCCTTTTCAGTTCCTCTATATTGTTATGAATTAATTTCTGTTGGGTTTTTATAATTCTGTTATTGACAGACATTTGCACATCCACATAATCACGTCTCCGCCCATAAGTAGCTGTTTGGTTGATCACTCAGAGTTACGCATGTACGTCTATGGACTCACCAGCCTGAAGTTCCCCCAGAAACCAGTTCATTTGCTTCAACTCTTCACTTGGTTTTTATAAATCAGCTGAAATGTGTATCCTTGCAAGGAAGGAAAGTTTCATGAAGCGCTCCCATTATCCATAAAAAAAAAATCAGAACGCTAAACTTTAATTTCTTTGGGGGATCGACATCCCCAACTTTTAGATTATCAGTCAGCTGCTCCACCTTGTAGACACAAAATATTTTGGTTGTTATTCTAAGAAATAATCCATATCTGTATAAAGCTCCAAATCCACATGCTTAGCGTTTTTTTCCAATAACAAAGATTGGAAGTTGGGAGAGACCCCAGAAGTAAACAGATAACCCGTCTCTCTCGACTCCCTATCATGGACCACACATAGTGACAGCCACCCTGTGTGATCTAACTTCATGCTCCCCATACCCTTGGGAGGGAAGTACAGTTATTCACATTGGCAAACGAAGAACCAACAAGCACAGAGAGGACAACTCAGGCATACGCTAGCAAGTAGCAGAACTGGGATGCGAGTCAAGTTTTACCTGATTCCAAAATTGGTCTTTTCCAGAGCCATCTCTGCAGATATCCTGATTTACACAGTTTGGGGGAAGACAGTTTTCCATATTCTATTGAATAGGGGTGACCAACGCAGACCTCAAAGGCAGAACTCACCAGGAGAAAAAGGTAGGTTTCTCTCTTTCCTAGTATTACATATTTCCTTCCCTACTGAGAGAATCAGTCTCTAGGTATCATCAGCATTATTAAAAAATATTTATGTGGAGGAAAATGTGTGGAACTGCTAAAAATGTAACTAAACATTATCAAAGCCAATTTATATGATATTTATGCCCTGTCTTTTCTTCCTTGCTCTTTAGATTATCACCATGAAAATGAGGCTTCTGTTTCTAAGAAACTCTAAAAATATTACTCACCTGCACCTGCCATGTTCTGCCACATTATAATTTTGGTTACAGCTCTAAAAATGTCAGAACAGAAGATCGTGAACTGAAGATGTGTCAATAGACAAACATATTTTAAAGGCAACTTCAACATAATGGCCTAAGGAAAAAAATCCAACTGTAAAGAAACCTGATACTGACCTACAGTTTAAAAAAATTTGCATCCTTCATAAAACACAAAATTGTACGAGCACTATGATTGAAACTGCTAATTCCTTTCTTTTTTCCAGTGCTCCCCAGTTGGTCACAGGTACATCTGACCCTTTGCCGGGGACCCTGACTTCCTCTGGCATGAGTGGGATCCAGGCAGGTTAGAGTAGGCAGTTCTCATTCCAGGAGTTAGTAAATTCAGAAAGAGTGTACTGCTGCCCTAGGCAAGTAATCATTCCCAATTTCAGAAACAGTCTTTGGTGGAAATCCCACACACCTGTTCCCTCCTTACCTTCTCCCTAGTCCCCTGGAATGCACAGTTACTTTAGGTAACTTATCCAAAATTGGACTGCAGGCACTGAGCCCCTCTCCTCTTCCAGATGACTCATGATCAGCAGTGATCCGCAGTATATCCTCACCTCTCCTGTGAACTTACAGTCAAAAATTTTACTAAGCAGCTTAACTAGCCCTAACACTATAAGATACTTCAAGACACTGGGGTGTCTAAGTACGAATTGATAGGAGCATTCATGGGGACATGTGAGGTGCTTTGAGAGCATAAGACTCCCTTGGAGGGTTAAGGAAGGCTTCCTAGGGGGAAGCAACATTCAAGTAGGGTCCGATAGCATCACCAGGAATATTACAGGACCAGCCAGATGAAAAGTAGGTAATTGGAGCCCTGAGAAAGAACCTCGGAAGGGCAAAGGAATTCCTTCACTCGGAAGGACCAATACATAGCAAAGTTCAAAATGGGGTAGAGACTATGAGGCATTCAGAGAACTGTAAATGGCTAAGCATGGCTGGGACAAAAGTCCCCCAGCACAGGTAAGAGGTGGGACTAGTGAGATGAGCAGGGGTACCCAGTGGGCAAGGAAGGCCTAGTTTTTGGTGGGTTTTGTGTCCTGGGCAAAGCATCTGGACTTTTTTCCTGAGGGCAATGGGGAGCCATTATAAGGTTTTAGACATTTAGGTTTTAGGATAGGGGAAGTCTTACTTTGGGGGAAAGGTTTCTCATCCTCTAGGGTGGAGTGTGATCTACAGACCACCCTGGAAGCAGAATAATTCATTCTATGTCTGTGGCAAAGAACCCTAGTGAGAATCATTGTGGTTCTGCCTCACATAGCCCAGACAGGAGTGGAAAGAGAAGACGATGGATGGGAGCAATATTAAAGAAATAAAATTGTTGGGGTGTGCCTGGGTGGCTCAGTAGGTTAAGCAGCTGCCTTCGGCTCAGGTCATGATCCCAGGGTCCTGGGATCGAGCCCCACATCAGGCCCTTGCTCAGCAGGGAGCCTGCTTCTCCCTCTCCCTCTACCTGCTACTCCGCCTTCTTGTGCTCTGTCAAATAAATTTAAAAAAAAACTTTAATAAAAAAATAAAGAGATAAAATTGTTGGGACAGAGGGGGAATTAGACCACGGGGATGAAAGAGTATGTTCCCTTTAGATCTTTGTTGCCTTCCAAATGGCCCTTTTAAAATTGGGTGATAGTCACATGGGTGATTTTTCACTTATAATGTTCACTTATTGTTACAATATTTTAAATATTGTATATATTATAAAGAATTTGATAGGTGTGATATTTAGTAAAGAATTTGATAGGTGGGATATTTAGTGATTTAATTTTTTAAAAAAATCTAGAAATCATGAGGTTAACAAATGTTTACTAGAATTATTGTTCATATATGACTGAATCATAAGATAAATCAAGATACATTTCTCTCCCACAAGATAACAGCTGTGAGTTAACCCCTCCCTTCCCATAATTACATTTAATTGAAATACTGATTTTCAGATGATGTGGAAAAATGAAATGACTGTGAAGAGTGATAACCTACATATTTTGATATTCTTGAGAAAAAGAAGGAAATCTTTACATATTTTCTGAACATTTTGCATAATTGTGGTTTTGTTTGTTGTTGAAAGCCAAAAATTCTTGGCCTTTATCCACTCCTCCTGGATCACATAAAAATATACTCCAATACAGAAACACACAGTGCTGGCAATGCTGGCTTTGTGTTTCTTAATTCATTTTGATGGTTAATAACCAAAGAAGAATTAGATCAAGAATGGCATTTTTAAAAATGAGAAAACTCTTCATTCTATTCTATATTTTTTAATGTGAAATAAGTAATGCTTGTTGAAAATAGAACTTCCTAGAATAAATAAAAATGACCTAGATTCCCATACACACAAATATGCATAAAATGGCATAATATACACAACTTTTTTTTTCAAAGAATAAAGATCAATATTATGACTGAAATAATAAACATCACCCTCATTTTTGAGGTCACAGTTGGGAAATCAAAAAAAGTATGTACTAGAGAAGGAAGAGCTCACTGAATTGACCCCCACGTGACCAACTCTATTCTGTCAAATTTTCAGTGTCCCTCTGCTGCTTAATGATTAAACTTTAAATTTCCCAGCCAATTTGGCTTTCAGCCTGAATATCCACTGGCATCCAAAGTAGCTTTATGCTTCAAAAACACAGTCTTCCCCAAATTTGCATGAAAATACACTTTCTCACATTTGCTTATGTTACCATTTTCCTAAGAGTGATTTCCAGTCCCACTCTATTCTACCAATCTCTGCCCATAGACCTGCTTTCTATCTTTTGAAGTTCAGCTTAAATGTCATTTACTCCTTGTTAACTTTCCAGATTAGGAGGACAAAACAATGTTTTCCTGTTTTCTATTCTTACTGTAAGGAGTTTGAACTATTTCTATCAAATCTATTCCCAGCTCTGCACTGCAGACAATCCCGCATTACCCATTCTGCTCTAGGGTGAGTCTCTTGAGAGCACTGTGTTGTAAAACTTGAATTCCTTTCCATTTCCCACCATGGCATTTCCGCTCAATCAGTGACTGAACTGAGCCCTTCCTAAGAGACATGGATTTTCATTCAGTCACTTAAAAAACTGGAATTTTTCCTGAAAGCTAGTATTTTTGAAGTATTTTTTTTAAGGCTTGTTTTAGAATAATCATCTCTAACTCAAACAAAAAAATGTATTATCTTGGTATACATGTTTTAGCTCTATTGATACTTAGTTCTTCATGCATACATTTGTATATGCGGCTTGAGGTATCCTTCTAAAGAAAATATAGCTGATTCTATTTTTCAGCCTTCACAATATTCAACTAAGACAGGAATGGACATGTAGACCAGTTTTAAAAATCAAACTGGTTTCTTTTAATGGAGGCAGATATTAAAAGAAAAAAAAAAACAAAGATTTCCTTCCACCATTCCATCTCAATGTGTGCACACACATGGTTAAAAGTTGACTAGTATTTGTGGTTTTAAAGATAGGAACACATATTCTTTGATTCTTCCCTTGGAGAAATGGAGTTTAATTTTCCTCCCCTTGGGTGTGGGCTGGACCTTCTTCTAATGAACAGAATGTGATGGAAGGGATAGGATGTTACTGCCAAGATCATATTATAACCCTAGTCTCACTCTCATTTTAGTCTGTCTCTGCCTATATCTCTTTGTCTCTCTCTCTCTCCGAAGACCTGCTCTGGAGAAAGCGAGCTGCCGTCATAGGAGTAGCCCTGAGGAGAGTTCCACATGAGGAGGAACTGAAGCTAACTGACTGAATGTGCCAGTGCTGCTAAGATGTATTCCTCAAGTACCTTCAGATGTTTGCAGCCCCAACTCACAATTTGACTACAACCTCATGATCATCTGAGTCAGAATCACCCAGTTAAGCAACTCTTAAATTCCTGACCTTCATCAACTGCATGAAAGAATTGCTAATTTAGGGGAAAATTTGTTACACAGCAGTAGATAACTATTGCTACTAACAAGTCCAAAAATATATATATTTTTTCCAACCAAACATTTTTTTTTTACCTTTTCGAGAAACTGGCTAGAAACTGTGATAGCTTCAAGCCTAGAAGGTCTAGCAAGAAATTCGCAGGGCATCAGTTTAAGATTTTTGACCTTGAGTGAGTCACCTAAACTGTTTTGGCCTCAGTTTCTTTATATACTTACAGGAACAAAGCAGAACTTACCTAATAAAATATTAGGATTAAATAAGATACAAAAGCATTTAGTATAGTCTTTGGCAAGTGGGAATTACTCAATAAATGCCAGCTATAGTATTATTACAATTTTGGTTCAAAAAGAAAAGCTAAGAGGTTCAATCTCACAGAGTAACACATAGCCAGTATCCCATCACCTACATGTATAATTACAGAAAACAATCCCTACCCATAACGCCAGAAGTCGGGCCACTTCCAGGGCAGTCTGTAGTCTTCAAAGTAAATATGATCCATAATAAAAATTCAAACTGCATTTTGCCCAAGTCCAAAGAAGTCCTAGGAGTGTGTCTCTTTTGAACCACACCAGCGATCCCAGACCACACTACAACCTTGTAGGGCCATGAGACCTACAAGCCATGTGCCAGTACACAACTGTCAGACCACTGAATAAATCATTCCACAGGGGACAGACAAAACCACGTGGCCACGAGCTCTCTCATCCTGGAGCCACACAGGAAACACAGGTCTAACACCATGTCCATCTTGTTTTTGCACGTGCTATTCAAATAAGGACTTTGGCAAAAAGAAATCATCTTCAAATAGCATTTAGTATTCCTTGTTGTGCAACAGCAAACGAGAAAGAACAATGAAATGATCATCATTGATGCTGTCAGATCGAGAAATACAACACAGACCAATTTTTAATCTCTCCCTCTGCACTTTTCCACTTCAGGCAAAGGAAATGAGTCTCTTCAAATTTGATTCTCATGACAGAAGAATCACATGCTGTGCTGTGTATCCACCTAGATACGTCTGCATTAACGTCTCCTGCCCTTCTCTAGCTTTGAACAAAGATCAGTTCTTCAGAAATAGGGCTATAGCTTCACGAAGACAACTGTAGTTCAGAACTGTATCCCTAGGCAAAACAAACCAGCTTTTCTGTTTGAATGAAGTAGTGTATTTTGTACTTTTAACTTCATTAGGCAGATAATTAACTCCCAATTTCTGTTAGAAATTAAGCATTCCATCCAGCAATTTAAAAAAGATAAATTTAAAAAAGATATCCATGAAGAAAATAAACAGCTATTCAAAACCACAGGGACATGACACATAATACAATTATTTCTCACTATATCTTTTTTCTGGTTGGGCTGAGAAAAGGGAACAGGGTTGGGAGGATTATCTGAAAACAGAAAGTAATCATGAAAAAAGTGATTATTTGTAGGGATCCCTGTGGATTTAGAGGTACACTGGAAGTTTACCTGGGGCCTCTGACACATGTCCAGGAATTTGTTGGATTTTTTTTTAAGTCCTCTCAAGATTATTTGCAAGATCACTGCTTGGTTTTTATACACTCATTCAAGAAACAGTAAATAAGGTGAAATGTGACAAATCCTGGTCAGGATGACCTCACCCTGACCGCTGATAAACCATACCCTCTTCTGAACATGAAGGCCTCTGGAAGAAACAGTTCCCAACTACCCACTTAAAAGGTCAAAGAAGGGCTGATACCGCGCAGGCCCTTCTATCTTCCTTCTCTACTAAAATCCTGGCCCTTCTCTGAGGCTCACTGAAGTCTCACCTCCTCCCTGAATTTTATCTGACCACTAAGTTAACATTGATCTCTCATTTTTGAATGTCAAGTTTATTCATAGCCCAATGTACCCACAATTAAACTAAATATATTTTTGTTGTTTTTTTCTCTTCTGATAAAAATAGAGAATGTTAATATAAGTTTGTATTTGTAGTATTTTGTGACAACTTTTTAAAAGTTTTATTTGGTATTGTGGAAAATTATCTTGTTCCTCTAAGATAGTTGGACTGTAGAGTGTAGAGTCACATTTATTAAGGCCTTGCAGCACTGAAGCATCTGAAATCTTACATAACAACAAGAGGCATAAGGTACAGTTTCAAAGTTCAGATCAGAAAAGTGGGAGAAGATGAGTCAGAAAGCTAAAGACGAAGTAGAGAGCTGGATTTGAGGGGAGACAGAGGGATGGCTTGGTTCTTCCAGTAAGTGGCTATGGATTTCAGTGTTAGAACCCATAATACCAGCAAAGGAAGAGAAATGGCATGTCACAGAGTAGCTACTTAAGATGGTAGCTAGCCTAGTTACCAAATTTATATACCAAAAAAATCATTTTCCAATATACCACCAATATTAAGTTAGGGATATGGAGAGGCAGGCCATTGACAAAACCAACAGAAATATAAAATATCTGTGAATTGATTTAACAAGATGTGTTTTGAAACCATATGAAATACCATAAAAAACTTAATGAGACCCCAAAGGAAGCTTGGATAAATGGAGAAGTATGTATGTACCTGCATGGGAAGACATATTACCAAAATGACAGTTCTCTTAAAGTTACAAATTTAATGTAAATCCATAAAAATTGCCATGGAATTTTTCCTTAGAATTGGAAAGCAACTATAAAACTTATGTATAAATGGCAACATGGGAAAAACAACTCTTTGGAAAATAAGAACACTAAGGGTAGACTTGTATTTTCATGTTTTCAAACATACCCAAGTATTCAAAAATTAAAACATATTAATATTAGACAATATGGTTTTATAAAGTGGAACAGGACAGTGTCCTTGGGCACAAAACCAAGTATAAGTATTTAACAAATGGTAAATGCGGCATTTTAGTGAGTGGGATAAAAAAATGAAGAAACAGTGTCCAAATAGTCAGCTATTTGGGGGAAAAAAAATCAGGTGGGCTCCTATTTGGATACTTTCAGATCCTTTATAAATCTACCCAGAGCTCATAAGGTCACCAATATTTCTGCCTATTGATCTCCAGTAGAGTAGCCTTTCTTTTGGATATATTTTACTTTCCAGGTAAAAAGTTAAATCTCTCTTGTTTGACGTGGCAGGCAACTTCCTTTGTTTTTTAGGTAACTGTTCCATCTGTTCCTCTGATGAAAACAGACTATGTATTTTAAAATGTATGAACTTCCTTGCCTAGAACTTTGCTTATCCACCATTCATATTTGATTTTAGTGTTTATTTATTACCTTAGCACTTAGTTATCTGCTTCTGTAATTTCTTTCATATGTTCTTTACGTATTACAAAAAGCTCTGGAAACCTATTTGTTAATTTGCCTAAAACAAAGTTGAAAATAACTTAACCATGGAAGCTAGAAGTCTCCAGACTTCGCTGATCCACAACTAAACTCTGAAGAGCTCAATCATTTCAAAGACCATTTTTTTTGTGCCATGATACAACTTAGAATTGCATATTTGCAATATGTTCTATATGGGACCACATAAACCTTAAATAAAAAATTTTCCAATGAGAACTGGGTTTAAATCTCACTAGCTTTATGGTATCAAATCAACTAACTACTTTATGACTCAGTTTCCCCATTTTTGAAATGAGTATATTTTTATTTGCCTGACATTCTTCACTGGGGTGTTATGAAGGATAAATGAAATTACATATATTAAAGCACACTGAAAACCCGAAGGTACTATATAAACTTTAGTTGGCATCAATTGTTACTCCTCATTCCTTTTTTGCTCATAGCCACTCAAGCCCTAAACTGTTGTCTGGTAACCTGGCTCAGGGAAGTCAGGTCAGCTGCCAGGAGTTTGGCAGGGTTCCAGCAATGGTTAGGAAGAACTACTGATGTGGTTTCTGGGAGGGTGCCAATCCAAGTCCTCGCACTGACCAGACTTCACTGTGAGCTGGGGTCCCTCCTCCTAGCCTCCAGTTGATGGTCTTGACTCAAATAATCACCTGCACCATTGTCTGAACCCTACCAGTAACCTCAAAGTGGCCTCTTCTCACCTTTAAATTATCCCTCGAATCATACTCACATAAACTGGGTCAGCTCTCTGACCTCAGTTCTGCCCTTTCCCTGTTCAGACAGTGGTGGCAAGTTCCCTGGGCCAGGAGTCCTTCCTCTGAGTCAGCAGACACTGCAGATTCCTTCAGGAGGAGAAAGTCCCATGATAACAGAGTAGACTTTCCAAGGGCCTGGGGTTTCTCTTTGCCAGCACTGGGCACAAGTCTGGTCAATGTGGGAAGGAAGATTCTAAAACATGGGCTTGACACAGGGCTTCTCTCTTTCTGGGCCAAATTGGCAACCTCCAGGCATTTTTCTCCTATTTTCCATGGCCCTAGTGTCTACCTCCTCTTCCCTAAACACTCATACAAAAGACAGATCATTTCAAATGGGATGTCAGATAAGCTTGTTTTCCTCTGGTTACTATGAAGTCCAAGAATATATTTCATTTTAAAGAATACTTAAAAGGATTATAATGAAACCATAAAGAATTAAGGGCCTGCCTTCTATGAGCCTGTGAAGGTGTTTTAACTATTCCACACATGGTACAATATCAGTTCCTATATTTTGTCTGAAACAAAGGACATTTTTAAGTTTTTATTTTAATGATAAATCCTGCATAAAATTGTAGCAATTAATGATGTTTTCCCCCAGACAGAAATTCTGAGACCTTTTACTATTTCTTCTTCATAGAAGAACACACACACACACACACACACACACACACACACACACACACACACAGGCTTCTTTTTCTCATAAATGAAAAAAAATAGTGGGTTTTAACAAGTGAAAGGAATATGGAGCCCAGGGCGCCCAGATGCTAAATATAAGGAAACAGGAACAAAGAAGAGATGGGAAGGTTAAAATGAAGGTGTCTACAGATCCCAAAGGCAGATTTAAGAAGCAAGGAAAAACAGAGACCCAATGATACTAGGACTCAAGTCTATTTTTTTCTTAAAATAGTTGAAGATGTAGAACGTACCTGTTTGAAAAATGACTTCCAGGTGAAAACTATAAAATATGTATACATTTTAATTTTGGACATTTTCCCAGATTCACTCATCAAGGTGAATTACTCACAAACTATGTAATTATTTTAAGAATACCATTTTTTTAAAGATTTTATTTATTTATTTATTTGACAGAGAGATAGAGAGAGTACAAGTAGGCAGAGAGACAGACAGAGGAAGAGGGAGAAGCAGACTCTCCACTGAGCAGGGAGCCCAACGTGGGGCTTGATCCCAGGACCCTGGGATCATGACCTGAGCTGAAGGCAGCTGCTTAACCGACTGAGCCACCCAGGCGCCCCAAGAATACCATTCTTCACTTTAGCTTATGACCATTTCCTTTTTAAGCCTTACCAGGAAAGGTTTACGGGAACCCAGAATTCCATTTTTGTTTATATAAATGACACAAGATGACTTTTAACTGCAGCATCAGAATTCTACGTTTTGAGATTACAAGCACATCACATACTAATGATGTACATTAGCTTCTTATCCCACTGTAGAAAGAAAAATGAACAGACAAACCCAGTATTTTTTTGTGTGACATCCCAAAGCCAGATAGGGAGTTTTGCTTTTAGCTACTTTCAAGGCTTTCAAATGACCATTTAGAATTTGACCCATGGTGTTTATTCTGAAAAATAAGCAAAGTAGAATAATCATGCAGGTAACCCCTGAGAACCTAGAGAAAGGCTTGGGTTAAGGGAACAGGAGGAGGAGGGGAATGACAGACTGTATCCATCCTGAGTCACCTCCTGGGGTTTAAGTTAAGCAGCTGGAATCCATTTTCTCCATTCTCTGACACAGCAGACGGATGTACTGCATGAATGGGTTGCATTTCACTTTTCATAAAAGCCTAGAACAGTCAGCCCTCCCTACTGAGACAGGACTTTTCATCTTGGTAAAAATAGAGAGAGATTCTCAAAAAGAAATGCTGGATTTCTCACTCGGAAGGGCTCATTGTGCTAGACAGTACGGAGAGGTCGGTTCAGCAGTAGCTTGAAAAACCTGTCAAACTCCTGCATTTCACTCATCACACAAAGAAGCTTTCCTAATTTTATTTTGACCGCTTAAAATCTTTTTGTCCTTGATTAAGCAATATGATTATATAGATCAAATGCATTTTTAAGGGTTGTTGTTAAGAAATGGGTTTTGTGGGGGCGCCTGGGTGGCTCAGTCGGTTAAGCGTCTGCCTTCGGCTCAGGTCATGATCCCAGAGTCCCCGCATTGAACCTCGCATTAGGCTCTCCTGCTGAGTAGGGAGCCTGCTTCTGCTGCTGACCCTGCCCCCCTCTTGTGCTAACAAATAAATAAAATCTTAAAAAAAATAGGTTTTGTAATGAAGACCAAAATAACAGATTGCTCTTGATTTAAATCCCATAAAGCCCCACTGTATTAATTCAAAGAACATGATTTTAGTATAACTTGTGAGAAAATAAGGATTATATACTTGCTTTTCCTTCCAATTAAAGGATATCTGAACACCTCTTAGATGGACTTAGGAGCAATTTTTCTTTCAGGAGTAAATTACTTAGTTTTAGAGCTGTATGAATATCTATTTAAGTCAATTTATGTAACCAATCAATAAATTTTTGAGTACATTTTGTCAGGCTCTATGTGAGGCTCTGGGTATTCCAAAAAGATACCAGCCTTCCCCCTCTTTACAGACAAGGAAAACAAAATGCATAGTTACTCATTCTGATCATTGCCAGCAAGGAACAGGAGATACTCAGAGACAACCTCTTTTAGATAAGGCAGTCAGAGAAGACCTCTTTGAGGACATGGTATTAAAGGTGAGACCTAAAAAATAAGGAGAGAAGCCAGCCACACCAAGCAGAGGTTTGAAAGAATTACCATTTCTGGAGGGAAGGTCCCAAGGAGTAAAATCTTATGCACTTTCCAAATACACCTTAACAGATCAAGAGAAAATGTATTTCAGACTCTATTCTTCTGTTCTCTCTTTCTGGAATTTGTTATTTGGATATAGGACAGCTTAGGCTGATGCTCCAATTTGCTTATGCTTTTTTTTGTTGCTTCACTTTTTTGGAGACTTTCTAAACTTTATTTTCCGGATTTCTGTTACGTCTTTATTTCTGCTCTCTTGTTTTAATTTCAAAGAGCTCTTGAATGTTCTCTTTGTCACCCTATTTTTCATGGAAACAGCATCATCCCTTGTCCCTCTGAGGAGGCTGAGGAGACTGACTGGGGGTTTTCATCTTCCTGTCGAGGCCCCTGTATTACTTTGTGCATTCCTTCCTCCCTCCCCCATTTCTGGTTTGTCTTGGTCTCCACCTTTCCTGTAAGAAGTTTGATGACACTTGGCTGACTGTGCATCTTTAAGAATGGGCTGTGGACAAGCTTTTAGGATTCAAGGGAAGAAGAGGGAGAGCAGGCTGAGCTCCACCTACCAGGAGAGAGACTCCCAATTGCATTGGTAAGATTTCTCAGAGACAACCTCTTTCTGTCTGCCTGCAGGATGCCAACCCTCTGAGGGGCCAAGATTCTGGGAGTTAAATTTGGGGAAGAAAGCTGGAGGTCTTTTCATTTAGTTTGTAAACTTTTACTTAATCCCTCAGCTGTGGGGCAGAGACCCCCTCCTTTAACCCTTTCAGGGAACGAGTCTAGGTTTTCTAGCTGGGTGGATCAAGAGGCAATTGCTCAGCTGGGTGGAGAAAAGCAGGCAATCACAGATTTCCAACAGGTCCCCCTGGTTTAGCCCGACCATTCCCAACCTTTTCCAGTGGCAACTAGTGCCAAGTTCCTGAGCCTTTCTAAGAACCAAGCTGGGGCATTCTGCTTTCCCACTACAAGTCAAGCCGTCAAACGTGTCAGGTCTGCTCCTAGCGACCACTCCTTCACTGGCCTTTCAGTTCCCAACTTCTGTCACTTCCCCATTAAAAACATCTTATTTTAGGGCACCTGGGTGGCTCAGTTGGTTAAGCGACTGCCTTCGGCTCAGGTCATGATCCTGGAGTCCCCGGGTCGAGTCCCACGTCGGGCTCCCTGCTCGGCGGGGAGTCTGCTTCTCCCTCTGACCCTCTTCCCTCTCAAGTGCTCTCTCTCTCTCACTCATTCTCACTTTCTCAAAATAAATAAATAAATAAATAAATAAATAAATAAATAAATAAATAAATAAATAGCTTTAAAAAAAAAAAACAAAACATCTTATTTTAGTTTACTTTGGGGGCTTCGGGAGTAAGCAGAGTTCAGTGACGTACACATACATCTACTGTCCTCATCCGGAAATTCCATGTAAGCTTTAAAAATTTTTATTTCTTGTTACATACCTCACATGCTAACGTCTTTTTTGATTGACAGATAAGTCTCATCTCTCTTGACCCCTCCATAGCAGTCAATGCTATCGACCACTCTGTGTTTCATGGAATACTCTCCCCCAACTCCTGGACACTACAATCTCCCAGATTCCCTCTCCTCTTTATGCTCACTCCTTCTCAGACTCTTATGCTGGCTCATTCTCTTCTACCCACCAACAAAATTTGAAGTTCCTTTAAGCTCAATGTTAGGTCCTCTCCTTTTTCTACTATATATTCTCTCTCCAGATGATGTCATTCAAGTTCTCTGCCTAAGTATTAATAATTCACAAACATATGTCCAATCTAGACTTCACCTCTCAGATTCAGATCCATGCATCTATTCATTTACTTGAATTTCCTTAAGATGTCCCCAAGGCAGTTTAGATTCAACATGTCTAAGAGAGAACTTACAATCTTACCTCCTCAAACCTGGTCTTCTTGCAGCATTCTCTGTCTAGGTAGTGCCATTACCCAGGCATACAAGCTAAAAACCAGGATTCATCCTGGACATGTCCTCCCATCACCCATATTCATTCCTTCTCCAAGTTTTACTGATAGGATCTCAACATATGTACAGTTAATTTCCTTTCTTCCATAACGTCTGCCAATACCTTTAAACTACCAACATCCCTCACCTGGGTTAGTGAACTAGCTTCCTCACTCATCTTCCCGATCTTATTCCCCACCCACCCTAATCTCAAGCTCATTCTTATATGGTCTTTTCAAAAGGCTGCATGAATTTCCGTATCTTTGCTGAAAATGTGGCTGATTTGTTTGCATCTAGGATACAGGTCTAAATCCTCAGGTTCACCAACAAAATCACGAAAGGTACAGCCCCTCTCTACCACATGTTACATCTCACATCATGCCATTCTTCAGTGTTCTAGACTTTAACCTTATTGACCATCTTTATTTACCTTAAAGCCCTGTGCCTCCCCTCTGCCCCTTCCAACACAGGGCCTTTGTATATGCTGTTCCATGTGTTTGTTTCACCTTTTCCTAGCTATAATTTCATCTGTAATTGCTCAGGTGTCACCTCCTCCAGCATGAATCGGGTGCCCCATCTTGTGCTTCCCTCTGTTGTATTATATTGCAGTTGTTTGTTTACACACTTGTCTCGTGACCACAGTGAGAGCTGCTTGAACAGCTTTTGTATCTTTGTATCCTCAGCAAAAAGCAGATTCTGACACCTAGTATTTTGTAATTGTGTTGTGAATGACTACAATAGCTCATTTAATATTGAGAAAGTTATCAGTGATAAAAACCAGTGTATACTTTTATGATAAGTTAGGAAATAGGATTTTCAAGAAATTTTTTTTCAAAGAAGAGATTTACAGAAAATAAACACCAACATTTCCTTACTTTTTTTGTTTTGCCCATTGCCTTCAGGATGGAAAGATTTAGGTCTTCAAGTGCTGCTAGCACATTCTCATATTCACCCAGGTGCTGGGAAAAATATTCTGAAAGTAAAAATATTGAAAAAAATTATGTTTGCATTTAGGTATCATAAAATAACAACAAAATAAACTGATGATATACTCCATGAATGTGTAAAACAAATAAAATGATCTAAGTGAAAACTGGAAGGTTTTCAAAAGAGACTAGGGTATCAATATTCCTCATTTCATTAAAAAAAAAACTGGTTACCATTATCCTTGAAGAAATGCTCTTTCCTACAAAAATAGGAAAAAATGAATCTGGATCTATGGACAATACTGTTAACAATAAAAAATTGTTCTCAACAGCATATTACTATAGCATGCATTAAGGCAGTAGTTTCAGCAAAAAATTAAACTACATTTTATTGTTTCTCCTGGGAGACATTTAAGCAAGGTAAGTTCTCCTCATGGTTAAGAATTAATAATGCTACAAAACACAAGGATGGCCTCCTTAGCACCTCCCATGTAATTATTCTTATTATGATTTAATTTTTTTCAACAATCTGGGCAAGCAAAAGGGATGTTTATCACATTTTTCAATTGGTAGAAATAAATAATACATTGGATGTGACAATTAGGAGTATGGAATATAGACTGTTCCCAAACAAGTTGACGTGCAGGAGAGAGAAATGCAAAACCTCATATTTACTGTGTTCTAGACTTTGTCTAGAGTCTAGGTAGTTTTCTGTCTGAAATGACAGATCTGGCCTAACCAAAATTCATAGGAAGTCATATATTGAAAAGACCTAGAACTTTAAGTCACTAGAAAATCATTAGCCCCCACCATTCTTGTGAACTCATCTTGGATGAGCTGTAATTTATTATTGCCTCTCTTTAATGTGCCGTAAGTATTTATGGAATCAAATTGAATGAGAAGAAAACTCAACAAAAAGCTATTTGAGATCACTGGGATAAATTTCAGTATGTTTTATGGAAACTTTAATGCTCAAGATGGAATTATTTGTTGACATTGATACTAATAACAAATGGGAAGTATCATTGAATGATTTATTAGTAAATGTGCAGAAATCATCTGAAAAGAAAAAATCAAAACAGGTGAGCAATAAAACAATTCAAGATTATCATTGTCAAATTATAATTTGTGTACACATGGATTAAAAATGCACGGCAATTTTTAAAAGATTTTATTTATTTGTCAGAGAGAGAGAGAGCACAAGCAGGGAGAGCGGCAGGCAGAGCAGGCAGAGGGAGACTGCTTAGCAGGGAGCCTGATGCAGTACTTTATCCCAGGACCCTGGGAGCATGATCTGAGCCAAAGGCAGATGCTTAACCGACTGAACCACCCAGGTGTCCCATGCATGGCATATTTTTGACAAATGCACTCCTGATTATGCATTCCTTAAAAAAACAAGTGGTGCAAATCATCTCACATAGGGCTTCTTTTAGGAAGGGATTAGTTGGAAAATAAATAAGGAAGCAGATAATCCTTAAATACCTACTTGACAGTAACATTTTAATTCTTGGCTCTGATAATTGATTTTCTGTGAGTGTTGACCAACATATCTGACCTTGTCACCATTATTTGCAATAAATGAAATCCCTGTGAACAAAATTGTTCATGAACTAGCAAGCAGTTAACGTGGTTACAGAATATTAACTTTGACAAAAATAATTAGCAAAATAGAATCCGCACCAAGTTGAAACAAGCAAAATGTATAAAGAAAAATTGAAAACAGTAAAATTGTTAGCATATTTTTAATGTATACAAAGACTCCAAAAAGACCATAATGGGGATTTCAAATGCAAGAAGGCAGAATATATTAAGTGAAAAATAGAATTTGGTGCTTAAAAATAAGGGTTTAAAAAAAAACAAAACATGAGGGAACACCACCTTTTAAAATATTTTCGTAAACAAGAGATCTGAATCAATGAAGGTCCCCTGGAGAGACTATAAATTGCCTTTCCACTGTGAAATCAAGTTTGTGAAGGTATATGCTGATAAAGAACATGAGAAGACAATGAGGTTTTTGAGCTGACACCTATCTAGACTTCCTTCCTTCATTTACTCATCTACCCATTCATCTCAATTATCAAAGCAGTTAGGAAAAAAAAAAAATTACTCCCCAAGCAATATACTGGAACACAAAGAAAATAAGTCTCAGAATAGAGAGAACTACAACACCCAAGCCATGGATAAGGATAAGGGTTATTTTGAGGTGGCACAGGTCAGTGCCACTCAAATTGTTTTACAACTTACCAAGGGGCATGTACCAGGGCAAGTAGGGCTCCAATGAACTCAAAGAGGGAAATTAGATGAAGGAGCCAGAGACATTTAACATGGATAAAAGGAGAGAATCCCCACCCTCCACTTCATGATGGTGAAGGTTCATTTAGTCAATCCAGGACTTAACACCTATTTATTTAGTGCCTTCTGTATGCCAGATGGGTTATACTAGGAGCCTGGAATACAAAGAAGAGAGAATATTTAAGGAGCCTACAACCAGGTAGGGGAAATAAACATTCCAACAAACAACTGCTATACACATGGTCATTGTTCCAGACAATGGTTCAATAACTCAGGTACAAAATGCAACCAAAGTACAGGGCAAAGCAGGGGACATCCCTGTATTGCCTTGTTCTAGTGGCCAGGGGGCTTACATTTGTGGACCCCATAGGACCATGGAGAAAGAGTTCTTAACTAGGTAGGCTCCCACCCCCATGGCACAGCACAGAGATGGCAGACTGAAACATACCCATAGTCTTTCTGAGAAAAAAGGCCCAGTAGCTTATCTTCATAGCTATGGCCTAAGAGGTAGGCTTGTAATTAAACACACATCTAGGGGCCAAAAACAATCCTCTCCAGAGACTGGGGAGGCTGGCATCACCATCTATGTGCTCCCTCTTAACCCTACCCCAGGTAATTGGTATCTTTAAAGAAAGGAGCTATGGATACATTTGGCACCAAGGCTTTTGGGGTTGTTGCTGAGAGGGCACATCCCTTGATAGCCTGGCTCTGATGGCCAGCAGGGTTTGTGTTCCTGAATTCAACAGGATCGTAGCAAAGAAAGAAACAGTTCTTAAGTGGCTATTACCCAGGGATCAGTGCAGAGGGAGCAGACAGAAATAACCATCACCTAATCTTCTCCTGAAAGAGGTTGAAAACTATTCCCTGAGGGTCTCGTGCTATAGCCTCACTGTCAGTGTTGACTGAGATTCTACCCTTTGGGACACTGACCAGTCTTGTCACATCCTCAATTACTTGGAGCCACTAGAATAAAGTGGGCTACTTGAACAAGATTTGAAGACAACCAAGAGCTAGGGCAGGGTTGAAAGATAAGGTACACTCAGAGCTTTAGAAGTAAGGTACACTCCCTCGAGACTGGAAGAGGTGTTTGTTTTATCTAATGCATAGAAACCAACTCAGAGAGTCAAGGAAAATGAAGAAACAGAGGAATATGTTCCAAATGAAAGAATAAGGTAATATACTTTAGAAAAAAGACATAATAGAGATTAGTGATTTACCTAACAAAGAGTGCAAAATAATGGTTATAAAAATGACTGCCAATTGGAAGAATAAATGAATAAAGTTAGAATTTCACAAAGATACAAAATACAAAGTACCAAATAGAAGTCATTGAATCAAAGAATGCAATAACTCAAGTGAAAAGTACAACAAAGGGCTTCAAAATCAGACTAGATGAACCAGAAGAAAGGATCAGTAAACTCGAAGAAAGGACAGTGGAAATTATCCAATCAGAGCAGCAAAAAGAAAAGGAATGAAAAAAGAGTCAGGAGAGCTTAAGAAACTTATAGGACATCATCAAGAGGACCAACATTCACATTATAGGGGTCCCAGAAAGAGAAGAAAGAGAGAAAGGGGCAGAAATCTTGTTTGGAAAAATAATGGCTGAAATCTTCTCCAACCTGGGGAAAGGAAACAGACATACAGATCCAGGAAACCCATAAACTTCCCACTAAGGTGAAGCCACAGTTAACCTCACCAAGACACATTATAATTAAACTGTCAAAAGTTAAAGGCAAGGAGAGATTTTTAAAAAGAAGAGAAAAACCAACTTGTTAGGTACAAAGGAACCCCTAATAAGACTATCAGCAGATTTTCAGCAGAAATTTGGAGGCCAGAAGAGAGCAGCATGATATATTCAAAGTGCTAAAAGAAAAACACTGTCACCCAAGCATACTCTAGCCAGGAATACGTCCTTCAGAATTGGAGATAGAAATAGTATTCCAGAGCAGCAAAAGCAAAAGGAGTTCGTCACCACTAGGCTGGTCTTACAAGAAATATTAAAGGGACTTCTTTGAGCTGAAATGAAAGGGTACTAATTATTAATAGGAACACACATGAAAGTGTAAATCTCACCGGTAAAGGTAAATGTATAGTAAAATTCAGAATAATCTCATGTTAGAAAGGTGGAGGGTTAATCACTTATAAAGCTAGTATGAAGGTTAAAAGACAAAAGTATTCAAATAATGATAACTACAGTAATTTGTTACCAGATACACAAGATAAAATATATAAATTGTGACATCTATAACAAAAAACGTTTCACAGGGGTGAGGGAATAAAATTGTGGAGTTTTAGAATGTGTTCAAACTTAAGTTGTTATCAAGTTAAAACAGACTGTTACAAATTGTTTTATGTAAGCCTCATGGTAACCACAAAGCAAAAACCTACAGTAGATACATACACACACACACACACACCCACACACCCTCACCCATACACACACACTGAGAAAAAACTGAAATATACCACTACAGAAAAACATCAAATCACAAAGGAAGAAAGAGAAAAAGGAACAGAGGAACTACAAAACAGTCAGGAAACAATCAACAATACATAACAAAGCACATATGTATCAATACTTACTTTAAATGTAAATGGACTAAATTCTCCAAAAGACAGAGTGGATGGATGGATTTAAAAAATCCATCTATATGCTGCCAACAAGAGACTCATTTAAAATATAAGGACACAGACTGAGTAGAAACCAAAAGAAAGCTAGAGTAGCTATACTTATATCAGATAAAATAAACTTTAAGACAAAGATTATAAAAAAAGATAAAGAAAGCTATTACATAATGATAAAGGGTCAATCCACCAAAAGAATATTACATTTGTAAATATATATGCATATAACATAGGAGCACTTAAATATATAAGGCATATATTAGCAGTCTTAAAGACAGAAATAGAAATACAATAATAGTAAGGGACTTTAATATGCCACTTACATCAATAGATCATTCAGACAGAAAAATCAATAAAGAAACAATGGTCTTAAATGACACATTAGACCAAATGGACTATGTATACACACATACATATGTACATACATACATACACACACACACACATTCCATCCAAAAGCAACAAAATACAAATTCTTCTCAAGTACACAAGGAACATTCCTCAGGATAGGTGATATGTTAGGTCACAAAACTAGTCTTAATAAATTTAAGAAGACTGAAATTATACCAAGCACCTTATCTGACCACAATGGTATAAAACTAGAAATCAATTACAAGATGAAAACAAAAATTCACAAATATGTGGAGATTAAACTACCTCTTCTGAACAACCATGAATCAAAGAAGAAATCAAAAGAGAATGCCCAAAACATCTTGAGACAAATGAAAGTGAAAATACGACATACCAAAACTTATGGGATGTAGCAAAAGCAGTTCTAAAGGGCAAGTTCATACACCTAAATGCCTACCTACATCAAGAAACAAGAAAGATCTCAAATAACCAACCCTCTGTGTACCTCAAGAAACTAGAAAACAAATAAAAAAATAAATGATGCCCAAAGTTAGTAGAATGAAGGTATTAACAAAGATCAGAGCAGAAATAAATGAGAGACCAAAAAGACAATAAATCAATGAAAGTAAAAGCTGGTTTTTTGAAAGATAAAATTGACAAACATTTAGCTAATTCACCAAGAAACAAAAAAGAGGACTAAATAACAGAAATGAAAGAGACATTACAATTGATAAAATAGAAATGCAAAGGAACATAAGAGACTACTATGAACAACTATATACCAACAAGCAGGACAACCTAAGAGAAATGGATAAATTCCTAGAAAAGAAATACACAACCTACAAAGACCAACTCATGACAAAATAGAAAATCTGAATAGACCAATTACTAGTAAGAAAATTGATTCAGTAATCAAAAACTTCCCAAACAGAAGTCCAGGACCAAATGGCTTCACTGGTGAATTCTACCAAACATTTAAAGAACAATACCAATCCTTCTCAAATTCTTCAAAAAAAAAAAAATGGTAAAAGAAGGACTATTTCAAAACTCACTTTATAAGGCCATATCATCCTCCTACCAAAACCAGACAAGGACACTACAAGAAAACTACAAGTCAGTATCCCTGATGAACACAGATGCAAAAATCCCCAACAAAATATTAGCTAACTGAAATCAACAATACATTAAAAGGATCATACACCATCAAGAAGACTTTTTCCAGAGATGCAAGGATGGTTCAACACCCATAAAAATCAATCAAGCTTTTGACAAAATTCCATGCCCATTCGTGATAAAAACTCTCAAAGTGTGTATAGAGGGAACATATCTTAACATAATAAAGGACAAATATGACAAGCCCACAGCTAACATCATATCAGTGCTGAAGAGTTAAAACTTTTCCTCTAAGATCAGGAAGAAGACAAGACCACTTTTATTCAACATAGTATTGGAAGTCTGAGCCAAAGCAAGTAGGCATGAAAAATAAAAGTCATTCAAATCAGAAAGGAAGGGTAACTCACTATTTGACAAGATATTATATATAGAAAACCCTAAAGACTCAACTAAAAAACTGTTAGAATAAACAAATTCAGTAAAGTTACAGGATACAAAATCAATATATAAAAATCAGATGCATTTCTGTACACTAATAATGAACTACTAGAAGATAAAAGAAAAATCCCAGTTTTAATAGCATTTAAAGAATACCTAAGAATAAATTTAACCAAGGAAGTAAAAAAATCTGCACACAACCTATAAAAACTGTAATATATTGATGAAAGAAATTGAAGACAAGTGAAAAATCAGTCTGCGCTCAGGGATTGGAAGAGTATTGTTAAAATGTCCATATTATCCAAAGCAATTTACAGATACAATTCAAACCCTATCAAAATTCAAATGGCATTTTTCAGAAATAGAAAAAACAATCCGAAAATGTGTATAGAATCACAAAAGATCCCAAATAGCAAAAGCAATTTTGAGAAAGAACAAAGCTGAAGGGTATCATGCTTCTCAATTTAAAGTTATATTACAAGCTATGGTAATAAAAACAGTATGCTACTGGCATAAAAAGACACAAAGATCAATAGAACAAAACAGCCTAGAAATAAACCCATGCATATATGATCAATTAATTTATGACAAAGGAGCCAAGATATACAATGGGGAAAGGGCAGTCTTTTTAATAAATGGTACAAGGAAACCTGGACAGCTATATGCAAAAGAAAAAAAAAAACTGAGACCCTATCTTTCACCATACACAAAAATCAACTTAAATTGGATTAAAGATTTAGATTTAGGGCCTGAAACCATATAACTCCTAGAGGAAAACACAGATGGTTAGTCCCTTGATATCAGTCTTTGCAATGATTTTTTTTTGGATCTGACACCAAAAGCAGAGGCAACAAATTATAAACAAACACATGGGACTACACCAAACTAAAAAGCTTCTGCAAAGCAAAGGAAACAAAAACAAATGAAAATGCAACCTACCGAATAGGAGAAGATATCTGCAAATCCTACATCTGGTTAAGTGGTTAATATCCAAAATATATGAAGAACTTATACAGCACAATAGCAAAAACAAAAAACCAAAATGGACAGAGGACTAGAATAGACATTTTCCCAAAGAAGACATATGCATGGAAAATAGGTACATGAAAAGGTGTTCAACATAGCTAATCATCAGAGAATTGCAAATTGAAAGCACAATGAGATAGCAACTGTTAGAATGTGGATTATCAGAAGGCCAGTAGGTAAGTGTTGGTGAAAATGTGGAGAGGCGCGCCGGGTAGCTTAGCCGTTAAGCGTCTGCCTTCGGCTCAGGTCATGATCCCAGGGTCCTGGGATAGAGCCCCGCATCAGGCTCCCTGCTCAGCAGGAAGCCTGCTTCTCCCTCTCCCACTCCCCCTGCTTGTGTTCCCTCTCTTGCTGTGTCTCTGTCAAATAAATAAATAAATAAATAAATAAATAAATAAATAAATAAATAAATAAATCTTTAAAAAAATGGAGAAAAGGGAACCTTTGTATACTGTTGGTGGGAATGTAAATTGGCGCAGTCACTATAGAAAACTTTCATTGATTTATTGTCTTTTTGGTCTCTATTTCATTTATTTCTGCTCTGATCTTTGTTAATACCTTCATTCTACTAACTTTGGGTATCATTTGTTTTTTTAAGTTCTTCTTACAAGACAAACTGTGTAGTGATGGATGTTAACTAGACTTACTGTAGTGATCATTTCATAATATAAACAAATATCAAATCATTGTTATATACCTGAAATTAATGTTATGTGGATTAGATCTCAAATCACACACTGCAGTACCCTACTGTGAAATAAAGATATTTTTGGATTAATCATCCCCCCCAAAAAAAAATTTCAGGTCAAAGAATGCTGAAGTCCTTCTGCAGGGAATCAGAGACAGCTTCACAGAGCAGGCCTGGGCTCAGAGCTTTATTTCACACGTGCCCCAAAGGGTCAGAGTGAAGCCAAGCAGGAGTGAAGATGGGGACACCCCCTCAGGGTGACATCTATCCCTTCAACTCACTATCTACAGAGCACAGATAAAATGCTGAATATTTGCATGGTCTCAGGACAGTCCCCAAAGAATCCATTATACGTGGAACTCTTTTTACATCTTTTGCGCGTAGGGTACTTTTTCTTAAAGTCTATAATATGATTTGATATAGTATCAAAAGACAAAATAAAAAGAGTTGCCTTGTTCTGTGTGGGGAAAAAAGTAAAAACTCTTGTCCTCGGAGAACTAGAATAATTTCCTGGAGAAATCTACTTTTATTGAAAACTGCATGTGAGTTCCATGGGCAAGAGCAAAGCAGAATTGTATAGCACATATGGAAATGTGTGACAACCAATTCTCATCAGTTTAAGTGAAGAATCTTTGAACGGTAAGAGTCTGAACGTTGTTTTATAAGAGAATAGAGCATGATTTATAAACAGACTTATTCGACAAGTTGCCTATCAGAAAGCAAATTATCTCCTCGTGGAAATTCAATGCAACATCTTTGCTAATAATATGCTAACCAAAGGTTAGTTTCTCCCTTCCCTACTGTACTTAACTGGTGGTGTCACATCACCAAGTTTTGTTTTCCTAGACTGCCTCTTAATCCTCCAGGTGGTTGTGTTTTCAGGTTTGGCCTAAGAATTTCAAATCAGAACCAAAGCCCCATACCCTCCACCAAGGCCACACTGGGACCTGATCTCACAAAGCACTCTCATGAGTTTAGATGAAAATCCTACAGTACGTACCTCCCTATAGCTTCCCAAGCAGTATACTAGATTGGGAGGAAAATACTGAGATGACAGAGAACAGAGAGGTGGGGAGAACACCCATGCTCTGAATAGAGGTGTCAGTTCGGAATCTAAGAATGTGGGTTATTTTGAGAGAATGAATATCAGTGTCATGCAAAATGTTTTACATCTCTTTTTTGGCATTTTTCTTTTTTTTTTTTTTGGAGCCCAACGCAGGGCTAGAGCTCACAACCCTGAGATCAAGTCCTGAGCTGAGACTGAGTCAGCCAGGTTCCCCTCTTTTTTGGTGATTTTATAAATGTGCCAGGTAGCCACAGTTCTAATAGTCTGGAAGAGGAATAGTGACTTCTGATTTTCCAGCATTCAACTTGGCTGGCAAAGGTACCTCTCAGCACTGCCCAGGGGTCACACTAAGGTCATTTGTTCAGCCTCTATCCTTCAGCTCTGGGTTGGGTCAGGAACATTATAATTTTACTCCTGATAGATTAGGATCACAGCTAAAGATGGAATGAACAGAAAACCAAAGACTCAAAGCTAGAGTTCAAACACATAAACCTAGTTGTAGGTGAGTTATATACTGACTGATAAGATATGGCCTAAAGCTTCTATTTGGGCAGGCCTCCCTAATTATGGGAAGAGTGAATGACGTGGCATGCCTCCACACTGCTGGTGGAAGTGCCAACTGAAGAATCTTTGGCCAAGTAATTATACCTAAGGCATCTACCATATAGAACAACTCAAACAAGAGTATGACTATAACACAAATGAAGATATTTACTTCAATGCTGTTTGTCCAAGTGAAAAGTTGGAAACAACCTGAAAATCCACAAAAAAGGATTTGATTGAAAAAAATGAAGGTAAATGCAGCACATGTGCAGCCTTTCTAATAAAACGAACAGTGTGCAGCTGTACTGATCATATAGTATGATCTCACTGTTGGAAAAATTATCTATCATAGCATATGTATGATGTCAATTTATGAATAAAAACATCTGGAAGGAGATGCTCCAAGCAATTAGCAGCAGAGATTAGGGAAAAAGGGGGGGGGGAAAGGTGACTGACATTCCATCTTAAATGCCTATGTAATTCTGTATTATTAGATTTTAAAAACTAAGTATTATTTTCATAACTAAATCTTAATTTTGATAGCTTTTGATTTCTAGGCCCATAATTTAGCAAAAGAACAAACTAAGTAAAAGCAACAGAACGGAAGTTTTAGATACCTGGACCTTTTAACTGCTTCTAGGAAAGAGCACATGAAATCTGCTTTCCATACTGATCAAGTGCCATTCCTTCCATGCACAAGGGGGAATGTGTACGGGGTGTGAGTTGACAGATTTTACTTGCTTGCACTAAAGCATTTGGTTTTGATTAGAATCCAACTGAAATATTTGCTTTATATTTACAAAATAACAAGACATGAAACTATACTCTGGAAATTAAAATGCATATTCTTGAACAGAGAGGGGGAGGGTTATCATATATGATTGGGAGTACAATCACTGGGTTTAAAAATACAGAGCAATTTGGTTGCATTAAAACCCCATATACTAGGGGTGCCTGGGTGGTTCAGTCAGTTAAGCATCTGCCTCTTGATTTCAGTTCAGGTCATGATCTCAGGGTCTTGAGATCAAGCCCCACATCATGCTCTGACTCAGAGTGGAGGCTGCTTGGGATTCTCTCTCTCTGTCCCTGTCTCTCTCCCTCTGCCCCACCCCCTCCCCCAGCTTGTATGCATGTTCTCTTAAAAAAAAAAACAAAACAAAACACCCCATATACTAGTTCCCTACTATGTGGAAAATCATAGTCAAAGCTTTTTCCAGTAAATGCAGAGTAGGTTCCTAATCTAGTTCTATTATTATAGAAACAAATTAAACATTTTTTTTTGTAGAGGATTAAGTGAAGATACACAATCATACTAAGAGAGGATAATGTAATATGCCTTAGTGACAATACATAAGCAACATAGCAAATAAAGAACCACTAAATGTCTTATGTTAAAAGCCCTTAGAACAGTGTGCTTTCTCATGAGCCATGCCTACCCAGGCAAAGTTGAGTAGAAAACAAAAAGAATTATCTGGATGATTTGAGGAAAGCATTACTTTGGCCTGACCTATCCAGACACTTGAGGCAAATGGGTCTCCCAACCTCACAAAATTATCGAGATAATCTCAGTTCTTTATCTCCCCACTTCACTGGCAGGTACCATCTGCACATGGATGAGAATGGACCACAACTTGACCTTTATAGTAATTGCTATTCTTTAGAAAGCCTGGTGGCCATAGTCCCCACAGGTCCTTTGGCCCACTTGGCACAGTTTAATACCCGTGTGTGGATGGGTCATGGTTGGATTATGTGTAGAAGCAGGTCAGGATTTTCCCGGTTTTTCTTTATTAGTGTTTCATAATTAACAAAATCATGACCTGCTTTGGTACCAGAAACCTTGTTTCTGCGTAAACAACTTGCTCTTCAGCTGGATTCTTTTCACTGAATAGGAGAGAGACACTATGCAGGAACAGAAAGTGTTTTAGGACCACTGGAAAATTGGAAAGCCTATGTGATTATCATATTTGTGTTGTTCAGAGTTACTGAAACCTTGTGTTCTGATATTTTTTTCTGACATAACCTCACTCAGTGTCACTCTACCATTTAATGAAATGAAAGATAACCACTCTTGTATACTCTAAAATGGACTTTGTGATGATTTGGTAAACTTTAAATTTGTAAGACTTAGAAGATGTTCAGGAAGCACCGGTGACTTCAATTAGGAGTTTCAGAGAATCTCATCTGTAAAATTATTTTTAAAAAACCTAGACAATAATATCAATAAAACTTGGACAAGGTGTTATATAATTACCTTAAAACAGAAAACTTAAAACCTCCCAGCGTTCAGAGAAATATAGCTGTTTCACACTAGTCTCAGAATGCTTCATAATTTTTTCATAACAAAAAAAAATTGCAGAAATGTTGGCCTTTTCCACATTCCTAGCCTTTGACTTTTGTTTCCAACCATGAAGATGAAGAAAATAAATGAAGAGGCTGCAAGTCAGGAATCTGTAGAAATTCCTCTCTACTGAAACTCGTTTTGCAAGTGACATTTAACATTCCAGAACTGTTTAGGGAGGTATGGAACAAAGTTGTTTTTATATGTCAAGGGGGTCAATTTTGCAAAAACAGTAGTAAAGGCAACATACTTGAAGAGAATAATGAAGTTGTATTAAACACCAATGTAAAAATATATTCAAACTAGGGGAGAATTTGCTACTGTTAAACTAATTGTACCAAGTGCAAAATAATTCTTCTCTATGAACAAATTAATGAGCCCCAACTCTTTCTCCACTGAAACACATGCTTGAGTAAAACTCACAGATGAAGATAAATCCCTTGAGATCTCAATTATCTTTTACTATATTCCAAATCTAGGACATTAACTTCAGGGTATGTAGAAATTTAAATAAGATGAGGTTCTTTTTCATCCTAAAACAAGTAGTGAGTTTGATTGCTCACCCCTCCCCCCAAAATACCACAACTTACCACAGAGTTCTTCTGTGTCAAGATTGCTGAAAAGAAAAAAAATTGTTGTTACTTTGGTAATATTTAAGTAGTTAAATACTTACAGTTATTCCCCCAATCTATAGTACTATATTAATAGATGATATGTAGTTATGGTATTTCTCTTATATATTCTACATTGCTTAAATAGTCATGTGAACAATGATTACATCAGATTCCATCTCTGAGCAAATAATTCCCGGGGTTTGTGTTTCCCCCAGTATCATGCTGGGGAATACTGCCTAATTGTGAAGAACATAGACTCTGGAGCCAGAATGCCTGAGTTCAAATCCTGACTCTACCATTTACCACTCATGTGACCCTGAACTGACTTTGCATCCCAGGGCTCAGTTCCTCAATCACAAGATGGGGATAATAAGTTCTGTTTCATATGAATGCAATAGGACGTAAATGGGTTAATACATATAAAGCAGTTAAAAGAGTGACACAAAATAAGCACTCAGTAAATGTTAACTATCAGGATTTCTGACTTGGTAGAACTGCTAGAACTTCCATATCTAAACTCAACCTATGAGGTAAGTTCGACTCCATGCCTTTTTGGAATGATTTCTGACACATAACAAAGAGTTACATGGCTTAATACTTACATGTAAACAATAGTTACCTCTTACTCTTATGAAGATAAATATAGAATAGCAGATGAAATATTAGCAGATATAATACATTCCTATTAGAATAATGTCTTGACCATGGCAGGCATGGTATAGGAATGCAAGAATCGTCCAAAATCAAGCAATAAATCAACCTAAGATTACATTATAACTTAGAGGAGAAAACTCCTATTTAACACTAGATGGGAATTTAATAAAATTCAACACTCACTCCTAATTTTAGAAAGTTTAAATGAAATCGGAATAAAAGTAAACGTCTTAAAGATTATAAAGACTTACTAAAAGTCAACTGCAAACATCAACTAACTGAAAATCTTTGATTTTATTCAGCTGCCACACGTGAAAACGCAATGTAAGTAACTGTCATAATCCAGCCCTCCTCTATGTGGCAGTCAGGGCTGCTGGGCTGGAGGGGTACTCAAACGCTGGGTCTTTTTACCAGTTCCATCACTAGCTGTAATATAATTTTAACTTCAGTATTTTATCCTCAGACACTGAATATTTGATCTTGGATAAAGGACATCTCCTCACTTAAGCAGGTCTTTCTGTAAAGTATTTGCCACCAGACAGAATACATAAAACCTTCTGCAGTAGTTTTGGTGTGGGTTTCTACTCATTCATTCATTTTTCCCACAGGCATTCACTGCTATGTACTAGGCACTGTTCTAACTGCCACAGATGGATCAGGTTGCAACAGATACTGAGATGAGTAAGTCTGATCACTAGTCTCTAGCAGTTGGATTTAGAGGTAGACTTCTACAGTAAATAATTAAAATGTGATAAAATAGTTGCTATGGGTTAAGTGGCTAATTGCAAGGTTATCAGGGACTACAGAGGATGAAATTTTGAGGCTAAGTCTCAAGGGTTAAATAGGAGTAGAAAAGGCGACAAAGGAAGAACATTCCAGTCAGAAGAAACACTATTTGCAATAAAAGTTATGAATGCGAGGAGTAGTTCTTTTGGCTGGAACATAGATCATTAATGAAGAAATGGGACTAAACAATGAAAAAGCCTCATGTGACCAACTAAAAAGTTTCTATGTTCTCTTGTCAACTTAGAGTCACAGAGGATTTTAAAGAAGGGGAGTGACATCATCAGATTTAGACTTCAGGAAGGTCACTAACTGCTGAGTTGAGGTTAGGCAAAAAGAGTGTGGAAAAGAGGCCAAGAGAACAGTCTGGACATTATTACTATAGTCTGGGCCAGTTGATCCCAGATTGGGGTATACGACCCAAGGAAGGTGCAAGGCCATCCAATGGGGGCAAGAAGAAACACCTGGACATCACACACACACTTTTAAATTTTATTTTGAAATAATTGCAAACTACAAAAAAAAAAATGTGCCCTTCACCTAACCATCCCCCAGTTGTCAACATTTTATTTCACTTATCACATTCTTTTTCTGTTTGTTTCTTCAAATCATTTGATTGTACATTGCTGATAATGATATCCCTTTACCCCTAAATACTTCAGTGTGTACTTTCTACAGATAAGTATGTTCTCTTACATACAAGTGAGGAAATTAATATCAATTCAATGCCATTATAAAATCAAGCAGTTCCCAGGGCGCCTGGGTGGCTCAGTCGTTAAGCGTCTGCCTTCAGCTCGGGTCATGATCCCAGGATCCTGGGATCGAGCCCCACATCGGGTTCCTGGCTCAGCGGGGAGCCTGCTTCTCCCTCTCCCTCTGCCTTTCCCTTTGCTCATGCTCTCTTTCTCTATCTCTGTGTCTCAAATGAATAATTAAAAAAAATCTTAAAAAAACACATAGCTTAGAGTAATTTGCATGACATTAGTTCTACATATTCCTTAATAAAAGGCTATGTTCATAAAGTACTATAATGATCCCCTCAAACATTCCTTTATTTAACTGTTTCTGTGCTATGTTGTTTGTTGTGCGTAGTAAAGCATGGTTCTTTTAATAGTAGACTTACATGGGTGAATTCTATAGAACTGATTTCTTACGAGATAGCTCCATCCTGTAGTAACACAGGATTGTAAAGGTATATTAAGCCATAGATAAGCCTACAGTATATCTGAGAGTGTGTGATATTGTTCTGCTTCTTTTCATGTTTACAGTAAGAAAACCTATAATCTTTTAGCTATGCCATTTTTTTTTTAAAAAAGAAAGCTAAATGGAAAGAATAAATGCTAGTCACATAGTAAACATTCTTACTGAAAACAGAACCAGAGGGGTGTTACTATCAGAATGCATTCTCAGACGCCAAGGAGGGATAAAGAACAAAGACATTCACTGCAGCCTGACTGACAATTGTGAGGGGGAGAAATGGAAACAAACTAAGTGCTCATTAGCTGAATAACTAAGCAAACTGCATATCATTAGATAATCATTAAAATGTATCTAAAGAGTTGTCAATAGCTTGAAAAAAGCTTATGTTTAGAAGTTATGTAAAAATGTGAAACCCAATATAAATAGTATATATAGAATCAAAAAATGCATATGTTAAGGACTTGGGGAAAAAGTAACAACCAATAGCAGGTCACATTGCTTGTGGATGCTAGGACTTTGGGTGGGTTTGCTTTTGCCCTCTTTACAGTTTTCCAAATCTTTGGTTTCTCTTATTACAAGGTTTCATTTATAATGGGGGAAAAAGCAAACTTTGTGATTACAAATAGAATGAATCAGGAAAAGATGTGAAGCATAAAAGATAAGGTTCTTATTATTTAACTTAAGAATCTACTTGGTACAAATTACAATATATCTGTCAGTTTGGACCTATCACTCAATTTTGCAAAAAGCACCACTCAGACACTCCAAGTGTAACAAGGACACAACATACACTCAACACCACTCATTTACAAGTCTTAGGGGCAGCTAAAGTTGTTTTGTCTTGATTCTTCTGTGTCAGGCACTGTTCGTTCTGAACTGCTCTCCTGAGAAGTAGGTTTACTGTCAAGAAAAGAGAAACTACCTGGGAAGGGCAGACTGATTTCTACTTGGGATTTCAGAATCTTTCTAACACAACCTTTTAGAAGCCAGCTCTCAATTCCAGGGTCCACCTCAAAACAATTTTAGCTTCACATGAACATTCTTAGTCATCTCTGAAGTATTTTTCAATGCACTCATCTGTGTTTGCTCTATAAATAAGAACACAGGCTTAGGACTTCCTTACTGAAAAACCACCATTCTCAACTCTTTCTTTGCTTCTGATTATATTCAAGATTTTTAGCTACTTCTTCAAAATTACTATACTGTGGATCTAAACAGGAAACTTTAGAGTCTAAGTCCTACTTCACATTCTACTGAGCTTCCAGTTCATCACCAGCCAGTCTGAATATTACCAGTGCAAACAGGTTTTTTTTCTTCAGTTGGCAAAACAGTTTGCTAAACACTGCTAAGCTGCCTAATAACCTGAAGGAGTTAATTTTGGCTTATGACGATGTTTACTTCTAGACAGTATTTGAGGCAAGGAGAATGTGACTCAGTGAGCAACACACTTAGCTACTCCCTATGCTTAGTTACTCCCTGATGGGAGCACTGTAGCGATGCCCACATTGGTTTATTGGCAGATTAGCAGGCTGGCTAAGTCACAGATATGCTCAGCCATCGTAGTGTTCATTTTACAAAAGAATATTATGATCTTCCAATTCACTAAGAATGATCTGAGCAGGATATCTTTCCATCATCATCAGAGCAAATGTGTTCATTTAGTTCTGACACACCAAACAAAACATTAATGAAAATCAACAGAAGCCATACTGGGAGATCAGAAGAATGATAAAGGCCCTGACCTTGCAAATACGTTGGAGTAGTTTTTAATTCCATGAAGTAGATCTGTAACTGGTCATATAGAGTCTGGTCATATAAGAATCTGTCCCTCCAGTGGAGGGGGGACAGGACAGATTGCGAGAAAGATGAGGGTCTAGAATGGGATGTGTCTCCTCTGATAGAGTAGATGCTGTAGATACAAACTAAGTTGAGGCGAGCTCTCTCAGCTGAGACACCTCCATCTAAAGGACTACAGTGACAGAATGGTGGCCAAAGGGATTTCCGGGACAGATTCTATTCAGCTATCCCCACAGGTAGGGGAAAGTTACTCTAGTCACCAGACCGCAGACCCAAGAGATAGCATGAATGCAGGTCCCCGCTTGTAGAAGAACAGTGATACCACAGAGGTTATCAAACAGGGGTTTGGACTGTGCAATGAGCCAAGAAAACCAGAAGCAGGAGAGAAATGGAGATTGCTCTTTCTAAACATTGAAATTTTTTTCCAGTGTAAAATGATTACCACAATCAAGTTAACTAATTCATCCATTACTTCACATGATTACTATTTTTTTTTTAGATTGGTTCTTATAATCAAGACAAATAGTTGTCAGAAGCAAGGTAATACGTAAGGCCAAGCTATCAACATAGTGTTACAGGACATGGAGTAAACACTGGTAAGAGCTCTGTAAATTCCTTGTGCTGAAGGCCAAAACTGTTCCTAGAACCTAGAGTGGGTCAGAGCCTGTGATGATAGGTGAAAGGGTCCTAAGTATATGGGAGAAGAGTGTTACAGAGTTGTAGTAGACAGTGTTTGGCAAGCAGCTGGCTTGAAGTGTGGGCTTAGAGTCTATCGTGATCAGAACAGACTTCTCATTTGGGTGTCCTCTATAGGGGGGACTTACAGGAGGTACCACAAACAGGAATCTGAACCTTGCTAATACTGGGACCGATTAAGGTCAGACTACTTTCACACAATGTCTCATGTGAGACACAAAAATGGAATTGGAAAGTCATTCTGTTTTTTTAGGTCAAAAGCTAATCATGTACTCATCCAAGACATAGTAAACATTTTCTATGTGCATTGTGCTGGGCTGCCTTGTGTCCCCCAAGAAGGTTTGTTCAAGTTTTAAACCCAATATCTATGCATACGGTCTTGTTTGGAAATAGGATCCTTGCAGATATAATCAAGTTAAGAGGAGGTCATACTGGGCTAAAGTTGACCCTAACCTGGTGATGGGATCTGTAGAAGGGAAGGAAGGTTTGGATTCAGAGACAGGGAGAAGAGGCCCTATGAAGATGGAGGCAGAGGCTGGAGTGATGTTGCTGTGAGTCAGGAACACCAAGGACTTCTGGCAACCACCAGCAGCTGGAAGAAGAAAGGAAGAATTCTCCCCTGGAAACTTTGGAAAAAGCATGGCATGCCAACAGCTTGATGTTAGACTTCTAGCTTCCAGGATAGATTTCTGTTGTTTTAAGCTACCCAGTCTGTGGCACTTTGTCACTGCAGACCTAGGAAGCTAATACGTGTTTTACCACAGGCTGTCATAGGTTCCAAAGTCATACACGCAAAATAACACCATCTTTTCATTTCTGTGTCAATTTCGTAGCCCCTGAACATTTAGTGAACCAAAGAGCTGGTTTGAAAGTTGGCAGTTACTATACTGAATTAGATGAAGTTTGGGAATTCCAAATGAAAGCTTATGGTACCCTAAAGAGTCAAATATGGGGAAAATAAAAATTTTAAAAAATGAAGAATTCAAAGTAAAATAACGACATATCTGGAGTACTTGGTATACGCCGGGTTCGATGTTGAGAGCTTTACCTGGTGTATCTCACTTCCTGCAACTCTGATTTCATGATTCCCCATTGTACAAGGAGGGGACTAGGCCTTAGGTGAGGTTCAGTCACACATCTGAGGTCACACATCTAATGAGTGGCAGGCCCAGGATTCAAACCTAGGTATGTTTAACTCAAGAATGCTCTTAACCACTAGATATAGGAATCCTGGACTCAATAATAAATATTTGGTGTCATCAGCACAAGGGGGCACTCAAAACCATAGGAATAGTCAAACTACATAGTGTTTGTAGTTTGTAGTAGGAGCCATGGACAAACCTTCATTTGGATTCTTCAATCTAAAACACGTCATCACACCCACCAAAGTGAGGACAGTGATCTCTCCAACTGGCTTTTCCTCCACTGAACTCTGAAGTCACACAAGGGCAGATAATTTAACCCACTTACTGTATAACAAATATTAAAAATAGGAACTGACACAAGGCACGAACCAGATTAATACTTTTTGAACTGAATCCTAGAGATGGCCATTGTCTAAAACCCCAGTAGAGAATAATCCCAATTTGTGATGAAAAAAAAAAAATTAAGAACCTGTGAATATATTTAACCAAGGACGTAAAAGATCTCTACGCTGAAATCTCTAAGACATTGATGAAAGACACTGAAGACACAAATAAGAGCAAGATAGTCTGTGCTCATGAATTGGAAGAATATTAATGTGTCCATTCTACCCAAAGCAATCTACAGATTCAAAGCAATTCCTATCAAAATTCCAATGCCGTTTTTCAGAAATAGGAAGAATAATCCTAAAATGTGTATGGAACCAGAAAAGACCCAGAATAGCCAAAGCAATCTTGAGAATGAAGAATAAAGCTGGGGGAATCATGCTCCCTGATCTCAAACTATATATATTACAAATCTATAATAAAACAGTATGTTATTGGCATAAAAACATGCATCAATGGAACAGATTAGAAAACCCAGAAATAAACCCATGAATATACACAATTACTGTCAAACGTGGCAAGAATACACAATGGGGAAAAGAGTCTCTTTAATAAATGGTGATGGGAAAACTGGACAGCCACATGCAAAGAATGAAACTGGGCTCTGGTCTTATACCGTATACAAAAATGAACTCAAATTGATTAAAAACTTAAATTTAAAATGAAATTAAAGACTTAAATTTAAGACCTTCAACAATAAAACTCCTTGAGAAAAACATAGTGGGGGTAAGCTCCTGGCTATTGGTCTTGGAAAGGACTTTTTTTGGATTTGACACTAAAAGCAAAGGCAACAAAAGCAAAAATAAACACGTGGGATGTATCAAGCTAAAAAGCTTTTTCCACAGCAAAGGAAACCATTAACAAAATGAAAAGCCAAGCTATGGAATGGTAGAAAATATTTGTTAATTGTATATCTGATAAGCAGTTAATATAAAAAATAAAGAACTCATACAACTCAATAGCCAAAAATAATCTAATTGAAAAATTGCCAGAGACTTGAATATTCTTTAAAACACAAATGGTGAACAGGTGCATGACAATGCGCTCAACATCACTAGTCATCAGGGAAATGCAAATCAAATCCACGCTGAGCTATCACCTCACACCTGTCAGAATGGCTATCCTCAAAAAGATAATAAACAAGTGTTGGTGAGGGTACAGAGAAGAGCGAAGCTTCATGCACTGCGTTGTGGGGAATGCAAACTGGCAGAGCACTATGGAAAACAGTATGGAGGGGCCTCAGAAAACTAACAATAGCACAACCATATGTTCTAGCACTCCCACTTCTGGGTATTTATACGAAGAAAACAAAAACACTAACTCAAGAAGATATCTGCACATTGCAGCATTATTTACAACGGCCGAGACATGGAAACAACCTAAGTGCCTATAGACAAATGAATGGATAAAGAAGTTGTGAGACATACATATGAATATTATTCAACCATGAAAAAGGGAATCCTGACATTTGGAAAGACACAGATGGACCCTGAAGGCATTACAGTATGTGAAATAAGGCAGAGAAAGGCAAATACCATATACCACATACTGAAAAGGAGTCTAAATAGGGTGGGCAGGTGATAAAAAAGACTGGGATCTCAGAAATCAAGAAGAGAGTTCCAAAAGCTGTCTAGACTGAAGAAAGACACAATAAGGAATGAAGAATCAGTGTAGTTCACATTTAATGTCTTTGGCCACTTTTGAGCAACGGTTTCAGTCCTTCCCTGAAATCTGGGGGCCTAGGAAATGCAGGCAGAACGTAAACCTGACTCTTTGAAGAAATGGGACACAAAAGCAAGAAATAAGGCAGAACTAAGAAGACATAGTGAGAGAAGTTCAAATGATGAGAGAATGTTATGTTCCCAGGCTGGAACCAAGAGGCAGAGAAGAGGTGGTAACAGGTGGAGAGACGCCAAGCAGAGACAGAGAGGAGGAATCTGAAACACACGTGTAACCCTAACCAGGGGGAAGCATGTCTCTTTGTTCAAGCCTAAAATTAAAACAACAAAAAAGACATCTAATTGGTTCATATCCGTGACTATTTTCTAGTTTTTTAGGTTTTAAATCTGGCTGAGCATCTGAACCACCTGGAGAATTTTTTTTTTTTTTTTAGGTAGATTTTCAGGCATAACACTTAGAGATTATGCTTCAAAAATTCAAGATGTGGCTCAAGAAGCTCTTCTTTAAAAAGTTGCCAAGGTGATTTCGGTAAGCAGCCTTTACCCTTTAACACTAGGTCTCAAGTCGAAGTATTTCTTAGAAAGGAAACCATCTGCAAAGAATATCTGCTGTACGATAAGGGGTAGCTTACTATAATTATATGCGCCATGTTAATAGCATATGCTCGACAATTCTATCAACATAATATCCTCTATTACTTCTCTGGCCCTTCAGACGTCCAAGTTCTCTGTAGTAGCAGACGGAAACTGCTTATACAAAAAGTCAGGCTCCAAATCAAAATCGCGTCTTTGCCCTTGCTCTCTTGCAAGCCGTACACAATGCCTAATGGAGAAGACCGACTGGAGTAAAAATTCACCCGAGTCACGTTCCGGGTCCCTTTGCGTCTCTCCTCTCTGCACTTACTATCCACGTAGCTTCGGTGTCTCAGTGGCTGATACGAAGGCTTACTTGTATCTCTTAAGTCCTGTCTTCTACCTCAAACTTCTGTCGCGCTTCTCCAGTTGGCCAGGCTGCGGGAGTTATAGCAGCGCCCCTCAGCCCCGAGTATGCGTAGGAATCCCGTGGAGCGCTTGGTAAACACAGGTTGCGGAGCCCCAAGCCCAGAGATTCTCTGTTATGAGGAGGGGCCCGTGAGTTTGCATTTCTCTCGAGCTTCCAGGTGATGGTTTGAGTAGCACTAACGGAACCTGAATATAGCTCCTTTTTCTTGGTCTACTTTTGATCTAAGAGCCTAACATCACGAGCCACGAGCACCACCTGTCAGCTGACGCCGGCCCTGCCTCACTTGCACTAACTTGTTCAGGGCACGTGAAGGAGAGTCTTCTCCTAATTAACTTGAGGCATTTGTGGATAGATGGACTTCGAAACCTACCATGTGAGGCTTCAAACGGGATGTTTTCTCCGAGGCTCTGATTTTGAACAGCTTTCGGCACACAAATAATGTTAAAAATTGCATCTTGAATGTTAGGTCAGGTATAAAATTTGCATGCAGGGAGAGGATAATGGATCTACGTTTTATAGACATTCTTTTGCAAAGGTATTTCATATGTAGGAAAAAAACCCCACTCTGACTTTCCGGCTGTATCACTGGAAGGAAATACTGGAGCGGAGGTTCAGGGAAACATAATAAAAATTTACCAGACACTGTTTTCATCAGCCCGAGATTTATAACTGCTGAAGCATAACAGAACCACAAGCAGCTGCACTCTTAGGTATTGGAGGATGTTGAGCTCGAACTGGTTGACTGACATCTGTATTTTCCAGAACTAAAAAGCTGTCCCATGGCTCATGTCCTCAGAGGACAGTGAATATGTGACTCCCCGCCCTTCCAATTCCCTGTACTGCTTTGTCTCACTGCTTCGTCTCTGTTGCTCTGTACCTGGCCCCCTCCTCTGCTGCCCCCATCAGAGCTCCCAGCATTTGCTGGGGAGTTCTTCCCTTTTCTTTTTCTGTCTTCATTCTTATTTCTTCCACCTCCTGCTATTTCTCAGACCAATTAGTTCTGACATTGAAAAGATTCGTCTTTATAACGCAGTGGACATCTCTTGCTTGTTCTGCTCACCTCTTCCATTGTTCTGTACCATCATCCCCTATCTCTGGGGAACCTGCCCTCAACTCTATGTTTCTGATGGAGCTGTTGATCATAGTACCCTAGTCCCACCGCACCTCAACCCAACCCACTTGGTCACATGCACGTGCATGAAAATACTCTCTTCTCCCCATTGGCTGTGATTAATGGCCCCAAAGTGAGCACACTGTGTAAGTGGGGCCGTTTAGATTACTCCTTTGGGATCTTAGGTATGGTCTCCTAAGAGAACAACTCCCTCTTACCTCCGGAGGGGCCAAGGTAATATGATGGAGCCTTGCACTACCTAAAGCCACTCACCCTCTTTGCCACGTGGCAGAATCTTATCTGTGGTAGAACGGACTGGGGCAATCCTGGGAGAGAAACAAGGGGTAGGAGAAGGCCTGGGACAGCACGAATGAATAAACAAAAATAACGACCCCAAGTCCCTAGAATCCCTGGGACAAGCTTTACACCAAGAGTCTCCACTCCCTAGTCATGGAATCAGTGAATTCTCTTTCTCAATCTACTTTGAGTTTAGTTTCTGTCACACGTGGCTGAAAAAAGACAGAATTCATAACTAATGACAGCACTTCTTTTCTACCAAAGGGAAAATTAATCTTCCCTTCACAAGGGACGTTAAAATTTGGGACTTTTGCTGGCTCAGCTGTGTCTGCTCCTGAGCGGTGGTAAGCCCCTCCCTTCCTCCTTCTACCTCAACATTGTTTCTTACCCAGCTCCTTCTCCACCTGGAACTCCTTCAGGAGCCTCACAAACACTCTCCAGAGTAGTGTTGCTCAAACTCTCTGTGGGGAACAGTGAGATTTTTAAATTTCCATTTTCTGCCAGAGTGACAGTTTTGTACAAAACTATAAAAATGAATTTACTACATCATGTACTTGGGTTGCGCAGCAATGTCAAACTGCTATAAAAGTTTCTAAATACTGTCACGTTTTCTTTATCTCAGGTGGACAAGTAACAGTTTGTGGGCCACTGTCAGTCTATGGCCTACACTTTGGGAAGTGCCACTACACGGAGCTGCTATTGTGCAGACTGTTATTAATGCCTGTTTTAGGTTCCAGAATTTTTATTTTTTAAAAAGATTTATTTATTTGAGACAGCGAGAGAGTGAGAGCACGTGAGCAGGGGGAAGGGCAGAGGGGAGGGAAGCCTCAGACAGACTCCCTGCTGAGCATGGAGCCCGAGGTGGGGCTCGGTCCCAGGACACTGAGACCATGACCTGAACCAAAATCAAGAGTCGGACACTTAACTGACTGAGTCACCCAGGTGCCCCCAGAATTTATTTTTAAGAAACATGTTTTATATCAGAGACATCAGCAAAATGTGGAATAAAAACTGGAATCTATTCTGGTTTTGTCACAAATAAGTTAGTCTCTATTGTCTAATCTCTTAAAATAATTGGATTTTAGAAAAGCCCAATTTTAACTAAGAAAAAGGGTTTCCAAATAATGTCAAAGTATTAAACATTAATACTCTCCCATCTCCTTATGTACTACTTAATAAAATTTCTAGATAAAGTATTGTTTTGCATCATATAAAATGGTTTCATGAATAAGGGGGTTTCACAAGATGGAGAAGTCTAAGAGTTAAGTTTCAGAAAACACATACAGATTTTTTTAAGTATACAAAAAGCATCAGAAAATTGTCCTAATTTAAGAAAGTTTGATATGACTAGGAATGTCTAAATTTTTTAAAAGATGAAAAGAAGAAACATAAAGGCTACTTTGGAGAGTAGAAAAAATGATGCATTTGGGGCATGTTTACACCTTTCTTTTTATATGAGAAAAAATTGTTATGCATAACTCTGAATCTGGTGTGCCTCTGAAAATGCTTGATCCTTCTTCCTAGTATTTCTAAAATTCAATCTTGTTGGTTTATTTTAAACATCACTTTGCCTTTCAGAATTCAATCTTTGCCATCAGGCAAACAATATAAGAAAGACCAGTAGAAACATTCAAGAAAATTGCTCAATCTAGTGGAGAAAAATAACTTTAGGAGTAAGAAATGAATTCTGCCTTGTTTTTTTTCTTCTTAAAATCAGTATTGTGTTTTCACAAAATTCATTCAAGTGCCTTGTATTTATATGAGGGGAAAATCAATTCTTGGATTTATATGTTTTTGGAAAGGACAGAAGTTGCAAAAAGCAAGCACTATATTAAGTTAAAAAATTCAAAATGTTAATTGTAAGTGAAAGAGGAGACAGATTATTGTGTGGCATCAAGATATATGGTATCTACTCCAACTTTCTTATGTACTTTTATCAAGTTTCTGATGTTCTAAACTTTTTAAAAAGATTTATTTATTTTAGAGAGAGAGTGTGAGAGCAAGCGGGGTGGGGGGCAGAGGGAGAGGGAGAGAATCCCAAGCAGACTCCCTGTTGAGCAAGAGACCAACACTGGGCTTGACCCCAAGGCCCTGAGATCATGACCTGAGCCCAAATCAAGAGTCAGATGCGTAACAGAATGAGCCACCCAGGCGCCCCAACTGATGTTCTAAATTTTGTATGTGAGTTGGGGGAGAAGAAGTAAGGAGAATACTTTGTAACAACATTTTGGGCTTTGTATACATTTTCTATCTCCAATATCCAATAGAATTCATTTTATTCAACTTATTACTTTATCCACTCAAGTATAGCTAGATAGAGATCTTATATTTTAAAAAAGTTATTCCCAAAGAAAAACCATTTAAATTCTAACATAAACAAAGTCTACATACATATGCTGAGCAATATATTCCTTCAATGGCCTGCATATCCCCCTTCAGGACCAATACATGAACCTACCTCATTGTTTTGCCTCATAAAATGCCTAATTTTACTATGATTTCCAAAACTCAATTTTGCAAGCTTATTTCAAACATTGTGTCACTGCAAGCTTCATCTTTATCATCATGCATATGGTGTACCTGTTTGAGTGGCACCTCCAGTGACAACTCTGTTTCCCTCCTATCTCATCCCCTAGCCATACAGTTCACTTCTAATAGGGACATCTATTATTTCCAGTCTCATATGTATCCCAATGATATTCTTCTATAGCCTAACAAATTCATGCATATATATTTTCTTTTTTTAATCAAAAAGTAGCATGCTGTACAGGCCATTCTATACCTTGCATGATTTACTTGGCAATATATCTTGGACATCCTTTCTTATCCATATATAGTGTTGTCTCAATCTTTGGTAGCTACATAGTTTTCTACCAAACGAAAGTGCTATATTTTATGTATAGAGCCCCTATTCAATGAGTACAATTGTTAAGACAGGCTACCTCCAAACTGAGAGGTCACTTATATAGAACGAAGTACCACGTCAGCGTGTTCATCTCTGACTACTCCTCCTAAGTCCCAGCAATTCCCTCTGCAATTCATTGCCATCAGGTGATGTCTTGTTCTCAATATACCAGTTTCATGCTTCACACCTGGATTTGAATCTTACTGTAAGGCAGTATCCTGTAGTGGGTGCGAATGAGGAGATCTGAGTTTGTGCCTGGCTCCACCATTTACTAGATGTACGACATTAGGCAAGTTACTTACATTTCTGGGCTAGAATTCCCTCATGTGTAATTAGGAATAATAATAATTATACCTTTCTCAAAGGATTACTTGTGAAGATTGGATAACCCAATATACGTAATGCCTTTAGTTCAGAGCCTGGCACATAATTAGTATCCCCCAATGTGGTAGCTCTCATTTCAAGGGACACTTAGATAATTGTGCTTCAGCAGACTAAAGGGGAAGAGGTTCTTAGTCCTTTGCCATGTGACAGCATTTCCTTTACCATTTACCATATGACACTGATTACCTTTTATTAGAGGATGGTACATGGCAAGGCCTAGGCAATCCTATTTCCAAGTTATGATTTATATTATGGCAAAGGAAAGAGAATAAATGCATAAGATGCTCTTTAGTCTTTTATCTTGCCCTATGTCAGGAAAAATTTGCATGCTTGCTTCTTTGCCAGAAGCTCAAATGAGGAAGGCAAAGATGGAACTCTATGTTCTCACTGCCAGTCACATTGGATTACTTTGAGGGAGACAAGTTCCTGTTAACACAGCCTGCCTTGTGGATGAACCTCTCGACTGTCCCTCCTAAGATCAGAGAAGGGGACATTGAGGGGAGTGTCTTCAATTCTCCCTGGACATAGAAACAGCTCCAACAGAGACCTCATCATCATGGAACTCTGAGGAGCCAGTAGGGGTAATATCTGATTGTTACTAAATGTCAATAAAGGGATTTGTAGAGGCCCCTTTGGACTGATAATGTACTGAGTATTCAGTATTTAGAATACTGAGCCTTTCCCTCATAGTCTTATAGAAGAAATCTGTTAATCAAATGTGAGACCTGGAAGGAAGAAAAAAAGACTATCTCTAATGTTTAATAAAAAATTCTCCCATAGAGCCCCAAGGCTTAACTTCTCTCACACCACCCCTATGCTAGTAGGCATGTTCCTACTTCCATAACTTCGTTCCTTCTCTCCCCTGGACCTGGAAAGACCCCTTCCTTCCTTCCCTCCTTCCCCTCAGATTGTCACATGGAGCCCCTTCAATGCCATGTGTGTCGCATCTTCTTCATGATTCTGTTTCTGACCATGCCAGCCCTTCTTTACTTCCACTCTCCTGACCCCTCAGCTGTGATTCCTAGCCTTTTCTGCAACACTGACTCCCATGAGAATCTGATTAAAACCATGAATCTTCTTTATCCACTTACCCACCCGAAAACTGCATATATACACATACACAAAAACCAACGTGGTAGTTTGAGGACCTCCTAACCATCCTTGAAATCCTAGGTTCCACAGCATTTCTCTCCAAATCAACCAACTTGGTAATGCTTTGTATTGTTATTTAGCTAATAAACATAATACATATGTTATCTCCCTCCTATACTAGTAAACTCCTGAACTCTTATTAGTATCATTCTTGGTGTTCTGTAAGTATCTCTTAAATAGAGGGGCCTCCCAGGAGTTAGGGGTGCACCAGGAAAAGCAACAGGTCACTGTAGAGATTCCCAACCTTGCCTGCTCATTAGAATCACCTAGAAAGCTTTAAGAATACTCATGCCAAGCCCCTGACCCAGAGTTCTTACTTAATTGGTCTTAGGTACAGTCTTGGCCTAGTGATCTTTTAAAAACCTCTCAAGGAATTCTAATAATCAGGCAAAATTGAGAACCTCTGGCGGGTAGTAATAGTGAAATTTCTTCAGTCAGAATCATGGCATTTGTACTGAATTCTCATATTTTTATTACCAGTAACCTCCTTCCAGCCATTATTTCCAGGTAGTTTTCTTAATGTTTTTTTTGTGCTATAACTCAGCTACGTCAGATGATCCTGTTTCTGGTTGTGGCACTACAGGAGTAAAGAAAGTCTCAATGGAAATATTCAGTGAAAGAAACTTGGACAGGTATAACATATGTAGTAACGTGGCCTCTCTGACTCAGTATCCTTGACTTGATGGTACCAGCAAATGCACTTGACCAGGTATAATCACACAGCACCCTCCCACATTCCTTGTTTAAGCATTTTCCTGTGGGAGACTGGCTTCAGGGGAGACAATTTCCTTGGGAACACTTCTGTGAAATAATCATCCATGTGTAACTATGTTTTTCTCAGGTTCAAATAGTACTATCTGTATTTTAGGATTACTGCGAATTTGAGAAGGTAAATGATCTATTAAACATATGCTTATCATTAGAAAAAATTGTGAACTTTATTTTAATTGGGTGAATACTAATTCCTTTTTTTAAAAAAAAAATCAGAGATTTTAAATTTTTATTGTATTTTTTTAAAGTAGGCTACATGCCCAAAATGGGGCTTGAACTCACAATCCTGAGATCAAGAGTCCCATGCTCTACCAATTCAGGTGCCCTGAATACTAGTTTCCTAATGTCTTTCTATAAGGATGCAACTGAGAAGATAAAACAGAGTATAGATTTAAATTTGTATCCCTTCCCCCAAAAAGCTAAAAAACAAATACCCTAAGAAGTATTAGTGAGTTTCTATAGGCAAATTAATCAATCTGTAGTCAACTTGGGGATGGGTGGGGAAACATTTTATGGTAAGAAAATTCAAACTTAAAAAAGAAAAGAAAATTCAAACTTTGAAGACACAAAGTTCTGGTTTGATTCCCTGATCCACCCATTACAAGTTGTACGGCCTCGGGTAAGTTACCAAACTTGTCACGGCCATGATAGATGGTGGTAATTTAAAAGAAGGCAACAGCATAAAATGTTCAGAACAGTGTTTTGTGTGAAGTAGGAATGTGGCAGATGTTAGCTTGCACTCTTCCTGGCAGACATTCATATATGGTGAAATCAGATATTTGCCCACAGTGAGGGAGCGGGTAGGGTATCAAGTAGAGACTTTCACTGAATAAATAACTGATGCATTTCTCCACAAACACCCCCTCCTCCTGCAAGGAAACTAGAAACAACAACAAAAGTATATTAATTCATTTTAACTTATTTTAGTGAAAGTGACACTGAATCCCGTGCACTGCGGGAAGTAAAGAAATACAAACAATTAAAAACCAAATGGGAATTTAATGATTTCAATGGAAATAAAGAGACCTGAACTCCACTAACAACATATACAAAGAGTACTCAAATCATAGATCTCCGTTCCCTAATGGCAGGCGTCTTTCCTCCAAACTGTCCAATAAAGCACACTCTGTGATTTTTATGGTGTTACATATCTATCAGCTCTCTGTACGCATGACAAAAAATCTTTACATGATTCTTCTTCCTTTTCTCTCCATGGCTCATGATCTGTTCCAGTCTGCCAGCACCCAGGCTGCTGTGACATTATACTGGATCCCTTTAAGCCTTAATCTTTCTCTACTAATTTTACTGATTCTTTACATGACACCCTTTGGTGAAATATGCTGCTTTGTGAACAGGGCCATTTTCATTTTATTGCAATGAATATCAAGGAGCGTTACTATTACAGAAGATATCTTTCCCCTTCTAGAACAACTTCGTCAATCATATTGAGTTAGTTTTGCATTCAAGAAAACAAGCCTTAAAATCAAACAAGCAACTAAACTGTCTTTTCCTATCCTACCTTATTTACTTTTTTTTCTATCCCTCTAATTTCTCCTTTCTGCCTCTCCAGTTTTGATCTTTCTCTCTGTGTTCCTTTCTGACAACAAGAAGAGGAAATTAAAATATCTGAAGTTAATTGAGGACTGTTCTGCTTGACAGGTTGTACTTTCCTCTTATAATTTTTGGCAGATTAAATCAATTTTAAACCATAGTCCATCCTAGTCCCTTCCCCTCTGGCTTTGGAGAGTTCAGTTACAAAAGCAAATAATTTTATTACAAAAATGTAAATTATAACTATATACAATGATCAACTATGGCTGCTTTATTAATAGTTTTATTAAAAATAATACTAAAAATTTAAAATAAAATCTGGTTTTTAATCTTCTGTCATAAAAATAACTTTGAGAAATAGTATGTTATCCTATTATTTTATTTTTTTTAAAGATTTTATTTGAGAGAGAGAATGAGAGAGAGAGAGAGAGAGAGAGCATGAGAGCGGGGAGGGTCAGAGGGAGAAGCAGACTCCCCACCGAGCAGGGAGCCCGATGCGGGACTCGATCTCGGGACTCCAGGATCATGACCTGAGCCGAGGGCAGTCGCTTAACCAACTGAGCCACCCAGGCACCCCTATTATTTTAAACTATAGGGGGTGTCTGGGTGGCTCAGTTGGTTAAGCATCTCAGCTCCCGATTTCAGCTCAGGTAATGATCTCAGAGTTGTGAGCTCAAGCCCCGTGTTGGGCTCTGTGCTAGGCTTGGAGCCTACTTGAGATTCTCTCTCTCCCTCTCCATCTGCCCCTCCCCCCACAATAAATATAGTCAATTCTAGTCTGATACAGTTTGGCATACAGTAAGCCCTCAATAAATAACTGTAGAATAAGCAAATAAGTAGAAAATAGAATCAACTGAAAAAAATACTTGATTTTTTGATTGATGCATTCTCATTATCAAAGGTACTTAAAGCTAAATTTTCTGTCTTAAATCTTTTGCTATAAAAGACTAAAGACCGGTCATAGCTAGTTTCTTACAATAAGCAAACTATAAAACATTTATGAAAGTATATTTTGAGGCTTCTAGAACTAACACAGTTCCATCTAAACAGAAATAAAGCAACAATCATAGATTAAATCTATTATGACACAATTACCACAGTTTCCATTTTGATGACAGAAACATGTCTGTTATTTTCTCTCTTTGTGAAGCATCAAGAGTAAGTGAAATAATTACTCCTGCAATTTCAGTGTTAAACCAAAAGTTATTTTGTTATAATAACAAGCCCAGGAAAGCATTAGGTATCAGTGGCCAAAAATGTGGTCAGCCATAGTGATGACATGGGTACCCAAACAATACCTATTAAAATCTAAGCTGGCAACACTGGTGGAGTCCTTCCAGTTCTGAAAGGTTACCTTACATAAGTATCATTAAAATCAAACACAATCTTAGCTGTATTCAGTGTTATGTTAAAGTTGACATGCAAGTAACTAGGTATCACTTTGTGGTATAGCCAGTGCTTATACAGTAATTAAGGATACATCACTTTTTGTTCACTTAGCACAGCTTCATCTCTGCTTCACAGAATTTAGGATGTACCAGGTGGCACTTCATTCTAGAAAACCCTGTGGTCTCCCAGCAACTCAAAGGAAGATATAAGCGTTACTTTGTTGGCTTAATTTTAAAAATCATTCAGGGAAAATCTACTTCAAAAATTAAGAACATAGATGACACTCAAAGAAGAAAAACCACCATGTTGTTTGGAGCAAAAAAAAAACATTGATCACTTTGGAAATTTTGTTCTATAACTTTTACCAGACTAGTGTCTTTTGATTTTGCATAAGGACAAAAAATTGCAAGTCTCAAGATAATCCAAAAAAAAAAAAAAATCAAGTTAAGTGAAAGCAATTATACTTCAAATGCTTTCTTAGTAACAAATATCACTTGAAAATTGCATATGTTTTTACTTAAATAAATATACTTATGTAAATATGTACCTTGTGGCTCAGAAACAAATTTTTTTCAATTAATGGAATTTATCATCTATTTGTACAAAATACTATAGCTAATGGGAAATGAACCAGTGCCTGCTTTTAGGAAGGTTTTTTTCTATTTTGGAAGACCAAAGATAAACACCTGCAAAACTGAAAGTGTACTAATAAAATAGCATATTGAAAAGTTCTAATTAATAATGGTCAAAATAAATATATAAATACTATAATTATGCATGGTAGGTGTTTTAAAAATATGAACCGAAGTCTCCCCATGTAGATGCCTACAACATCTGCTATTATTTCCTTCTATGACTAGGTCACTACTGTCTTAGAGAAGCAAGGACAAGGCAGGCCACAAACAAGAGGGGTGTGATCGTTAATTTAACATGTCAATTTGGTTGGGCCACAGTGCCCACAAATGAAGTCAAACATTATTCTCGATATTTCTGTGAGAGTGTTTTCAGATGAGATTAACATTTAAACCAGTGATCTGTGAGAGTAATACAGATTGTCCTTCATAATGTAGGTGGGCCTCATACAATCAGTTAAAGGCCTGGAGAGAGAAAAGATTGATCGGGCGTCTGGGTGGCTCGGTTGGTTGAGCGACTGCCTTCGGCTCAGGTCATGATCCCGGAGTACCGGGATCGAGTCCCGCGTCGGGCTCCCCGCTCAGCGGGGAGTCTGGTTCTCCCTCTGGCCCTCCCCCCTCTCATGTTCTCTCTCTCTCTCATTCTCTCTCTTAAATAAATAAATAAAATTAAAAAAAAAAGTTTAAAAAAAAAGAAAAAAGACTGATCTCCCTCAAGCAAGACAAAATTCTCTAGCACATGGCTTTTGGACTTGAACTGCCATACTGGCTCTTCCACGCTCTCCAGGCTGCCAGCCCACCCTGCAGATTTTGGACTCTCTGGTCTCCAAAATCACATGAGCCAGTTCCTTAAAATAAACCTCTTTCTATATAAATATATATCCCGTTGACTTTCTGGAGAACCCTGACGAATACAAAGGGCTGGATTCTAGACTTTTGATCCAGAGAAGAAAAAAGATTTAGAAAAATATGACTCACTAACAGCTAGGCCTCCCCACCCCCTAACTAGATACAAATTCCCTAGAAGAGAAGAGGAATATAGGGAAAGGGAAAGTGAAGAGAACTGAGATTCATGTGTCATCTTCCCTGAGAAGGCCACGTACCCTGTCTTCCCCTCAAGGCCAAGTCTGTGAGGTGGAAATGGTAGTGGAAGTGGTGTTTGGGTGGTAGAACCCTAACGAAGCTTGAAATCTGACAACAGGAGGCTCAGTGACTCATCTTCAGATGGAAAGACTGTGTTCCTCTTGATCAGCATGAGGGGAGCTGCAGATCTATCTGCGTGGGATGCCTGGGCAGGGCCTGAGGCAGCGTCACAAAACCGCCTGTGTAGAGACCAGTTTGGGAGTAATCCAGGGATCATCAGGATCTGCCAGCAGTGGAGACACAGCCCAGGGAGCTGGGAGGCATGAAAAGTGCTAGGGACCGAGAACAAGGGAGACTGCTCAGGGAGATTCTGAACTGAACTGCTGACCAAAAATCAGGTGGGAAGGAAGACACCACTGCAGATAGATCATGGAGAGCTGAACACAGAGACAAACACAAGCCCCTCTTCTCCCATGGTTTTGCACCAGGTAAGACCCCATCCTCACGTACAACCCCAGGGAATGGAGGAGAATGACCCTGCACTGACTGCCATTACATTTCCACCCCCAGCAGAATGGAGGCTGGAAATAGAAACGATGTTAACTTACAGAAAGAAAAAAAAAAGTTACCTAGCCCATTTCCCACCCACCTGAGTTTCTGGTCTGTTACACCTGTAAGCCAGGAGGCAGCAAGAAAAAGAAAGAAGAGGTAGGAATGGGTTCTGGAGGCATGGGTTCTAGCCCAGGCTGACACAGTCATAATTTTGAGAAATCGCTTATCTTCTGTGAACTCAGTTTCCTCAAATGTAAGATGAAAGAGTTAGACCAGGATTTCCCTGAAGAAGCCAGATTTTCCTTTTCCTTGACATACACTGTCAGTGATCTAAAACTATAAATAGAAACATCCTGCTCAGAAGAAAGTACTTCTGTCTAAAAATTATGCTAGATTTTGTAACTGCATAGTTTCTAGCCCACAGCCAGTGCTTATACAGATCTGTTTGAGTGAAATGAAACAAATCTCTGAGTTCAGTGTTGGAACTATCCTTGGGGTCCTGTCACTTAGTATGTCTCACTGTTTCGGTTGATGAGCATAGAATAATTCTAACAACAGTCAATGGGGCCAATGAAAAAAATCATCAAATTCATTTCTCTGCTCCAGGCTAAAAAAATTTTAAAGATTTTCCATTTGTGACCCTGTAAATCATAGCTGTGTCAGAAATTAAAAAGAACAGCAGGAAACATAAAAAGATTCTTCCCTCCTTCCTTTGCTAGGCAAGTGTTACTTACAACTCTCTTGGATGTGAATAGAAAAAGAAAACAAGTAGTAACCCACCCATTCAACCTAAGGAATGAATCTGGAAGGGACACAAGACAGTAAACGTAACGTTTCTGCCTATCTCATCTTCTATGTTCGAAGGCAACTTCTCTAGCACTTACAATCATGCACCATTTGCCCTGCCCTGAAAGTCCTTGGCAATTTTAGTAAAGTTCTTAAGCACACGCCATAAAAATCATGTGTAATGTACTGAGATTCATTGAGAAAACAATAAAGGAAAAATCCTCTGGCCATCTAAATGTCAGCATTGTCTTGACACTATAAGGTTACAGAAAATGTCCTCCATTGGAAAAGCCTCTAAGTGTGGTTAAAAGCTCTAGTCATGCACTGTGCAGAGCTAGACAGCCCAGGACTCATTTGAAGAGCAAAGAGCTCTAGCAGACAAGATGTTCCAGCCCACATAAAACAAACAGCAAACAGCAACCAGGAAGCCCACCCACACAGCCAGGCCCTTGAGAGCCTGCTGACAATTTTGGTCTGCAGACAACTTCTACAATGTGAGATCCAGCTTCACCAGTCCTCCCTCCCACCCAGCACTTGTCCTCAAGGGATGAGAAACAATGGAAAAATTCAGAAAGCAGTAACCTGTCATCTATTTGTTCGGCATATAGATTTGTACTGGATACAACTTTAAGCCCAAGGACAAAAGCTAACCTTTAAGATCACCTTTTTAGGAGGCTCCCTGTGACCCATCTGGTGGATTTTTCCAGAGTCTACCTATGCACTGCACTGCATGGGGTCTGGACTATGAAGTGTCCCACATGACCTCTCGGGCCTGAGCTACCTCTGTGTCCCCTTTTCTCCGATAATTCTTTCCAGGATCCAGATTGCTTTCTTTTCATTCCGAGCTGCCACCAACTCATTATCCCTCAGGAGGTTCTTCTCTGTTAAGGCAGACCCCATATATTCAGTTCCCCCTTTCATTGCTGTCCTCCGCAACAAGTCTCCAAGTCTCTTTTACTCCTGTGAAACTTAACCACTAGGAGAGAAGGGAGGTGGAGTCCTTAACGGGGATGGCATTTCTTTTTTTTCCTTTTTAAAAAAAATTTATGTTATTGAAATTCAATTAATTACCATATAGTGTATTATTAGTTTCAGAGGTAGAGTTCAGTGACTCATCAGTTGCACACAACACCCAGTGCTCATTACATCACATGCCCTCCTTAATGCCCATCACCCAGTTACCCGATCCCCCCGCCCCTGTAACCCTCAGTTTGTATACTATAATTAAGAGTCTCTTCTGGTTTCCCTCCCTCTCTGATTTATCTTATTTTATTTTTCCTCCCTTCCCCTAGGATCCTCTGTTTTGTTTCTTAAATTCCACATATGTGTGAAATCATATGATAATTATCTTTCTCTGACTGACTTGTTTTGCTTAGCATAATATACTCTCTAGTTGGGGATGGCATATCTTAACTCCCTTTCCTACATGATACCCAGGGACTCAAGCAGCCTCCAGTATTCTCCTGCTATTACTGAAGTCAAGGTCTTTTCGACCCTCCTCTACTTATAGACTGTGCTCATCTCTTTTTTCAAAGGAAGTCCATTTTCCAAGCTACTGTTGCTTGCTGAAGACATGATTAGGAAAAAAGCAATACCTGTCAACTGGAGTTCACATTTCTAAAGCTCTTCAGAAAGGGAGAGTTTAATCTGCAAGGTCTCTCTGCCCAAGATAGTTCATTTCTATGCACATTTTCCAATCAACTACTTGGTCACTAAATCGATAGCTTTACCACAACTATTTTTGTTCTTTCATGGTAACACTTCTTGAAATATTAGATTTCTATTAACTGAGGACACCAGTGCCCCTGCCACAGATACCAGCAATAGCCCTCACAGAAGACTTAGGACAGCATGCAGAGAACTCAATGAATGGGACAGCTTCCCAACCATCATCATCATCATCTTCCCTGTCTGAACCCAGAAGGCAGCAATAAGCAAGGATTTTGTGATTCCTGTAGTTCTGCACTCACAAATACTACTAACCCAAGTTAAACAAACTTCGCATGTTTATGTGGCACATTCTGTGGTTGCCAGACTAAACTGCTTCTTAATGTTTGTTTTATGAGTTTTCACAATTTCCTGCCAGAAAGTATTATTAGCACCACTTAATATTCAAAGATAGTAAAACATTGAAAAGTTTACTTGCCCAAGGCCTTCAGAAACAGAGTGAAGGTTACCATTCCGCCAGACACCAGGGTAGTGAATAAAGACTGATTTAGGGGCACCTGGGTGGCTCAGTCGGTTAAGTGTCTAGTGTCTGCCTTTGGCTCAGGTCATGATCTCAGGGTCCTGGGATGGAGCCCTACATCAGGCTCTGTGCTCAGCAGGGAGTCTGCTTGTCCCTCTGTAACCCACCCCCCCAGCTTGTGCTCACTCTCTCTCTCAAATAAATAAATAAAATCTTTTTTTTTTTTTTTTAAGAATGATTTAACAGGATGCTCTACAGGGTAATGGTTAAGAGCTGGACTTCCCAGACTTAACTCTCACTCTGTGTGTGACTTTGTGAAAATTACTAAATCTGTTTCAGCCTCCTCATGCAAAATGGGCTCACTCATAGGTATTTTTTTGGTAAAGATTAAATAAATTAATGATGGAAAGTACTTTAAACAGGATCTGGCACATACAAGTTAACCATTATTATTGCTCTGCATTATCAGAGTATTGATCATCCAACATCTTTTCAGATCAGAAAGATTTAAACCTGCTCAGAAAGACTAGTTTTTAAAATGTTGATTCAGATAAACATTTTTTTCAAGGACAGCTGAAGCAGCCTCTTCATTGGTCTTTCTGTCTCCAGACTTGTCACCTCTCATCATTTTGGGAAGATCCATCTTTCTAAAACAGAAACCTAGTGCAATCACTTCCACATTTAAGACTCTTTTGGTGGCCCCACACTGACCTGAGGGTAGAAATCCAAATGCCCCACTGGCTGACAAGCCTCTCACAAGTGGCTCTGTCTGTCTCTCTTGTCCCTCTTCCCAGCACCCTCTTGAATTCAATGATTTGGGTAGACTGCTTGTCTTTCAAGACCTCCAACACGCCACACTCTCTCTTACCCAAAGCTTCGCCATATGCCATTCTCTTTGGCTGGAAACTTCTCTCATCTCCATCCCTACTCATATCCATACCTCTTCTTGATAGTAGACTTAAAAGTCATTTTCAAGAGGTCTTGACTGACTCATTAGACTAGGTTAGCCTCCACCCCTAACTCCAAAGCAGTTGTATTTCCCTGTCATGATTAACAAAGTTACCACTTTTCAACATCCCCAGCTAAACTATAAATCTCTTGTTCACCACCATATCCCGAGTACCTAGCACAATGTTTGGCACACAGTAAAGACTAACACTTTGTTGAAAGAATGAATGGTAAGTTCGGTTTGTATGGGCAAGACAGAATCTCAGGCACGGTTGACCTCCGAGTTCCATTTATTAGCCTCCTTCCCTCCCTAATTTCTAGGATCTCTTCCTTGGAATTCGCAAGATCTTTCAGTGGGTTTTTGTGGTAGCCTCTTACAATATTCAAGCTTCTTCTTCTTCTTTTTTTTTTTTTTTGCTCTATCAGAGTTGATATAAAATTATTTAGGGGCACCTGGGTGGCTCCGTCAGTTGAGCATCCAACTCTTGATTTCAGTTCAGGTCATGATCTCAGGGCCGTGGGATTGAGCCCCATGATGGGCTCCACACTCAACTGCTGAGTCCCCCTCCCTCTGCTCCTCCCCGTACTTGTACTCTCTCTCTCTCAAATAAATAAATAAGTAAATAAAATCTTAAAAAAATTATTCATAAAAGACTGGGGGCTGATTTAAAAGTTAAGAGGAAAGTGAGTCTTATATGGCATTTCTTTGCTGTTTTGGCACACACCACTGAGTGTCTGACACAGTGTATCAGCCACCTCTCCTCTCTTCCCACCAAAATTAAAATATGTAATATCTATAATATTTTATATTAAATTTCCAGGGATTCATGTTACCGGTAAAGAAAACTTGTGTCAAAAACTTTAAGTAATCAACCAAGGACAGAGATTTCCTGTGTAATCTATGACTGTGAAAGGGGGATTTCTGTCATGGGCTTTGAAATCTACATTACATTCTTCACCCTAAAGAACAGTTCCAATCAAATTCAATGAGGGTAACAATTTTTCATACATGCATACTATTTCATACATTCATTGGACTATGTCTCTCTGAATATCCTCTATATTAAAGAAAAAATCCCTTTGAGCTTTGGTGAACCAGCCAGGACATAAACAGTTAGCTCCCTAGACAATAAAGAGATTTTGAAATGTAAAATATAAAGGGCAAGAATCCAAGATTAGGAATTCAAAATGTAAGCAGAAATGCAGAGCCAATTAGAATAAATAGCAAAACCAAAATTCAAAATGTGGGACCTCTTCCAACCCATTCTAATTTAAGTGACTCTGGTATAGACATAATCTTTGAACATCAAGTTTAGAGCTGGATCAGACAGAGAGAGAAGGAGAGATTGTGAAGTGCATAGGTGTGTATATGATCATTTAAATATGGAAAAAGATACAGAAGATCACAGCTTAGGTGGTAGAGATTGGTTATGTGGGGTGAGATAGGCATGGATAGTGGGAGAGAAGAAGAAATCCAAGAAAATAATTTTCTGGGATTAAAACAGAATGCACACAATAGAAGTATGGCAACCAAATGCTATTGGTAGTTAAGTCAAGGTGGTGAAACTTCAGGTATTTTTATGCTCTTTCTTATGATTTCTGTATTATTTGAGTTCTTTTTACAGTAAGTATGTGTTATTTATATAATTCTTTATTGTAGAGCAAAATATCTTCCTTAAGAGACTGCTCTTGAAAAAAATGCATTTCAAAAGGAAGCAATCACTTTCAGACTATTTGTAATCTATATTTATTTCAAAAATTCTGAAACCTGGAGATATCACAGAGAAAAAAAATTGTAAATACTCCACCAAACCGATCATTTTGAGAATAATGCCATTGTAAAAGAGAGAAAGCTTGTATTTAGGTAGTGGTAGTAACCATAAAGAGAATTAGATGGATTTGTAAGATAAATGAACTAGGAAAAAAAAAGACAGAATTGGTTGGTGCATTGGGGGATGAGGAGAGAGGAAAACATCCAAGAAGTAAACATCGTGTATTTGAAAAAGATTGGGGTTAACATTTTGCTGACTTGATTTCATCCCTTTGGTGGATATTGGTGAGGTAAGAAAGAAGACTGTATTTACGTGAATAAATAATTCACCTAGATTCCTCAGTAGACAATTTTTGTTTTGAGCAGTAATTGATTTTATATTACCACCAACAATTATATTATGGCTGATGGGAAGTGAGTTCAGTAAAAATTAAAAGAGTATTCACATTCTTTATTGAGAGGAAGAGATGACAACCAGAAAAGAATCCTCTAGATAAGGTTAAAAATATAAGATGATCTGAAACAGCTTGAAAGCAAAAGCCTTTAACACAAATGATTAAAGAAACAGTAAAACTCTGTGAGTGCTCTGAAGAACAATGGAGAAAATGAGGCAAATGCACAGGTGACAGAATGGAGGGCGGTAGGGAACGAAGTCCAAAAGTAGGAACTGAATCCCAGATAGAAAGGTGGGATGGAGGGCGGGGACATGTGCAAAGAATGGAAATAATGTCCACAGAGAAAAAGAAAAACATCTCTACATTGTGGTGACTCCCACACTGTAAAAACCCTACATAATGATTATAAAAAAGGGAAGAGATTAAGGCAGCAATTAAGGCAATTACCTCTATACTGTACATCCAAATATATTCTCTTGCTGAAGAGAATGAACCAACTTTTCATCAAAAAGAAAATACCTGAAAGTGATTTTTAAAACTGGCTATGGAATATTTTGGTTTCTGAGAGACAGATAGCCGAAAATCTGAAAATTTACGGAAGTGACCTGACAATGAGCTTGACTTTGGTCTTTAGGTGGCCCTGAGATAATTCCGGGCCCTTACATATCGTCTCTGTGAAACCCTGGGCAAGTCACTGAACTTTCTGTATCAGATTTCTTAACTGAAGGTTGTAAAGAAGAATACCTTTTTATTTGGTTTCTGTGAAGATTAAATAAGATGATGCTAGTAAGCGCCTGGCACATGGTCATTCAACAAATGTACTTTTCTATTCAATTAAAAATTAAACATTACCTCAATACTTTTTTATTTTTATTTGTTTTTTTAAAGATTTATTTATTTATTTATTCATTTATTTGAGAGAAAGAATGAGAGAGAGAGAGAGCACATGAGAGGGGGTAGGGTCAGAGGGAGAAGCAGACTCCCTGCCGAGCAGGGAGCCTGATGCGGGACTCGATCCTGGGACTCCAGGATCATGACCTGAGCCGAAGGCAGTTGCTTAACCAACTGAGCCACCCAGGCGCCCTACCTCAATACTTTTTTTAGAAATTATATATGAACTGCCTCGACACAAATTTGGCTTGTCTACCATCAGAGAAAATTGAGACCAATTTTTTTTTCCAGAAATTGTAACTAAAAAGAATCCACTTCCACATCACATGAAAAAAATCTTAAAATTCTCTCCTTTATAAATCCACAAACTATGCTAATATTCTTAATTATAAGTAGATTTGTTGAGTCCTCACTTTTCCTCCAGGAAAGAATCCTCAGTCAACACTGCAGAATTGTAGAGTGGCCTGATTTGGGAGGAAGTGGTAATGGTGTCCAGGAAAAGCCTTCACAGGAAAGTAAAGAATTTTAAGAAGAACTCTCAGGAAACAGCCTGTCTTTTTCTCTCCATCTCTTTATGAGCTAGAGATGCTCAAAGAAAGTAAATGCATTTCAGAGATGATTGAAGTTGAAAGGCACATCTGAAAAATAGCTGAATAATAAGTAAATTTGATGGCCACGGATTAGTGCTAATGGCCAAATGGAATCAATAACTGGAAACGTGGTCATGGATTAGAGTGAGGTCTAGTAAGATTGTAAGACTTCTGTTTTCAGTCCCTAAAAATGTGGCAAAAATTGCACCCGTATAGAATATAATCAAATAGTGTTTCTCTTAGCCATGTTCATAGTGCTAATTTTTAAATTCTTAAGAAATAAGAATAACACAATATGTGAGAACTGCTCAGAGTATCCAAACTAGGTGGATAACTATGGAGAAAGACTAAGGGAATAAAGAACATGTGTTACGCACTAAGTCTGCCTAAATTTTGGCAGTCCCTGAAGATACAGAGCGTTGACAGGACCACAAGGAGTGAAGACATGGCATTGCGGACATGATTCTAGTAGTTAGAGTATGGAAACACAGGAACACTGGGAAGTGACACAATCACATGGTCAGGAAGGGAGCAGGTGCAGGGAACTAGAACTCCCTGGACAGCTCAGGGCAACCAGGATGCCTGTTAAAACAAAGATTTCTCCCTGGCTTCAATCTTTTCCATTATAGAGAGCTCCAGATTTTCCTGAACGACCCTCACACTCCATAGAAACTCTCTGGAGTTCAAACTCCCCCAAGCTGCTTGTCTTTCTAGGGGAGTGGATTATATTCCTCTAAAATATGAGAGGGTAAAGGGAAGCCTTTGATGTTGAATAAGCAGGTGACCTACAAGTTTTGCCTGCCCAACATCTAGTCCTCTTTATTCTGAAAACATCATCCTGGTTCTCTCTCACATTATATTTTCCTGAAAACTGATTTTTCAGGGATGTGAATGAAACCCAAGCCAGGCTAACATAATTCAAGAATTCAAAATTCAGAATTTTGCTGGGATTATTGGGAAAGGAAAACAATTTCTGGGAGTTTGCCAAGCTGGTGGCAATATGAACCCAGATCTTTTAGTAACCATCCTGATGTCTCAGCAAGAGGATCTGCTCAAGAGAACAGCCAACACAGAGAAAAGAAGAGGTGAGAGATGATGGCAGACAGATTCCCAGCACCACTGTTTGAGTACTTTGCTCCAGCACACATGAAGCCTATCTCTGGACTTTACAGGTACATTATTTTTTAGGTCAGCTTAATTTATGTTTCTGTTACTCAGTGACTAGTGAAGTCCTGCCTACTATATTATCTTCTGACCTACTGTGATTTCTGCCAAGTAAAGCTTAGGAAAAGTTGAGGAATCTGTAAACAATGTTATTCTCTCCCTCTTCAGTATCTCGCTCCTTTGACTCTGTGCCTCATTTGGCATATAAGCATTCTGAACTAAAATCATTGGCCATAGCTTATAGACAACTCCTCCTCTCTCTGGAAAACAGCATACATCTGCCGGCCTTTCTCTGTTTATGCCAAGGAGGTTACTTAATGCTTGGACAGAGGACAGCTCATGGCCTAGTTCTTATAGCTAAGTCTTTCTAAAAAATTTTTTAAATTTAAATTCAATTTAGTTAACATATAGTGTATTACTAGTTTCAGGGGTAGAATTTAGTGATTCATCAGTTGCATATAACACCCAGTGCTCATGAGTTCCAGTGTCTTCTTAAGGCCCATCATCCAGTGAACCCATCCCCTCACCCGCCTCCCCTCCAGCAACCCTCAGTTTGTTTCCTATACTTAAAGAGTCTCTTATGGTTTGCCTCCCTCTCTGTTTTTATCTTATGTTATTTCTCCTTCCCTTCCCCTATGTTCACCTGTTTTGTTTCTTAAATTCTACATACGAGTGAAATCATATGGTATTTGTCTTTCTCTGATTGACTTATTTCACTTAGCATAATACACTCTAGCTCCATTTGTTGCAAATGGCAAGATTCCAATTTTTTTGATGGCTGCATAATATTCCATTGTATATCTATACCACATCATCTTTATCCATTCATCCATTGATGGACATCTGGTCTCTTTCCATATTTTGGCTATCGTGGACTTTGCTGCTATAAACATTGGAGTGCATGTGCCCCTTCAAATCGCTATTTTTGTATCCTTTGGATAAATACCTACTAGTGCAATTGCTGGGTCGTAGGGTAGTTCCATTTTTAACTTTTTGAGGAACTTCCATACTGTTTTCCAGAGTGGCTGCACCAGTTTACATCCCACCAACAGTGCAAGAGGGTTCCCCTTTCTCTGCGTCCTCACCAACATCTGTTGTTTCCTGACCTGTTAATTTTAGCCATTCTGACTGGTGTGAGGTGGTATCTCACTGTGCTACAGCTAAGTCTTGATCATGGAACTGAAAGAAATGCTCCATCTGTGTTCTCTGCTAATTTGTTCACGGCCACTTTGGGCCTTGCTGGAATACTTGGAGCACTCTTCAGCCTGAGCTCCTTTGGCCCATCTATATTGCTAAACCTCAACTCTGGACACCTGGTCTGTCCACTCCATCTTACCCTGTTATAGTCTGGAATTTGATTTTCACTTCACTCTCTTGACATCTTGACAAATAGCTACACCACCTTTTACTCTTTTCCAACTTCTTTACTGTGCACCTCTCCGTCATGGCATACTTGCTTAGCCTAGCACCTGGGACTGGGACCTGCCCTAATCTCCAGGCACTTAAGTCTTGGTGCTGCTTTCTGGGCCTTTCAGTTCCAGTTGAAGATGGGATTGGTTATGTTAATAGGAAGATCTCTCTTGCCCACTATGGAATGCCAATGAACTTTCCAGTCACAATGCTGTGCAAGCTGTGTCACATACTCTTCAGACCAACCTACTGCTTATCCCTTGGTACTGGTACTGCTTTCTTTTCTTACTGCCCACAAAATGTGTCTACTTAAGCATGTGATGAATAACTCAGGGGAGAAAGTGGCTGCATCAACCAACTCATCAAGCTTCAGCATTTCACTGTCATGCACAAATAAAAGATGAACAACTTTCTGTTTCAGAAGGAACCAAATTCTGCCATCTGAAATAAACCCCTTGGTATCATTACTCTCCAATTATTATGGGATTTTATCTCATCATTGGTGCATAAAACTGTCTTCAAATATTAGAAAGACTTGTCATAAAATATTTGTCTTCTACATGTCCCTAAGGAACAGAACTAAGAAAAATATGTGGAAGTTGAGAGAGAAATTTTCAGTTTAGGAAAGAGATTTTTAAGCTTTTAGAGCTAGCTCAAGATGGACTATGCTCTTTTAGTAGGTGGTGATATTTCTGTCACTTTGGTGTGCTTCAGTGATTTAACAAGTATTGGGTGAAATCCCAGCAATCGGCACTGAAAAAATTATTTTAGCCTAGAATGAGGAACACTCGACCTGAAGACAACAGTTGTGCATCTCTAGTTAAACCCTCGCCCCATTCCCATCTGCAGGCCCTGGGAAGCTTTTCTATGTGTTCACTCTCTGACCTGAGAGCAACACTCCCATCTGCTCTACCATTCCGTCTATCTTAACAATCTGGACCTCCAAAGTGCAGTATGCTGGAAGAATCATTTTTGGTCTCTAGGGGATCTTTCCCCCGCCTGTGCTATGGTTAACACCGCAGGGAATTATGTTAATTTATTCATGTGGTCCTCTGACTGACTGAAAAATGTAGACAAGCTGGTTTTCTGATGAGTAAGAGCACTTTCGATGAACTATGGAAGTTTCCTCCTGACCTAATGCTCTTCCTTCTGTCTATTCCTGCTCTCTGATGTGGTGGTTTCAATTTTAAGCTATCAAAGCTGTAGATTTAGTTTGTGCTAAACTCTGCCAAACTTAAATGTTAAGGGCTTTGTGTATTCTTTTTTAGACAGTAACTTATACAAAATTTGAGAAAAGTGTGTGTCCAAATCGTTTAATGGAGCTGGAAAAGATGTACCAAGGCTAATTCAAATAACTGAGAAATTAATAATTTTTTAAGAAGAAAAAAGATCAGGCATATTTGACCCAGACAGTAGACAGTTAAAATGAGATTTGACAAAAGTCTGTGAAATCATGACAGGCTTAATAAGGTCGACATGGCATTTTCAGAATGTTGTGGACTATTAGGTTGTGTTCACTTCCCTTAAGTTTGAGAACATTAAAAATTTCAACAATATTTTGCCCTGTTGACAAAAACTTACATTTTGAGCTTCTTTTTCTTTGCTATGCTATATATCCCAAGTATCATCCACAGGAACAAGCTGGCTTTTTGTTCCACACTCGACCAACTACACTATTCAAGAAAAAAACTCATGAAAAATTCAGAATATCCAAACATAATGGAAAAGAGCTACCAATGTTAAAATTAGTTTTGGATAAAGGTGATGGAAATTCAGACTTCTGATGCCTTCAGATTTCTCCTACTTTCATTCAGGTTGTTTTCATTTCTAGTCCTTGCTCTGAGTGAAATCTTTAGGCCATGTACATTAGGCCTGAATATAATTTCTGGCAAAACATTCATTATCTTAAAATTCTAATAAAAAATTAGGATGATTCATGGAATTCTCGTCAGAAGGAGATTATACCAAATCTGGAGCTTAAGCTTATACCTGTGCAGGCTGGAAAGGTGACCACAACTCCTTAGACACCTCCCTTAACGTGGAGGGACGTATGGTTGATGGTCTCATTTTGAAATACACTAAAAAAATTTCTCTATGATTCAGACCCATAAATAGTTCCTATCTTGGTAATATTCATGTATAGAAATCTTTGCAGCATCTCAAATGTGTAAGTTCTTATGAAGATGCATGTCTTCAGGTCTGTTCTTGTATTTGTTGGTTATAGTTTACTTGCATCCAGGAGAGGAAATCTGACTGAAAAGGTCCAAGTGGCTGCAGGGTATTACTAAAAGCTGCAGTGGAATCCTCTAAACATAATTTCTTAAATGAACACACTGATTTTTTAAAATCAATGAGAAAAGAAATGAATGAACAAAAAGGAAAGGAAAAAAAACAGAAGAGTTGGATTTGGAAATTACAACTGCTACCTAAATGTGTGCGGACAGAGCAATATATATATATATTTAACTTGTTAAAACTTATTTTGATCATTGCACAGCTCTACGTTTATAGTTTGTTCATTTACAAGCTACCTATAAAAACATGGTCTCTGAAAACCTGGAGGTTTACCTGATGGGTTTTTTGATGTCCTTTTATAAGGAATAATTTACTTAATTTTGGCATTTAAAATACCTTAATTATTTACATTTCTAAATAATATTTGCTTTCCATGATTGAGCATATTTCCAGAATATTCTTCATGAGAAAAAAGGGGAGAGTTTAGCTAGCAAGATAGGTTCTCAATATTTTCCTTCTTTCTAAATATTTTCAGAGTGGATATGTCACTCTTTAAACACAGCGAATATAGTGTTTATAGCATAAAGATGGATTTCCATAGATGGCAGGAAGGAGCTAATACTTAGAATACACTTTTGCATGGAACAGAATCTTACTCAAACAAGCTCAAGAAAATGCAGTGCGGTAAGTGGATAGTGATTTAATGGATTCCAAGAGGAAGTTAAACCAACAGGTATCAGGAGGGGCAGGAACCAGGCAGCCCTAGGGGCCTCAGCAGCAGACATTCATGGTATTTGTATCTCATGGTTCACCATAAACATGAGACAATGAGTCTGCAGGACATGGTCTAGCCTATGTATAAATTGGAACCTTCAGGCCAGGATGTACCCTTGAGCAAATTTGAATGGTTGGCAACGCTCAGCACATGAGAACATATTTTCTTAGAAGTTATGTGTAAGGGGAAAAATATATGGCATATATAGTACAATCACTAAAATAATTAAAACTTGGATCCTGCAAAGACAAAAGTTATCACCTGCTTGAAGTATAGCTTTGAAATTTCTGTGTCAATGTTTGAATTAATCTCCCTAAAAGATCAAAGCCTGACACTGACATACTTTCTTTTTTTTTTAAAAAAGGAATTTCATTAATACAATTCAGAAGCCTGTAATATATTTTAGCTCCAAATTAGGTTGAACACCATTATCAGAAAACAGTTACCAGAAAACACTTAAGTGCTTTTACTCATGCATATGTGAAAGTAACTGGTAGAAACCATCACTCCTTTGGACTTATGGTATAAATCATTGCATAGACTTCTTTAGCATTTAATGTAATCTTAATGCTATGTCAAGTAATTTCAACTAATAAATGTATAAATAAAATAACAAAACCAGGCCAAAAAGGTCTATTGAAAACTTTATTTTTCACTAACAGGAGTAAATGTGTTTTGAAAAATTTCTGTGACACCTAATTTTGCAACTATGACTCTTAATAATTGTTCCAAACCTGGATATTGTTAAAACTCTAATAATCACTGTAATGAAGAAATAATCAGCATACATAATGAAGTCTTTGCATCTCAGCTTCCCACATCTGAGCCACAAAAGGAGCCTCTGCTCTTTTTTTCACTTAGATATCATTTCTCAGAATGGTTCACATGGCTTCCTTTCTTCCATGCATGAACATTATTCCCCAGCAGTCATTTAAGAATGCAGCTAATATCTGTGGTCTTTCTCCACCATTACCCCATTAGCTCTGTCCTTCAGTGGTGCCACAATGACCTACAAAGATGTTTCCCCATGGCTTAAGAGCTTTAAGAGCATCTCCTGGCCCGCAGATTAAATCTGAAACACTTTTCCTTCTCAGAGTGCCAATTCCTTCTTGTCTGGGCCATTCTTCCCTTTCCAGATTTTTCTCCTCCTGCTCTCAGCCTTACAACTGACACTTTGGTAACACGAAAATACTTGTCACTCCCATCCAGCATATACTTCCAGGTCTTTACTTATGCATTTTTCCTCTAGTTGGAATATATATCCCCTCATCCCCTTCTTTACCTAACCAGTTTCTGCTCTCCCGTAAAGACTCAGCTCCTGGCTACCTAATCCTTGGAAAATTCCTGGAGCCCACCAAACTAGACTAAAACTCCCTGCTCCACTGTGTTATTCCAAAGGGTTGCGTACATACCTCAGGCACAGTATCTACGATATTATATAGAAGTCATCAGTTAGTGGGTCTACTGTTCCATAAATTATAAGCTGGTTCCATGTTGTACCACCAATACCCAGGGGGTCTTAAGAGTTGTTGAACAGAATGGAACTTCTGACACAGTTATCAGCTCACACTATTTCTGACAACAAAAAACTTAAGCAATTTCATAGGGAATTTGAAATTCCAACGGAAGTCAAGAAATTTACAAACTGATTATATAACAAATTTGCAGCTGCTTGAGGAAAATGAATTTAATCTTTTTTCTTATTAGCTCGCCGCAAAAAAAGTCTGTGCTTAGATGTAGCCCAAGAGCATTTTCTTGGCAAGCTGGCTCACTGCCTAGAACCATGTCAACACTTTGCCTAAAGCAAGACAGTGATTGTTCAAGTAGCAGACACGCTGATGGGTCTCATGGCATGACTGAAAGGATGCATTTTCCACAGTAGAATTCTGTAATCACGACTGTCACAAATAATGTGATTTGGTTCAATTACCCAAATCAAATAGCACATTTCTTTTGTTCTATAAGTAAATTGCTCATCATTTTATAGTTTTAAGTATAGTAAGAATATAAACAGAGACTTTATTAATGCTATGCTAATGCAAAGGAAAGACCTATATATGTAAAATACATAAAATAGATCACTGTACTCATTGATTACTCAGAAAAAAATTCTGTGTCCTGAATTACTTGCATGTCTCACGTAACAGTGATTTGGAGTTAAGTACATCTGAATTTTCCAGATAATCACTGCAGCTCCGCATTGCACTGCACTAATATAAGAATGGCTTAAGGACAATTTTTAGATGAAGCAAACAGAGAAGAGACCTAAGAAACAAGGTAAAATTCTATTTTCTTACTAATGATAGAATTAGAATTATTTATAATTTTTGCTTTTGTTTTACATTCTGCACACTCTAAAGCTACCTTAAGAGGGCTCCCTCAGAGAAGATCACTGTTTTGCAAGTCAATACTCAGTTTTTCAGAGTATTTCAATTACTAAAGAGGGGGTATCTCAAAATTAACCATACAGAATTAAACATTACAAAATGTGCCCTTTGCATATTTCCTCATTCTCTCCTTCATCAGTATGTGCTTGGTCACACCTTCTCTATATCATTTACAGAATCCAATGGTAGAAAAATTTTCTTACTTGGTATTATGTGTATCAATGGTATGGAAGAGCTCATGTAATTCTTCTCCACTCAGAACACCATCTGCAAAATATGCTTTGAATTCTTCAAAGGACAATTTTCCATCATCTGAAATGGGAGGAACAGACAGAAGAGAGGCAAATCATTTCAACTTTGTATAGTTTTATCTTTTAATTTTAAAAACTCTGCCCAAATGCCTATGCAGGGTTAGTTGTGTATGTATACACATTTATTTAAAAAGAAAGAATAATTCAAGGTGTTAAAAAGAAAAGTAATTTAATATCTCTCTATAGTACATAGACTTCAAATGTATACTCCCTGATGAAATAGGTCTACACGGTTTTAAAAGTATGTTTGGGATCATTTATTTCTAGGGCAAACATTTAACAAGCAATTTAACTAAACATGCCAAAAATATATCCACCCAACCAAATAAAAGCCAAAGACAGAGTCAATTATTTAGACATTTTATCTTCATATACAGGACCTAGCAGGTTACAGAATAAATAGTAGATGTTTAATAAGTGTATATTGATTGAATTAATGCTAACATTTAGATTTTGGAATTATTACAATCCAACAAACTGTTCATTCCTTTACTACTTAAACAAATGAACAAAAGTAAATGACAAATCAGGGAGTCTAATAAAAAGAGATAAGAGGTGTAGACATTAGTATGAGTATGTTACACAGTAACACACAGTAAGTGCAATAAGAGATACACTTTGGAACACATGGGAGTTAGGGCAATCAAAGATCCTTTCATTTGGGAGCATGAGGAGTTTTAGTAACTTTTCCACCTGACTTTCTACAACAGGTAAATGTGGATAAGCAGAGATGGAAGAAACACATTAGTAACAGATGAAAATAAAAGATCTCTACAAGATTCAGAAGCGGAGGAGCACCTGGGTGGCTCAGGTGGTTAAGCGTCTGCCTTCAGCTCAGGTCACGATCTCTGGGTCCTGGGATTGAGTCCAGAGTCGGGCTCCCTGCTAAGCAGGGAGTCTGCTTCTCTCTCTCTCTTTCCCTCTGCCCCTCCGCACTGTGCATTCTCTCTCCCTCTCTCTGAAATGAATAATATATATATTTTTAAGATTCTATTTATTTGAGAGAGAGAGAATGAGAGATAGAGAGCACAAGAGGGAAGAGGGTCAGAGGGAGAAGCAGACTCCCCACTGAGCAGGGAGCCCGATGCAGGACTCGATCCTGGAACCCCAGGATCATGACCCGAGCCGAAGGTAGTCGCTTAACCAACTGAGCCACCCAGGTGCCCCTGAAATGAATAATATTTTTAAAAAAAGATTCAGAAGCAGAGAATTTAAGGGAGTGAATGGACATGAAGGAAAAGGAAAGTATCCTTCTTTCTGTGTAAGAGCTGCTTTTCCAGTTATCTTAGGTTAAGTTGCCAAATGACAATGTTCCTCTCCATTTACAAAGAGGCACCAGAGGACTAAAGAGGAAGGGACTTAAGGTCACAAAATTCCTATTGTGTGGTCCCACCAACACCATACTGAACAAAGTAGAATTTGTCTTTGAGAAGAAGGTAATAAGATTTAATAGGATTTGATCTTCAAGACCCACTTGGAGGTTTTTTTTTTTTTCCTCAAAAGATGGCCCACAGACCATTGTGTTCAGTTAAAATGCAAATTCCTGGGTCCTACCAGATCATCTGAATCTCACAGAGGACATGGAGGGGTGGGGCAGTCAAGAAATCAGGATTTTTAGTGACCTGTGAGATTCCGCTTCACACTAACACTTAACATAAAGGACACAATAGGCCTAATCACTGAATGACCTGCTTGTTCAGATAGGGATTTAAAGGCTGTAACATTTTAAAAAATCCTTATTTGTAAAATATAAACATAAAGACCCTTGAGAGTTTTTAAATTGCATATAATTATACTTTTTAACTTAATAGGTGTATTAAACCAATCTTCCAGTTAATTCTTGCCAACAACTAACTGAGCAGACTTAGCATTAGGGGTCACAACAAACCTGATCTGGATCATGCACTGAATGAGGTCCTCACTCCCAGAGGTCCCCTGGATAGGCCTACCTCAGTCTAGCTCACCCATTCAAAGACCACAGCAACTCACTGCAAAATGAAGTTGAATCCACCAGGTTCATCCATTGTCTAATTTTGTATTTCTGCTTTTGGGTGGGCTATTTTAGTGTCATGTCTCAAATAACTATTTTTAACTTTGGCTCCATGTAACCTGATGTATATTCCAGACTGGACATAGTATAGTATCTCTACTGTGTATCTTACTTTGACAAAATAATATTTCACCAGGTTGGGGAACTGGACACAAACCCCACATCTAGGTATAGGAGAGAGAGACAGAGCGAGAGAGAGAGAGGAAGAAAGAAAGAAGAAAAGAAGGAAGGAAGGAAGGAAGGAAGGAAGGAAGGAGAAGGAAAGAGAGAGAAAGAAGGAAGAAAAGAGAGAGAAAGAAAGGAAGGAAGGAAAGAAAGAAGGGAGGAAGGAAGAAAGGAAGGGGGAAGGAGAGAGAAAAAGAAAGAAAGAAAAGAAAAGAAAAGAAAGGGAGGAAGGAAGGAGGGGAGGAAGCAGAAGGGAATGGAAAGGAAAAAGGAAAGGAAGGGAGGAAGGAAGAAGAGTGAGGAAGAGGGAGGGAGGAAGGAAAGAAGATAGAAATCAACTCACTATTTCCAACTCTACTATGGAAATTTATAACAGCTGTAATACATACATATTCATGGTGGAACATGTTTCTTTGGTGAATATTTTTTTTTACCTTTTAATTTATTATTTATTTTTGCATTTTATTCTTTATTTTTTTAACTTTTTTAAAAATTTTATTTTATTGTTATGTTAATCACCATACATTACATTAGTATTTGATGTAGTGTTCCATGATTCATTGTTTGCATATAACATCCAGTGCTCCATTCAATACTTGCCCTCCTTAATACCCATCACAGGCTAACCCATCCCCCCACACCCCTCCCCTCTAGAACCCTCAGTTTGTTTCTCAGAGTCCATAGTCTCTCATGGTTCGTCTCCCCCTCTGATTCTCCCCCCTTCATTTTCCCCTTCCTACTACCTTTTTTTTTTTTAACATATAATGTATTATTTGTTTCAGGGGTACAGGTCTGTGATTCAACAGTCTTACACAATTCACAGCACTCACCATAGCACATACCCTCCCCAATGTCTATCACCCAGCCATCCCTTCCCTCCCACCCCCCACCACTCCAGCAACCCTCAGTTTGTTTCCTGAGAATAAGAATTCCTCGTATCAGTGAGATCATGTGAAACACATCTTTCTCTGATTGACTTATTTCGCTTAGCATAATACCCTCTAGTTCCATCCACGTCGTTGCAAATGGCAAGATTTCAGGGTTTTTTTTGATGGCTGCATAATATTCCATTGTATATATATACCACATCTTATTTATCCATTCATCTGTCGATGGACATCTTGGCTCTTTCCACAGTTTGGCTATTGTGGACATTGCTGCTATAAATTTTGGGATACACATACCCCTTCGGATCCCTACATTTGTATCTTTGGGGTACATACCCAGTAGTGCAATTGCTGGGTCATAGGGTAGCTCTATTGTCAACTTTTTGAGGAAACTCCATACTGTTTTCCAGAGTGGCAGCACCAGCTCGCATTCCCACCAACAGTGTAGGAGGGTTCCCCTTTCTCCACATCCCCGCCAATATCTGTCCTTTCCTGACTTGTTAATTTTAGCCATTCTGACTGGTGTGAGGTGGTATCTCATTGAGGTTTTGATTTGGATTTCCCTGATGCCGAGTGATGTTGAGCACTTTTTCATGTGTCTGTTGGCCATCTGGATGTCTTCTTTGAAAAAATGTCTGTTCATGTCGTCTGCCTATTTCTTGATTGGATTATTTGTTCTTTGGGTGTTGAGTTTGATAAGTTCTTTATAGATTTTTGGGTAATAGTCCTTTATCTGATATGTCATTTGCAAATATCTTCTCCCATTCTGTCAGTTGTCTTTTGGTTTTGTTGACTGTTTCTTTTGCTGTGCAAGAGCGTTTTATCTTGATAAAGTCCCAATAGTTCATTTTTGCCCTTGCTTCCCTTGCCTTTGGTGATGTTTCTAGGAAGAAGTTGCTGTGGCTGAGGTCAAAGAGGTTGCTGCCTGTGTTCTCCTCTAGGATTTTGATGGATTCCTGTCTGACATTTAGGTCTTTCAACCATTTGGAGTCTATTTTTGTGTGTGGTGTAAGGAAATGGTCCAGTTTCATGCTTCTGCATGTGGCTGTCCAATTTTCACAACACCATTTGTTGAAGCGATTGTCTTTTTTCCATTGGACATTCTTTCCTGCTTTGTCAAAGATTAGTGGACCATAGAGTTGAGGGTCCATTTCTGGGCTCTCTATTCTGTTCCATTGATCTATGTGTCTGTTTTTGTACCAGTACCATACTGTCTTGATGATGACAGCTTTGTAATAGAGCTTGAAGTCCAAAATTGTGATGCCACCAGCTTTGCTTTTCTTTATCAACATTCCTCTGGTTATTCGGTGTCTTTTCTGGTTCCATACAAATTTTAGGATTATTTGTTCCATTTCTTTGAAAAAAGTTGATGGTACTTTGATAGGGATTGCCTTAAATGTGTAGATTGCTATAGGTAGCATTGACATCTTCACAATATTTGTTCTTCCAATCCACGAGCATGGAATGTTTTTCCATTTCTTTGTGTCTTCCTCAATTACTTTCATGAGTATTTTATAGTTTCCTGAGTACAGAATCTTTGCCTCTTTGGTTAGATTTATCCTAGGTATCTTATGGTTTTGGGTGCAATTGTAAATGGGATCGACTCCTTAATTTCTCTTTCTTCTGTCTTGTAGTTGGTGTATAGAAATGCCACTGATTTCCATGCATTGATTTTATATCTGCCACTTTACTGAATTCCTGTATGAGTTCTAGAAGTTTTGGGGTGGAGTCTTTTGGGTTTTCCACATAAAGTATCATATCATCTGCAAAAAGTGGGAGTTTGACTTCTTCTTTGCCGATTTGGATGCCATTTATTTATTATTTATTTATTTATTTATTTATTTTAAAGATTTTATTTTATTTATTTGACAAAGAGATAGAGAGAGAGCACAAGTAAGCAGAGAGCCAGGCAGAAAGGGAGAAGCAGGCTCTCTGCTGAGCAGGGAGCCTGACGTGGGGCTCGATCCCAGGACCCCAGGATCATGACCTGAGCCAAAGGCAGCCGCTTAACCAAATGAGCCACCCAGGTGCCCCTCAGATGCCTTTTCTTTTTGTTGTCTGATTGCTGTGGCTAGGACTTCTAATACTATGTTGAATAGCAGTGGTGATAGTGGACATCCCTGCCGTGTTCCTGACCTTAGGGGAAAAGCTCTCAGCTTTTCCCCATTGAGAATGATATTCACTGTAGGTTTTTCATAAATGGCTTTTATGATATTGAGGTATGTACCCTCTATCCCTCTACTCTGAAGAGTTTTGATCAAGAAAGGATGCTGTACTTTGTCAAATGCTTTTTCTGCATCTATTGAGAGGATCATATGGTTCTTGTTCTTTCTTTTATTAGTGTATTGTATCACATTGATTGATTTGTGGGTGTTGAACCAAGCTTGCAGCCCAGGAATAAATCCCACTTGGTCATGGTGAATAATCCTTTTAATGTACTGTTGGTTCCTATTGGCTAGTATCTTGGTGAGAATTTTTGAACATGAATCCATGTTCATCAGGGATATTGGTCTGTAATTCTTTTTGATGGAGTCTTTGTCTGGTTTTGGGATCAAGGTAATGCTGGCCTCATAAAATGAGTTTGGAAGTTTTCCTTCCATTTCTCTTTTTTGAACAGTTTCAGAAGAATAGGTATTAATTCTTCTTTAAATGTTTGGTAGAATTCCCCTGGGCTTTTGTTTGTTGGGAGATTTTTGATGACTGCTTCAATTTCCTTAGTGGTTATAGGTCTATTCAGGCTTTCTATTTCTTCCTGGTTCAGTTTTGGTAGTTGATACATCTCTAGGAATGCATCCATTTCTTCCAGATTATCTAATTTGCTGGCATACAGTTGCTTGTAAAATGTTCTCATAATTGTTTGTATTTCTTTGGTGTTGGCTCCTCTTTCATTCATGATTTTATTTTATTTATTTCAATCATTTCTCTTTTCTTTTTGATAAGTCTGGCCAGGGGTTTATCAATCTTATTAATTCTTTCAAAGAACCAGCTCCTAGTTTCGTTGATCTGTTCTACTGTTCTTTTGGTTTCCATTTCATTGATTTCTGCTCTGATCTTTATTATTTCTCTTCTCCTGCTGGATTTAGACTTTATTTGCTGTTCTTTCTCCAGCTCCTTTAGGTGTAGGATTAGGTTGTATATTTGAGACCTTTCTTGTTTCTTGAGAAAGGCTTGTATTGCTATATACTTTCCTCTTAGGACTGCCTTTGCTGCATCCCAAAGATTTTGAACAGTTGTGTTTTCATTTTCATTGGTTTCCATGAATCTTTTTAATTCTTCTTTAATTTCCTGGTTGACCCATTCATTCTTTAGTAGGATGCTCTTTAGCCTTCATGTATTGGAGTTCTTTCCGACTTTCCTCTTGTGATTGAGTTCTAGTTTCAAAGCATTGTGGTCTGAAAATATGCAGGGAATAATCCCCATCTTTTGGTCCCAATTGAGACCTGATTTGTGACCTAGGATGTGATCTATTCTGGAGAATGTTCCATGGGCACTAGAGAAGAATGTGTATTCTGTTGCTTTGGGATGGAATGTTCTGAATATATCTGTGAAGTCCATCTGGTCCAGGGTGTCATTTAAAGACTTTATTTCCTTGTTGATCTTTTGCTTAGATGATCTGTCCATTTCAGTGAGCGGGGTGTTAAAGTCCCCTACAATTATTGTACTGTTGTCAATGTGTTTCTTTGCTTTTGTTATTAATTGCCGTATATAATTGGCTGCTCCCATGTTAGGGGCATAGATATTTACAATTGTTAGATCTTGTTGGATAGACCCTTTAAGTAGGATATAGTGTCCTTCCTCATCTCTTATTATAGTGTTTGGTTTAAAATCTAGTTTGTCTGATATAAGGATTGCCACCCCAGCTTTCTTTTGGTGTCCATTAGCATGGTAAATGGTTTTCCACCCCCCCACTTTCAATCTGGAGGTGTCTTTGGGTCTAAAATGAGTCTCTTGCAGACAGCATATCGATGGGTCTTGTTTTTTAATCCAATAAGATAGCCTGTGTCTTTTGATTGGGGCCTTTAGCTCATTTACTTTCAGGGTAACTATTGAAAGATACATATTTAGTGCCATTGTATTGCCTGTAAGGTGACTGTTACTGTATATTGTCTCTGTTCCTTTCTGGTCTATGTTACTTTTAGGCTCTCTCTTTGCTTAGAGGACCCCTTTCAATATTTCCTGTAGGGCTGGTTTCCTGTTTGCAAATTCCTTTAGTTTTTGTCTGTCCTGGAAGCTTTTTATCTCTCCTTCTATTTTCAATGACAGCCTAGCTGGATATTTTTCTCATTTGGTGCTCTGAATATATCATGCCAGTCCTTTCAGGCCTGTCAGGTGTCTGTGGATAGGTCTGTTGCCAATCTAATGTTTCTACCATTAGAGGTTATAGACCTCTTGTCCCGAGCTGCTTTCAGGATTTTCTCTGTCTCTGAGACTTGTAAGTTTTACTATTAGATGTCGGGGTGTTGACCTATCTTTATTGATTTTGAGGGTGGTCCTCTGTGCCTCCTGGATTTTGATGCCTATTTCCTCCCCCAAATTAGGGAAGTTCTCTGCTATAATTTGCTCCATATACCTTCTGCCCCCCTCTCTCTTTCTTCTTCTTCTGGGATCCCAATTATTCTAATATTGTTTCATCTTATGGTATCGCTTATCTCTCGAATTCTGCCCTCGTGATCCAGTAGTTGTTTATCTCTCTTTTTCTCAGCTTCTTTATTTTCCATCATTTGGTCTTCTATATCACTAATTCTCTCTTCTGCCTCACTTATCCTAGCAGTTAGAGCCTCCATTTTTTATTGTACCTCATTAATAGCCTTTTTGATTTCAACTTGGTTAGATTCTAGTTCTTTTATTTCTCCAGAAAGTGTTTCTCTAATATCTTCCATGCTTTTTTCAAGCCCAGCTAGTATCTTTATAATCATCATTCTGAACGCTAGTTCCGACATCTTACTAATGTTGGTATTAATTGGGTCCCTGGCAGTTGGTACTGCCTCTTGTTCTTTTTGTTGAGGTGATTTTTTCCATCTTGCATTTTGTCCAGAGGAGAATAGATGAATGAAAGAATAAAATGCTAACAGGGTAAAAATGATCCCAGAAAAATATACACTAAACAAATCAGAAGAGTCCTGAAACTGGGGGAAAAGAAAGGGAAAGAAAGAAAAAAAAAGAATATGATCAAATATGATCAGGCTGGTGAATAGATCAGTGCCATACACTAGATTTTGGGTGTTTTTGTCTGTTAGAAGAAAGTGCCTCCCAAAATTTTAAAGAAAGAAAAACTTATATAAGTACAAAAATAAGGGTAAATACAATGAAGGGATGGAATATGACTATAAAGATAAAATTATAAAAGATTTTATAAAAGGAATTGATATGATAAGATGTTGGTTGAAAAAAGAAAGAAGAGAAATTAAAAAAAAGGGAGAGAATGTGATCAGGCAGGAGACTAGAACAAAGCCATACACTAGAGATTTAGGGTATATTTTGGTCTGTTAGAAGAAACTGTATCCCAAAATTTTAAAGAGAGAACAACTTATATATATACCAAAAATAAGGTTAGCTACTATGAAGGGAAAGAATATGACTCTAAAAATGAAAAATAAAAAAAAAAGTTTAAAAAAGGGATTGATGTTGGTTGAAAAAGGGAAAAAGAAAAATTAAAAAAGAAATAGAAAGAGAAAAAAAAGAAAATTAAAAAAAATTAACTTTGAAAGACTAAAGAATCATGGGAAAGAAGCCATGAATTCTATGTGCTATATTCCCCTAGCACCAGCATTCTGCTGTTCTCATTGATCGGTAAACTTGGTCTTGGCTGGCTGTTCTTGCTGATCTTCTGGGGGAGGGGCCTGTTGCTGTGGTTCCCAAATGTCTTTGCCGGAGGTGGAATTGCCCCACCCTTGCAGGTCCCGGCTAAGTAATCTGCTCGGGTTTGCTCTCAGGAGCTTTTGTTCCCTGCAAGCTCTCTGTACAGCTTTGGAGGACCAGGGTGAAAATGGTGGCCTCCCAATCTCCGCCCGGAGGAGCTGAGAACTCGGGGCCCCACTCCTCAGTGCGCCCCCAGAGAAAAGGAGTCAGTCACTCCCGTCTCCCCGGTCTCCAGCCGCACTCCGTGCTCACCGGCCTGTGACCGAGCGTTTCTATCTCCGGCACCCGACCCCGTGTGGAGTCTCCAAACCCAGCAGATCCCTGCGGTGTGCTCCCACGCCGCTCCTCCCCGGGGGAGGAAGGGGCGTCTCCCCGGATCTGCTGCTTGTTGGGTCCCTGCTGGAGGCGCAGTGGCCCGACTGTGCTGCAGATCACGGTTTATGGCAACCCCGAGCTGAGAGCCCGCGCCTCGGCTCCGTCTCTGCAGCCGGCTTCCCCGCTCCGATACCTGGGAGCTCTGCCGCACACAGGCACCCCCGGTCTTTCTGTGACCCCGAGGGTCCTGAGACCACACTGTCCCGCGAGGGTTCTACCCCCCGCTTAGCCACTGGAGCAACGTCCCTCAGCGGAGCCGACTTTTAAAAGTTCCGATTTTGTGCTCCGCGGCTCTATCACTTGCCAGAAGCGGCTGAGGGAGGCCCCCTTCCCCGCCGTCTATCCTCCCGAGTATCACCTCGGATTCACTTCTCCGCACGTCCTACCTTCCAGTAAGTGGTCGCTTTTCTGGTCAGAGAGTTGTTGCTATTCTTTTCTTCGATCTCCTGTTGAGTTCGTAGGTGTTCAGAATGGTTTGATCCCTATTCAGCGAATTCCTGGGACCAGACGAAATCCAGGTCTCCTACTCCTCCGCCATCTTGCTACTCCTCCCCCCTTTGGTGAATATTTAATGATTCTCAGGTAAGCGGAACTAGGCTATTATAGAACTTAACCTGCCTGTACACCCTATGGACAGTGTGAGCCTCTGTAATACTGCTTTATAATCACCATAAGTAAGTAAGCTCAAGTGACAATGTAAATACTAGCAAATAAAAGCACTGAGCAAATGCTCTGATGATTCTATGGGTCTAAAAAGGCTTTTTTTTTTGTAATTCTTATTAGAAAAAAATATAAAAAGAAAAAGGAGGCATTCAATTATAGTCCTGACTTGAAGGATGGAAACTATATTTTAAAGCCAGTTTCTACCACATCGAAGACTCCTGGAAGTCTTAAATTCAGGCTACCATACTTTTAAATAAGCAATTGTAAAGAGTTACTTTAGAATATTTCTAGACTAATGGCTTAATATTGAACAAAAGTATTACAGTTTTTGTTTGTTTTAAGGAAAAGGAGACAAAATACTTCTTTCTAGTGTGCTTCCGTATTAACAATCTTAATTTTTTATTAAAATATTTTTTCAACTTCAATCTTCAATTTTCCTGCTTTTTTTTGAAATGGAACATAATTAAACAGTGATTTATACTGGTTTGGCCTACAGATTAGCCAAATTTTGTGAGATCTGATATACTATGAAATAAATCTTTTTTTTTTTTCTTTCAAGATTTTATTTAAATTCAACTCAGTTAACATATACTGTATTATTAGTTTCAGGGGTAGAATTTAGTGATTCATCACTGGCATATTACATCCAGTGCTCATTACAACAAGTGCCCTCCTTAATGCCCATCACCCATTTACCCCATTCCCCCACCTACCTCCCCTATTATAATAAATCTTAACTTTTACCACCAAAGGAGCTTTTTTCTATCTGAATTACATGCTTTGCCTGAGTTTGTCCTGAGCATAGCTGGCCCTTCCTCTACTTTATTTTTAAAGTATTCTGATCTTATACTCTATATTCCATTAATTTTTGAGATGGAGGTAGCAGAGTGCAGTTGCTTAGATCAGTCTTAGGACAAAGAAAACTTGAGTTTTTAACATGGATTTGTCATTTGTTAGTATAGCATTTTCATCCATTCTCTCATCAAATTTTTACTCAGATCCTACTATGTTCCAACACTGTTTTGTGCTAAGAACTTAGGTAAGCAAGCCCTTAAGAATTTTGTAATTATGATGGAGGATATAGCAAATGAACAGCCAAAGACCATATGATAAGGGCAATTCTAGGGGATAAAGGATGATGTGGAACCATGTAGAAAAGAAACTAACCCAGTTGTAAGTATATAGGGAAGGCTCTCCAGAATAAGTGAAATTTCAGCTGAGATACAAGTGAAAAACAGGGGTTCATGGAAAAAGATCTGTAAAGGGGAAGAGTATTTCAGGTAGAGGAAATGCCAACCACAAAGATGGGAGGCAAGAAATAATACAGTTTGGGAACTGAAAGAAAAATCAGTAAACTTGGTCGAAGAATACATACTAGAGTAGAATGATAGCTTCCAGGGGCTGGAGGGAGGGGGAATTGGAAGATGTTGGTCAAGGAGTACAAAATTTCAGTTACACTAGATGAGTAAGTTCTGGAGATCTAATGTACAACAATGTGACTACAGTTAACAATATTGTATTGTATACTTGAAAGGGTATAAAAGGGTAGCTATTAAGTGTTTTTACCATAAAAAAAGAGTAATTGTGTGAGGTGATGAGTATGTTAAGTAGCTTTATTGTACTAAATATTGTATAATACATATGTCTATCAAATCAAGTTGTATGCCTTAAATATATATAATCTTAAAGTGTCAACTGTGTATCAACACTGGGAGAAAAGACTATACGCTGGGTGGGAAGAAGGAAAAGCCAGAGAGTTAGATACAGAGAGGCAATGTCATGAAAAACCATACAAATCATGGTAAAGACTTCTGAATTTACCCCAAAAGGAGCCACTGTCCTATTAGGCTGCAGTGAGTAGAGCAGAGTGAACAGGTGTGGCACCAGAAGAGAAGACACATTAGAGGTCACTGCAGTAATCAGGGCAAGAATCAATGGTGGCTTAAACTTTGGTGGTGACAATAAGAACACAAGATAACTGGCCATATTTAGAATCTGCTTAGGAAACAGAATCAATAGGAACTGGTGATCAGTTAGAGGTGATGGATGAGAGGGAACAATAAGTCAAAAATGATACCCGTCCAAGATTGAGTAATCAGATGGATGACATCTCCATTCATTGCAAGAGAGAACACCAGGAAAAAGCATGGGGTGGAGTACTGTGCTCTTTGGACCTATTGAAATTAGATGAACCTATGGAATAAGTAGACTCATCTAGCAAGCAGGAGCATCATAGGAGTATAGAAAAGGAGAAGGAGAGAGAGAGGGAGAGGGTGAGGGTGAGGGAGAGAGAAAGAAGAGGGAGAGGTACTTGGGAATTACCAATACATACTAACTGAGGTCCTAGAAGTGAGTTCATTCTCCCAAGGAGAATGTCTACAGTGAGAAAGAAAAGGGCCCAGACTAGACTTTGGAAATGCCAACTAACTTCGTTAAGTTTCAGATTTTACGCTTGGCTGTTGCAAGAATTGAGAGGCTATACAGAAGACACCTGGCACAGTACCTAGCACACAGTAAGAGTTCAGTGAGGGTAGGTATGATTTTTGGGTGGATTTACTTGTTCAGTCTTGCTAAGTCAAGACTGTTATGCATTATTCCCATTTTGTTCTCTTTCTTGAAAAGTACTTATTGAGTACACACAGAATAAAGGGTATTTGATATGTTTATTTAAAAATATAAATTTTAATTTATTTTCTTAGGTAATAAGTTTTTACACATCCTAAAACTGGTGCTTCTTTGAAAAAAAGAGTCTCTTTAAATGCTCATTTAATTTTTCCTTCAAGTTTTGTTTGTACAAATAAGCCAACAACTAGAGCACTGATCTCAGCATTTCCTTTCCTACTATCACAATTTTAATCTAGTTTTCGTGATCATTTAAATGATTATTCTTTTGGGGTGCCTGTCCTTATACCACAAGCATATGACTCTTGATTTGGGCTCACGTTATGATGTCAGGGTCCTGAGATAGAGTCCCACACTGGATTCTGCACTGGGTGTGGAGCCTGCCTAAGATTCTCTCACTCCCTCTCCCCCTACCCCCTCACGGGTGCTCGCTCTCTAAAAAAAAAAGATTATTCTTTCAAAACACTGGATTTTCCTTCATGTATTTAACATTTTTGAATACTTTAAATATTGTGGTTTATTAAGATTAAAACACCAAAACATGATCATCTTCAAAAAATAACAACAGCATCCTTGTACAAAATGAACAACTGGAAAGCATCACTCAGTTTAACACACAAAGAACAGCATATATTTTGCATAATATGCAAATTTTTAGAGGCAGAAATAAAATAGCAACCTTGCTTCTAAAATGAAGTTCTTAAATTATACATTAAGAAAAATAATAATTAATATATTAACATTTAATTAAATGTAAATAGATTATTTTCCATCAAATGTACATATCGCTTTGCACAAGTCATTTAATATCACTGTGCATTAACTTCCTTATCTCTACACAGCCTCTACTTCTCAAATGTCTAATATTATATATTTGGTTCAAAACAAGTTACTGACAATATATAAATGCAAATAAAATACAAGCTCTTCTGATTTCAGCTTTGATAAGTAAAGACCTTAGACATTATCACTCCTGTCCTTAGAACAGCAAAAAGTTGAACAAACTGAAAATCAATGACTTTTCTTGGACTTATCAGAGAACTGAAGTTGCAGGGCAAACCTCTACCCAAAATCTGAGAAAAAGGGAAAACCAGAGAATCAGAGCCAAGATCTGCTTACACAGAGCAGAAGCTACTGGAGACATAAACTGACAGAAACACTTACACGGTAATTTTGATGAATTGCTGGAGGCTGGGTGCAGACTACCATGAGAGGGAGAAACTCCTGGGGGCTTCAGTCTTTAGGGAGCTTCCACACTTTCATGGGTTTTACTTCCAGGAACCCCACTAGGTTCTCATAGTGAGGAGACAAAAAAGATCACCTTGTAGCTCTGGCATAGGGAAGAGCAAGAGTAATCATGAAATATATCCAGAGTGCTCTTCATGACAAAAGTCTGTTCTTCAGGAGCACAGATTTTATTAGAACTCTATCCCACTTGGGGGAAGGACATTTCCCTCACTGCAGTCCGCTCTAGACTTCATATCAAATAAGTTGAAGGGAAGCTAAGAAACACTTATGAAGGTCACGGCCCAGAAATACAGGCCAACTGAAAGACTGAGATTTAATCAGAAGATTATTTAACACATCTGCTCCTCCATTCCTTACCATCACACCAACAGGGCTCCCATATAAACACAGTGGGTTACAGCTGACAGCTGTAAGTCCCAGATTCTCTCTGAAGAGGAGTACTTAGGGAAGCCCAGGTCAACAGGGGAGACAAAAGACAAGACGAATTTGAAGGCTTTAGCACCTACAGCTAGAGCAAACATTAAACACTGCCCAGCTCCTACCAGATTAACATGATTTCTCAAGCTAGAAACCTACTAATCTCATTTCCTATTACCTGATACCTCATGATCAGCTTTCACAAAAATATTATAAGTAATGCTAAAATGCAAGAAAAAGCACTGTCTGAAGAAACAAAGCAAGCATCAGAACTAGACTCAGATCTGACACAGATGTTGGAATTATCAAACAAGAAATTCTAACTATGATTAGTAGGTTAAGGGGTCTAATGGAAAAAAAGAGAAAAGATGGGTAATGTAAACAGAGAGATGGAAACTCTAAGGAAAAAATATCAAAAGAAAATGCTAAAAATCAAAAACACAGAAATAAAGAATGCCTTTGATGGGTTCATCAGTGGGCTGAGTATAGCTGAGAAAAGAATCAGTGAGCTTGAAAAAAACAAAAGACAAAACCTAAACAGAACATCTAAGAACTCTAAGAGCGTTCAAAAGGCATTACATAAACACAATTGGTGGAGAATAAAAGATAGTACAGAGCAGAAGAATATCTAAAATAATAATGGCTAAGAACTTTCCAAAGTTAATTACAGAAACCAAAACACATATCCAGGAAGCTCAGAGAGCACCAAACGGGAAATATTCCTGCCTTGATATCCCTTCACTCTAACCCAAGCAACCCTATACCTAGACATACATATTCAATCTACAGAATATCAAAGACAAAGAGAAAATTTAGAAAGAGGTAGAAAAAAAAATTAATCTATAGTCTATATAGGACTAAGAATACTAATTAAAATTGCAGTGGACTTCTCATCAGAAACCATGCAAGCAAAAACAGTGTGGAGTGAAATATTTAAAGTGTTGAAAGAAAAGTCCCATAATCTAGAATTTTATATGCAGTGAAATTATTGTCCAAAAGTGAGAGTGAAATAAAGACCTTCTCAGATGAACAAAACTGAAGAGATTCATGGCCAGCAGAACCTCTCTGAAAGAAATGTTAAAAAAAAGTTCTTAGGGAAAAGGAAAGTGATATAGGTCAGAAACTCAGATCCATATAATAGTGTCAGAGAAGGAATAAATGAAAATAAAATATTTTGTTTTTCTTATGCTGAATTAATCTAAGAGATAAATGTATAAAGTAATGATATTAACAATATATTGGTAATTTTAGTGTATGGATAAATGAAATAAATTACATCAATTCATTAGGAACGGAAGGAGACATTGGAAATATTCTAAGATACATGTATTTCCCATGAGGTGGTACAGTGTTATCTGAAGGTAGATTTAGATTAGTAAAAAATATTGCAAACTTAGATTAGTGAAAAAATGTATACAGCAACAACTAAAACAGTTTTGAAAAATATAATTGATTCGCTGAGAGGAGATGAAATAGAATATATAAAATGCTGTTTAAAACTGGATAAGGCAGAAAAAGAGGGAGAAAAAAAGAAACAAAAACAAGTGGAACTAATAGAAAATAACTACAAACGTGGTAGATATTAATCCAAAAATACCAATAACCAATTTAAATGTGAATGATCTAAATATACCAATTAAAAGGCAGAGATTGTCAGGGTGGATAAAAAACAAGAGCCAACTACATGTTGTCTACAAGAAACCCACTTTAGATACAAAGACTCATATAGGCTAAATCTAAACAGATGGAGAAAGGCATACCCCGTAAGAGTGCTAAACAGAAGAAAGCTGAAGTAGCTTAATGAATTTCAGTCAAAGTAGACTTCAAAGAAAAATTATCAAGGATAAAAAGGGGAATTCCTTAATTATAAAAAGGGTCAATTCTCCCAGAAGACAACAATTCTTTTTTTTTAATTTTTATTATGTTAATCACCATACATTACATCATTAGTTTTTGATGTAGTGTTCCATGATTCATTGTTTGTGCATAACACCCAGTGCTCCACGCAGAATGTGCCCTCTTTAATACTCATCACCAGGCTAACCCATCCCCCCACCCTCCTCCCCTCTAGAACCCTCAGTTTGTTTTTCAGAGTCCATGGTCTCTCATGGTTCGTCTCCCCCTCCGACTTACTCCCTTTCATTCTTCCCCTCCTACTATCTTCTTTTTCTTTTTTCTTAACATGTTGCATTACTTGTTTCAGAAGTACAGATCTGTAATTCATCAGTCTTGCACAATTCACAGTGCTCACCATAGCACATACCCTCCCCAATGTCTATCACCCAGCCACCCCATCCCTCCCACCCCTCACCACTCCAGCAACACTCAGGTTATTTCCTGAGATTAAGAATTCCTCATATCAGTGAGGTCATATGATACATGTCTTTCTCTGATTGACCTATTTCACTAAGCATAACACCCTCCAGTTCCATCCACGTCGTTGCAAATGGCAAGATCTCAGTCCTTTTGATGGCTGCATAATATTCCAGGGTGTATATATACCACATCTTCTTTATCCATTCATCTGTCGATGGACATCTTGGCTCTTTCCACAGTTTGGCTATTGTGGACATTGCTGCTATAAACATTGGGGTGCATGTACCCCTTCGGATCCCTACATTTGTATCTTTGTGGTAAATACCCAGTAGTGCAATCACTGGGTTGTAGGGTAGCTCTATTTTCAACTTTTTGAGGAACCTCCATACTGTTTTCCAGAGGGGTTGCACCAGCTTGCATTCCCACCAACAGTGTAGGAGGGTTCCCCTTTCTCCACATCCCCGCCAACATCTGTCGTTTCCTGACTTGTTAATTTTAGCCATTCTGACTGGTGTGAGGTGGTATCTCATTGAGGTTTTGATTTGGATTTCCCTGATGCCGAGCGATGTTGAGCACTTTTTCATGTGTCTGTTGGCCATTTGGATGGCCAGAAGATAACAATTCTAAGTGTATATTTGCCTAAAACAGAACATCAAAATACATGAGGCAAATACTGACAGAACTGAAGAGGAAAATAGGCAAATCCACAATTCTAATTCAACACCCCCCTTTTAGTAACTGATAGATCAAACATGCAGAAAATCTGAACACCACTACTGATTACTTTATCTATAGTCATTTATATAATACTCCTTCCAACAAAAGCAGAATATGTAATCTTCTCAATCTCACATGGATTATTCACCAAGATATGCCACATATCTATTTAGTTGTGGCCATAAAACACACTTTAACATAGTAAAGAGGTGACATGAAGTATGTTCTCAGACCACGGTGGAAGTAAACTAGAAATCAGTAACAGAAAGATAGCTGGAAAATCCCCAAATATTTAGAAATTAAGGATCAGTTTTCTAATTAATACATGAGTCAAAGAAGAAGTGTCTAGAGAAATTGAAAAAAAATATTTTAAACTCCATGAATATGACAGTACAACAAGTCAAATTTTTTAAGATGCAGTGAGAGCAGTGCTTAGAGGAAAATTTATATCATTAAATAAATACATTATAAATGAAAAAATATCTAAATTAATATCTAAGATTCCACATTTGGAAATTGGAGAGAACAGTAAATTGAGCCTAAAGCAAGCAGAAGAAAATAAATAATAAAAATTAGAGCACAAATCAATGAAATTGAAACCAGGAAAACAATAGAGAAAATCAGCAGAAATAAAGCTGATTCCTTAAAAAAAATCAATAAAATAGATAATGCTCTAGTTAGGCTAAGCAAGAAAAAAAGGAGAGAAGACAGTATGATCAGTATCAAAAATGAAAGAAAAGTTATCACTATTAATAAAAGACTACTAGGAACAACTCTATGCCCACAAATTTGATAACTTACTTGAAATGGAATAATTCCTTGAAAGACAAAAACTGCAAAAAGTCACACAAAAAGAAACAATCTTAACAGGTCTATATCTACTAAAGTAATGGAATCAATAATTAATAGCCTCACAAAAAATAAAACACGAGGCCCAAATGGATTTACTGGTAAATTCTATCAAATATTTAAGCAACAAATGACGCCAATTCTCTACAATCTCTTCCAGAAAACAGAAGCAGAAATAACATTACTCATTCTATGAATCCAGCATTATCCTAATACCAAACTTTGATAAAACCATCATAAAAAAGGAAAACTCTAGACCAATATTGTTCAGGAATATAGATGCAAAAATCTTCAACAAATATTAGCAAATTGACTCCAACAATGTTTAAAAAGATTATACCTAAAGACCAAGTGGGACTTAGTTTAGTTATGCAAGGCTGGACCAATATTAAAAAGCTCAGTTGGTTGAGCATCCAACTCTTGATTTTGGCTTGGGTCATGATCTTAGGGTCCTGGGATGGAGCCTGGCAGTGGGCTCCATGCTCAGCAGGGAGTCTGTTTGAGGATTCTCTCCCACTCCTCTACCCCTCCCCCTGCTTGCGTGCGCTCCTGTGCTCTTGCTCTCTTTCTCTCTCTCTCTCAATAAATAAATAAATATTTGAAAAAAGATATCAGTTCTTCCCATCCTTGTTTTTAGATCAATGTAATTGATATTGCAATCAAATCCCACCAAGCTATTTGATAGTACTGACAAACTGATTCTAATGTTTATAGAGAAAGACCAAAGACCTAGAATAACAAACACAATACTGAAGAGGAAAAACAAAGAGGACTTAATGGTACACAATTTCAAGACTTACTATAAACTACAGTCATCACACCAGTGTTATATTGGCAAGAGAACAGATGCATAAATCAATGGAACAGAATCAAGAAACCAGAAATATAACCACACTAATATAATCAACTGATCTTTGACAAAGGAACAAAGGCAATTAAAGAAAGGATAGTCTTTTTTTTTCTTTTCCATTCTTTATTGCTATATTCTTGGAGATGCAACTCACTTTCCACTTCATGTATCAAAGGCAATTTGATCCAGATGGTATAAATGAGTTTAAGCTTTCAATATCATATAAACTACATCCATGGGCACAAAATAACATGAAAATGTATCTTTGAAACCACTGTCAATGATATTTTCAACATCATAGAATATATGAAGACTCAGAAATCTAGTGAATGGCAAATTCTTCCAGTTCTGGAAATCCAATTTTCCAGAGAAAAAAGGCAATACTGACTTGTAGATACACAGACATACAGACACACACACACACACACACACACACACACGTGCGTGCGCATGCATATCCTATTTTAATTTTCTATGGTTGTCTTTTTAAACAATGGTACAGAAACAACTGGATGTTCATATGGAAAAAAATGAACCTAGACACAGACTTTATACCTTTTGAGATAATAAAAATTAACGCAAAATGGATCACAGACCTAAATGTAAAATCCAAAATAAGAGAAACCTTGGATTGGGTGAGGAGTTTTTAGATACAACTTGTATCTATAATATACGAAGAACTCTTAAAATAGCAATAAAAAGGCAAAAGCCAATCAAAAAGTGGGCAAACGGATGAATAGACACAAAATCAAACAAAATATACACATGGCAAATAAGCACTTGAAATATTTTCAATACTGATTGTCATAGTTAATTAATAATTTAATGTAAATAGTAATGAGATACTACTACATACCCATTAGAATGGCTTCCCTCCAAAAAACCCCACAAAAAACCAGCAACACCAGTTCCTGGCTCAGATACAGGGCAACAGGAACATTAATTTACTGTTAGTGGGATAGCAAAATGTTTCAGCCACTTTGGACGACATTTTGGCATTTTCTTATGTAGCAACCATGCTCCTAGGTATTTACCTGACTGCTCAAAAACTTATGTCCATACAAAAACTACATGTGAATGTTTATAACAGGTTTATTCATAATCACTAAAAGTTGGAAGTAATTAAATGTCTTTCAATAGGTGCATGGATAAAATAACTTTAGTACATACATAGAATGGAATATTATTTAGTGATTTTTAAAAAGTGAGCTATCAAACCAAAGAAAGTCATGGATGAATCTTGTCAGTCTGAAAAAGCTAAATATTATATGATTCCAATTTTATGACATTCTGGAAAAGACAAATTTTTAAAGTTAGTGACAAGATCAATAGTTGCCAGGAGTTCAGGGCAATGAGGGTTGAAAGGACAAAACCAGGGGATATTTTTGGGTGGGGTGAACATTTTGCATGACATGGTGCAATAGTAATATGGCATTATGATTTGCTGAAACCCATAGAAGTTTGCAGCACAAAGAACAAACTTTAATGTATGTAAATTCTTAAAAAATCATTTAGGAGTTCATGGGATTCCAGGATGGAACGGAGAATGTGACAAAATAATTTAAATGTATGTATGAAACAACCTCACTGAAGGTAGTGAGGAAAAACAGTGTTGACCCAAGTAATTTTGGAAATGGAGTCTATATAAAGGCAAAATAAGCTGTACAGAAGCACTATTCTATAGTTGATAGAGTTGATAAAGTTGTTTTCTATGGGGGCACAAGTAAAACATCCTGAGGACTACACATGCACACTGGAATTGAATAGTTATGTAAATCAACAGCTGGCTGGGGGAGCAGGGGTCTCACTGTTGGAGTGATAGGTTACTGATAAGCAAAGGGAGGAGGCTAGAATAATCCATGTGGTAAAGGTTTAAAGTTTGAGATATTACTATGACCTCATATTTAACTCAATATAGATGCAAATGAGTACACGCAGAAATATTTGTAGAAATACGCATACATTTGGTTTAGTATACACATATATATTTCCTTGCTCCAACAGCCAAAGAGCTTAGAAGCAACGATGACACACCAGTAAAAGTGAACACATCCTTCACACCCATCCTTGTTTCTAAGATCATTCTCTAGTAACAACAGAATCAACTCCCCACTCCTTAGGTGTGGGCTGCCCATAGTAACTTCCTTCCGAAGAGTTCAGTTGCAGAAAGAGGAAGAACGAGTAAACTTCGCAGTGGAGAAACCTGGCAAACACTACCTGAACCAGGAGATGGGAGGCCAACACCAATAGTCATAAATCACGTTGTCATTATAAACCTTTGATATGATACGATCGATGTTACTTTACCTCTGTGATCTTCCTCCCCCAAACACATAACCCCAGCCTAATAACGAGAAAAACATCCCAAATGAGGGACATTCTATAAAACACCAGACTAGTACTCCTTAAAACTGTCAAGATCATCAAAAACAAAGTCTGAGAAACTGAGCCTCGGGAGATAGGATTACTAAATGTAATGTGCTATCTTGGCTGGGATCCAGAAACCAAAAAGGAACATTTGGTAAGAACTAAAGAAATCTAATAAAGTATGGACTTCAGTTAATAATGTATTAAAACTGGCTCATTAATTTTAACACAAATACTACATTAATGTAAAATGTTAATTATAAGGGAAACTGGATGTTAGGTATATGGGAATTCTCTATAGCAGCTTCACAGTTTTTCCATAAATATAAAAATGTTCTAAAATAAAAAATTTAAAAATGTATACTATAGAATACAAAAATTATACGGAATTAAATAATATATTAAAAACTCATTTGCCATGTTATCAACATGGTAAAGTCAATTATGTTTATTCATATTAGATCCTGAAATCTAACATATTAAACTCAACAATCAACTCAATAAATTCATTTTCTTAACCCTAGACAAGCTACCCTGTCTCTCATGCTGTCTATAGACTATCCGAGAGAATGAAATGTTTTATGTATTGGTGCTCATACAAGTAAAAATATGTTGACCTGTTATTTTTCCAAGCATTTCTACTCTGAATTTTATTGACTGTAGTCATCACAATAATTTCATGAGGTAGTTATATATTCTTGCTTTTCTTTCCAGGAGCAGAAGAAAACTGAAATACAACAAGATTAAGTATTTCTGATGTGGTTCCTGAAAGCACATCTCCTGGGACATATTTTTGGAAGCAGATCATTAAAACTTTCAGTTTAAAATTTACAAAGTGCCCAATACTCAAGTAGAAAACTGAATAATTCAGTCAAATGTTTGGCTCTCCACTGATTTGATACCAAATATTTAGATTCTTTACCAGGAAAGCTTATTTCTTATATCAAAATAATTTTATCACTTGGAATTATGTTGGGAATATGAAAACACTGTCTTCATCTTGAAGTAATGAGTATATATTAATTTTTCATGGCTAGAAAGAATGTGTTTTTAATTTAGTAAAAAAAAAGGTATCTGTTTAGAATGGATAAAGAAGATGGTGGTATATATATATATACAATGAAAGATTACTTAGCCATCAAAAAAAAATGAAATCTTGCCATCTGCAACGATGTGGAAGGAACTAGAGGGTATTATGCTGAGCAAAATAAGTCAATCAGAGAAAGACAATTATCATATGATTTCACTCATATGTGGAATTTAAGAAACAAAACAGAGAGGAGCATAGAGGAGGGGAGGGGAAAATAAAGCAAGACAAAACCAGAGAGGGAGAAAAACCATAAGAAACTCTTAACCATAGGAAACAAACTGAGGGTTGGCTGGAGGGGAGCGGGGTTGGGGGATGGAGTACCTGAGTGATGGGCATTAAGGAGGGCACCTGATGTAATGAGCACTGGGTGATATATGCAACTGATGAATCACTGAACTCTACCTCTGAAACTAATAATACACTACATGTTAATTAATTGAATTTAAATAAAATAAAATAAAATTTTGAAAAAGTTATCTGTTCAATGACACTTTCATGGAGAATTAACAATATTTTAGGTGAGACTAGGAGAAAGGCAACAACCCCCCCGCCATCACTATATATTCAGCCTTTTGTAGAATGACAGATGAAAGAAACATTGTTGGAGGAACATTTAGTCATTTATAGAGAATGGGTATTCAAAATTAGTAATGTAAGGAACACCCCATTTGTAGGCAAATTTTACTGCAAAATGAAAAATTATATGTTTTAATACAGGTGTTAGATATGGAAGAAGGAACACCACGCATAAAACTGAATTGCTTTCTTTTCCTCTCCTCTATACCCTCATTTCCAGTGAATAATCACTGCTTTTCCAGCTACTTTACCTCCCAAAAGAGGAAAATCCGTTATTTTTGCCTGGTCAACATCTACTTTCCTTTATTTTGGTTAAAAATACTTTGATTTTCACTTGACAGATCACCTGTCCCCTCCCTTTCCCTTTCTCTCTTTCTCTCTCTCTCTATATATATATTAGTTGGGGCTTTATGCACCTCACACCACTCTGGGGATGTATATATAATCCAAGCCTGGAAAAATCAGTTCATTTCATCTCTTAGTTATTACTTCAAGAATGGGCATGTGACTCTAGTTTATCAATCAGAGAAAATCTTGAGATTTTTGCTAAAATTTTTCTAGAAGAGGTATTCTCTCTTTATTCTGATTTGTTGAACTGGTAGGATGCATTCCAGGAGCTGTCTTGTCTCTCCTGGTAAGAAGAGACCTCTCCTGGTTTTACCTAAAAGTAAAACCAACCAGAGGAAGACCAAAACTGAGATGGAGAGATAGGGAAGGAGGCAGGGAAAGAGAGTGATCCCTGAGTACCCACATACAACTGTGCCTCTATATTACCTCCTGGGTATTTCAGTTACAAGAGCCAACAAACTCCCTATTTTATAATCTGAATTGGGTTTTGGGCACTTTGAACTGAATTGGTCCTGATGATAACTATCTTTCTTTTTTTTTCTAGCTGTCTTAATTTTTACTCACCTTTAGAGATTTTAGTTGAGGACAATATTCTATAAGCTTACCTAGGTGACCCCAAGCCCAAAGAACTCTTCCTCTGAACTCATACATAAGTATATTTAGCATTCATTTGGATTAGTGATACTTCTTGCATTGTTGATGACGTTGTTATTCAATTTTCTCTGTTTATGCCTTTTTTTTTTAAGATTTTATTTATTTATTTGACAGAGAGTAAGAAAGCACAAGCAGGGGGAGCGGCAGAGGGGAGAGGGAGAAGCAGGCTCTCCACTGAGCAGGGAGCCCAGTGCGGGCTCCATCCCAGGACCCCGGGATCATGACCTGAGCTGAAGGGAGACACTTAACTGACTGAACCACCCAGGTGCCCCTGTTTATGACTTTTTTAAATCAATAAGATGCTAAGTTCCCAAAGGACAACATTATTCAATATCCCTTCCCTACCTCAAGTCCCAAATTGTTTAGAGGTGACTGACTAAGTTTTCTCCAAATCTATGTGCAAACATCTAAAAGGAGTTATTTTCATTACACAAATATATAATTTGTCCTAGTAGCATAAAGCTTTTGTAAGGATTCACAGTTTTTGGCCTGCTTTCATAATTAATTCACAAGTAAAGAAATCATATCTTTAGGACCTATATGAAATTAGTGAAGGTAGAAGGGAACTGACATGTTTTAAATATTTACAACATACTAAACAAAATCCTTGGGACTTTACATATATTTGCCTTGCACATTCCTCACAATAGCACTGCTATTTATATTTTATTATTATTTTTTACTTTAAAAATGAGGAAACAGGTTGAAAGAGGTTCATTAATTTGTTCAAGCCCACACCCTGGTGGATGCATCCTAAAGTTTATGTGTTTTTTTTTTTAATATTTGTATTTCCACCACCTAGCAGTGTCCAGCATATAAATATTAGGCAAATGAATGGATGAGTGAATGAAAGAACAAACGGTAGAGCCAAGATGAAAGGCTACTTTTTGGTTCCAAATCTCCATTAAACTCTGTTACCTACAAACAGGATCATCACCAAAATAATTCCATGTATTTTTTGTCTTTTATTTTTAAATAACACTGAATCACTCAGCATTATGCATGTGGAAAGACTGATATTTCTACACTTCAACAGCATAACCCCACTACAGAGGTAAGCCACAGTACATGAAGCATCCTGAGCTAAGTACTAGGGCTTTTACATTAGAGGGGAAGCTGGATATAAATTGTACTTACTTGTTCTCTGACCTTAAACAAGTTATCTATGTCTCAGGTTACTTATTGATAAAATTGGGATAATGGTATTATCCTCCTCATAAGACTGTTACGGAGATTAAATAAAATTATGCCTAGCAGAGCATCTGGCATAGAGTAATCCTTGGGTCGGGTGATTTACAATAATTACCGTAATATTTTCTTTTGAGTCCGAACCTATTTTCTCATGGTCATATAGGTCTTAGTAATGTACAAGTTATTCTATTTTTAATAATTTAGGCATGATTTTAGAATATTAAGGAAAAAGACAATGTTTCTTGTTAACAGCAACAGATATTTGTAAGTACGCTCTCCTAACTAAAAGTGACCCCATTACAAAAAATAACTTTTAATATGTAAGACATTCTCATCATAAATAATAGTCTCATTACCCACGCAGTTTACCCAAGCCAGAAACTAGAAATCTGACCCTCCTGCCCCCACCCATAAGTATGGCATACCATTAAATACCTTCACCTCTTTTTTTTTGAATAATTTTTTAGTTATGTTAATCACCATACATTACATCATTAGTTTTTGATGTAGTGTTCCATGATTCATTGTTTGTGCATAACACCCAGTGCTCCGTGCAGAATGTGCCCTCTTTAATACCCATCACCAGGCTAACCCATCCCCACGCCCCCTCCCCTCTAGAACCCTCAGTTTGTTTTTCAGAGTCCATCATCTCTTATGGTTCATCTCCCCCTCCGACTTACTCCCCTTCATTCTTCCCCTCCTGCTATCTTCTTTTTTTTTTCTTAACATATATGGCATTATTTGTTTCAGAAGTACAGATCTGTGATTCATCAGTCTTGTACAATTCACAGTGCTCACCATAGCACATACCCTCCCCAATGTCTATCACCCAGGCACCCAATCCCTCCC
>NW_027397067.1:38294572-38368321 GCF_003265705.2 Callorhinus ursinus | reverse complement strand
CCTGCTACTTTACTGAATTCCTGTATGAGTTCTAGCAGTTTTGGGGTGGAGTCTTTTGGGTTTTCCACATACAGTATCATATCATCTGCAAAGAGTGAGAGTTTGACTTCCTCTTTGCCGATTTGGATGCCTTTGATTTCTTTTTGTTGTCTGATTGCTGTGGCTAGGACTTCTAATACTATGTTGAATAGCAGTGGTGAGAGTGGACATCCCTGCCGCGTTCCTGACCTTGGGGGAAAAGCTCTCAGCTTTTCCCCATTGAGAATGATATTTGCTGTAGGTTTTTAATAGATGGCTTTTATGATATTGAGGTATGTACCCTGTATCCCTATACTCTGAAGAGTTTTGATCAAGAAAGGATGCTGTACTTTGTCAAATGCTTTTTCTGCATCTATTGAGAGGATCATATGATTCTTGTTCTTTCTTTTGTTAATGTATTGTATCACGTTGATTGATTTGAGGATGTTGAACCAACCTTGCAGCCCAGGGATAAATCGCACTTGGTCATGGTGAATAGTCCTTTTAATGTACTGTTGGATCCCTCTGGCTAGTATTTTGGTGAGAATTTTTGCATCCATATTCATCAAGGATATTGGTCTGTAATTCTCCTTTTTGATGGGGTCTTTGTCTGGTTTTGGGATCAAGGTAATGGTGGCCTCATAAAATGAGTTTGGAAGTTTTCCTTCCATTTCTCTTTTTTGGAACAGTTTCAGGAGAATAGGTATTAATTCTTCCTTAAATGTTTGGTAGAATTCCCCTGGGAAGCCATCTGGCCCTGGGCTTTTGTTTGTTGGGAGATTTTTGATGACTGCTTCAATTTCCTTAGTGGTTATAGGTCTGTTCAGGTTTTCTATTTCTTCCTGGTTCAATTTTGGTAGTTGATACATCTCTAGGTATGCACCCATTTCTTCCAGGTTATCTAATTTGCTGGTGTAGAGTTGCTCATAATATGTTCTTATAATTGTTTGTATTTCTTTGGTGTTGGTTGTGATCTCTCTTTCATTCATGATTTTCTTCATTTGGGTCATTTCTCTTTTCTTTTTGATAAGTCTGGCCCGGGGTTTATCAATCTTGTTAATTCTTTCAAAGAACCAGTTCTTAGTTTTGTTGATCTCTTCTACTGTTCTTTTGGTTTCTATTTCATTGATTCTGCTCTGATCTTTATTATTTCTCTTCTCCTGCTGGGTTTAGGCTTTATTTGCTGTTCTTTCTCTATCTCCTTTAGGTGTAGGGTTAGGTTGTATATTTGAGACCTTTCTTGTTTCTTGAGAAAGGCTTGTATTGCTGTATACTTTCCTCTCAGGACTGCCTTTGCTGTATCCCAAAGATTTTGAACAGTTGTGTTTTCATTTTCATTGGTTTCCATGAATTTTTAAAATTCTTCTTTAATTTCCTGGTTGACCCATTCATTCTTTAGTAGGATGCTCTTTACCCTCCATGTATTGGAGTTCTTTCCGACTTTCCTCTTGTGATTTAGTTCTAGTTTCAAAGCATTGTGGTCTGAAAATATGCAGGAAATAATCCCCATCTTTTGGTACCGGTTGAGATCTGATTTGTGACCTAGGATGTGATCAATTCTGGAGAATGTTCCATGGGCAGTAGAGAAGAATGTGTATTCCGTTGCTTTGGGATGGAATGTTCTGAATATGTCTGTGAAGTCCATTCGGTCCAGTGTTTCATTTAAGGTCTTTATTTCCTTGTTGATCTTTTGCTTAGATGATCTGTCCATTTCAGTGAGGGGGGTGTTAAAGTCCCCCACTATTATTGTATTGTTGTCAATGTGTTTCTTTGCTTTTGTTATTAATTGCTTTATATAATTGGCTGCTCCCACGTTAGGGGCATAGATATTTACAATTGTTAGATCTTCTTGTTGGATAGACCCTTTAAGTAGGATATGGTGTCCTTCCTCATCTCTTATTACAGTCTTTGTTTTAAAATCTAATTTGTCTGATATAAGGATTGCCACCCCAGTTTTCTTTTGGTGTCCATTAGCATGGTAAATGGTTTTCCACCCCCTCACTTTCAATCTGGGGGTGTCTTTGGGTCTAAAATGAGTCTCTTGCAGACAGCATATTGATGGGTCTTGATTTTTAATCCAATCTGATAGCCTGTGTCTTTTGATTGGGGCATTTAGCCCATTTACATTCAGGGTAACTATTGAAAGATACATATTTAGTGCCATTGTATTGCCTATAAGGTGACTGTTACTGTATATTGTCTGTGTTCCTTTCTGATCTATGCTGCTTTTAGGCTCTCTTTTTGCTTAGAGGACCCCTTTCAATATTTCTTGGAGGGCTGGTTTTGTGTTTGGAAATTCCTTTAGTTTTTGTTTGTCCTGGAAGCTTTTTATCTCTCCTTCTATTTTCAATGATAGCCTAGCTGGATGTAGTATTCTTGGCTGCATATTTTTCTCGTTTAGTGCTCTGAAGATAACATGCCAGTCCTTTCTGGCCTGCCAGGTCTCTGTGGATAGGTCTGTTGCCAATCTAATGTTTCTACCATTGTAGGTTACATATCTCTTCTCCCGAGCTGCTTTCAGGATTTTCTCTTTGTCTCTGAGACTCATCAGTTTTACTATTAGATATCGGGGTGTTGACGTATTTTTATTGATTTTGAGAGGGGTTCTCTGTGCCTCCTGGAATTTGATGCCTGTTTCCTTCCCCAAAATAGGGAAGTTCTCTGCTATTATTTGCTCCAATATACCTTCTGCCCCCCTCTCTCCTTCTTCTTCTTCTGGGATCCCAATTATTCTAATGTTGTTTCGTCTTATCATATTGCTTATCTCTCAAATTCTGCCCTTGTGATCCTGTAGTTGTTTATGTCTCTTTTTCTCCGCCTCTTTATTTTCCATCATTTGGTCTTCTATATCGCTGATTCTCTCTTCTGCCTCATTTACCCTAGCAGTTAGTGCCCCCATTTTTGATTGCACCTCATTAATAGCCTTTTTGATTTCGACTTGGTTAGATTTTAGTTCTTTTATTTCTCCAGAAAGGGTTTCTCTAATAACTTCCTCACTTTTTTCAAGCCCAGCTAGTATCTTTAAAGTCATGATTCTGAACTCTAGGTCTGACATCGTACTAATGTCAGTATTGAGTAGGTCCCTGGCTGACGGTACTACCTCTTGTTCTTTTTGCTGAGGTGATTTTTTTCGTCTTGTCATTTTGTCCAGAGGAGAACAGATGAATGAGAGAACAGAATGCTAACAGGTTAACAACGTCTCCAGCACATATACTCTATACAAATCAGAAAAGACCTGAAACCAGGGGACAAGAAAGGGAAAGAAAGAAGAGAAAAAAAAAAGGAAAAAGATAAAAACAAACAAAAACAGAACAAAAAAACCCAGAATATGATCAAATATGATCAGGCTAGTGCATAGATCAGTGCCACACACTAGATTTTGGGCGTATTTTGGTCTGTTAGAAGAAAGTGCCTACTAAAGTTTTAAAGGAAGAAAGACTTATATATGTACAAAATAAGGGTTGATACAATGAAGGGATGGAAGATGAATGTAAAGATGAAAATTATAACAGATTTTATAAAAGGAATTGATAAGTTGTTTTTAAAAAGAAAGAAGATTTAAAAAAAAAGAAAAAAAAAAGGGAGAGAATGTGATCAGGCAGGAGACTAGAACAAAGCCATACACTAATGATTTAGGGTATATTTTGATCTGTTAGAAGAAATTGTATCTCAAAATTTTAAAGAGAGAACAACTTATATATATATGCCAAAAATAAGGGTAACTACTATGAAGGGATAAAAATATGACTCTAAAAATGAAAAATAAAAAAAAAATTTTTAAAAAGGGATTGATAAGATGTTGTTTGAAAAAGGGAAAAAGAAACGTTCAAAAAAAAGTTAAAAAAATCAACTTTGAAAAACTAATGAATTATGGTAAAAAAGCCATGAATTCTATGTGTAGTATTTCCCTAGCGCTGGAGTTCTCCCGTTCTCCTTGACTGGTAAACTTGGTCTTGGTTTGCTGGCTGTTCATGCTGATCTTCCGGGGGAGGGGCCTGATGCCGTGGTTCCCAGATGTCTTTGCCGGAGGCAGAATTGCCCCGCTCTTGTGAGTCCGGGCTAAGCAAGCTGCTCGGGTTTGCTCTCAGGAGCTTTTGCTCCCTGCAAGCTCTCGGTACAGCTTTGGAGGACCAGGGTGAGAATGGCGGCCTCCCAATCTCCGCCCAGAGGAGCTGAGAACTCGGGGCCCCGCTCCTCAGTGCGCCCCCAGAAAAAAGCAGTCACTCTCATCTCCCCAGTCTCCGGCTGTACTCCGTGCTCACCCGGCCTGTGACCGAGCGTTTCTATGTCTGGCACCCGACCCCGTGTGGAGTCTCCAAACCCAGCAGATCCCTGCGGTGCGCTCCCGCGCCGCCCCCCCCTCCCAGGGGAGGAAGGGGAGTCTCCCCGGCTCTGCCGCTTGTTGGGTCCCTGCTGGAGGGGCAGTGGCCTGACTGGGCCGCGGATCACAGTTTATGGCCACCCCGAGCTGAGAGCCCGCGCCTCGGCTCCGTCTCTGCAGCCGGCTTCCCCGCTCCGATACCTGGGAGCTCTGCCGCACTCAGGCACCCCCGGTCTTTCTGTGACCCCGAGGGTCCTGAGACCACACTGTCCCGCGAGGGTTCCACCCCCTCTTAGCCACTGGAGTGATGTCCCTCAGCGGAGCCGACCTCTAAAAGTTCCGATTTTGTGCTCCGCGGCTCTATCACTTGCCAAAAGCGGCCGACGGAGGCCCCCTCCCCCGCCGTCTATCCTCCCGAATATTGCCTCGGATTCACTTCTCCGCACGTCCTACCTTCCAGAAAGTGGTCGTTTTTCTGTTCAGGGTGTTGTTACTATTCTTATCTTCGATCTCCTGTTGAGTTCGTAGGTGTTCAGAATGGTTTGATCCCATTCAGCTGAATTCCTGAGACCAGACGAAATCCAGGTCTCCTACTCCTCCGCCATCTTGCTCCGCCCCCACCTTCACCTCTCTTAAACATTTTTGATTAATTACCAAGTCTTTGCTGATAATACATTCAAAAATATAAACTTCAGTTTCTTATCTCTATTATGTTTGCCATGGATTTATTGAAGCTCTCAACAGCTCTGATCTGGAGGGTTTTGCAGTCCAGGTGCCAGAGTATGGAGGCTTTAACTAGGGTAGAGATTTGGAAGTATTGTGAGGTGATTTGATCTTGAAGGTATTTTAACAGTGGAGCCAACAGGGCCTACTAATGGATTAGATGTGGAGTTATTAGAGAAGGAGCAGAATCATGGATGCCTCTGAAGCTTTTGGTTGGAGCACCTGCTGAATAGCAGTGCCATTTCCTGACTTGGGAAACACTACTAAACAAGCTGGCAGCTGGGATTAAGAGTGTGCTTTCAGATATAAGCATGGTAGGTATTCAATATATATTTTTACAAATCAAGAAATTATGTTCAGTAACTAATTCCTAGGGAATTTTTCAAGTTGTGTGGCTTTGTACTCGCTTTTCCTTTTACCTGGAATTACCTGTCCCCCATCTAACATATACCTACTCAGATGAATTATAGCTCAAGGGGAGGCTCACTCAGCACCCAGGCAGAATTAGACCACCTGCCTCTACAGTCCCATAGCAATTCAGTAATGTTTATGAAATACTAACAATAAATCAAGCATCATACTGATCACTAGGTATACAAAGGTATATAGTTCCTGGCCTTCAAAAGGCTTGCAATCTAATAAGGGGTAGGAGAACACACCCACAAATTATTCAGTATAATGTGATAAATGGTATTATATACAAAATGTAATGAAACTATGGATGAGAGAATGGTGGGTAGTCAGGCAAAGGCATTAATATTTACTGAGCGTGTATTTGTCATGTGTGTGTGGTACTTTGTGTTATTTCATTGAATCATCACAACAGCCCTATAAGCCAAACATGGATCTTTAAGAACCTACCCAAAGTTATACAGCTTGCATGTGGCAGAACTAGTTTACATATCAACCCCTGACTCCCAAGCCATTCTCTGCCAAACCAAACTCAGAGGGGGCTTCCTAGGAGAGATAAACTTAGGCTGAAAGCAGAAGGATGAAGGTCATTCCCAGCAGACAAAGCTGTGTTTGTCTGGACACTGAGAGCTGGGGGAGTCAGAGACAGTGTCCTTCAGAGATAATGGAGGGAGTGGAGGCTGGGCAGGGGACACAATGCTCAGGAGTCTGGATTTTATCCTGTAACAAACAGGTAACGAATGAAGGATTTTGAACAGAGAAGTAATCGTATCAGATTCGCATGGCAGAAAGATTACTCCAGTATAGAATCTGGTATTGATTTATATCACAGCATTTATTAGAGTGTATAATTATTTTCTATTCATGTTTATCTCCCCTCTAGAATTTGAACTTTAATTTAACGGAACTTCATTCCATTCCTTGTACTGTGTATATGTGTGTGTGTGTGTGTGTTGTAGTGACTTTAATTTAGCCTTATTTATTGTAGTATCTTTAGTGCCTAACATAGGATCTGGCAAATAGGCGCATTGCCTGGTTGTAGTTGAATGAAAGAGAGAAAGATGGAGGAAGAGTAGGAGAGTTGAGACCAGGATTTAACATTTCTAACTCCAAACCTTACACTATCATTTCTGTGCATAGAACATTTAAAAAAACAGTGTAAGCAATAAACAGTTGGAAAAAAATCAAAATACTTCTACTTTTAAAGGAATACAGTAACATCACGAAGACACAGCCAACAAAATCCAGCATTGCAACAGTTGTGATACCAAGGAAAACCTTAGATACTGAAGGTATGATATACATTTCAGTTTTTCCAATTTCTCTAATTACTTTATTTAAAAACCTGAGTAAAAGTGAATTCAGTTTCCTTAGTTTTCAGTGTTGGAGTATAGAACCCGAAGGGTGTCTTGGGGCTGACTCCAAGCACATGAGAGAAATTATATTAGGGTGTCTGGTTTGCAAACAATAGGAAAAGCTTAATGACCATGGCAAAGATAGGGCAAGCACCAGGGAAGCTCTGAGGGATTAGCAAGGTCCTCATGGACAGAACATCTGGGCACTGCCAGGTGAATAGCTCAGCACGAATGGGAGGGTGGTTGGGACATCGTGATTGACTGTCCCACCAAATAAGAATAAACATTAGGATAAAAAATGAAAGTGGGGGGCACCTGGGTGGCACAGTTGGTTAAGTGTCCAACTCTTGGTTTTGGCTCAGGTCGTGATCTCAGGATCCTGAGATCGAGCCCCGTGTTGGGCTCTTGCTCAGAGGGGGTCTGCTTGAGATTCTCTCCCTCTCCCACTACCCCCCCCCACACTCTCTCTCAAATAAATAAATAAATCTTTTTAAAAAATGAAAATAGGTAACACTTATGTAGCTTAAGGGTCAGGCACCTTTCCAAGAAAATCTGTATTATCTCTTTTAGTCATTCAACAAGCCTGGGAGAGGCATTGTTTTTGTTTTGTTTTGTTTTGATTTGTTTTTGAGAGGCATTGTTTTTATTCCCATCTTACAGATGAGGAAGTTAAGTCACTTGCTCAGATCACGGAGAAAGAGGAATTGGGATTTGAACCCAGGACATCTGACTGCAAAGTCTAGCTTAACCATAGTGCTATATGCCTCCCACATCTAGATGGAGTAGAGGAGATGATTCACTGCAGAACAGAAAGGAAAAGGAACACCGGGCTGCTAAACTACAAATCTAGATCACAGACAGCACTTATGGTAGAGGCACCAATTTAAAGTAGACAGTTTGCTCCATAAACGGCAGGATCTGCTATCAGAACGGGCTCTGACTTCTGAGCCTCTGGCTGCCCATGGCATTCATGTCCCCGGCTCGGTCATTTGAATAGAAATTCTCTGTTTCTATGACAGCTGATTAGCCCAGCTATGTAATGATAAGAATTCTCACAGTTTTCTGCTTTTGGCAGAAAAGCAACACATTTATGAGAGTGAAACTGCTTTATATTTTAGAAAAAAAAAACATACTGTGGAAATAGAAAATTTGTTTTTCCTTATTTGTTCAAAAAATTATTCCAGTCAGAACTTGCCCTCATGGACTCCCAAGACTTGTAATGCTTGATGAGCCACTTCTTCCCAGGTCGTTATTAGGGCATGAGATTTTTTTTTCAACAAATAGCTCTTACTAGACTTTGCACTGACTTTCAAGCTGGTAGGTGTGTAGTTGAAGAGTCTGCAGGTTTGCATATGCCTGAGAGTAAACATGGGTATAGTGCTGTATCTGCTATATCTGATCCCTCCTCCTCTGGAATTAGTTACACCGACGTTCCCAAAACATTTTGAGAAAAGAGTGAGGAATTATGAACTAAAAATCTGCCTTATGCCAATAATCCTGATTTCCAGAGCCCAGTTTTTTAATCTTTTCATCCTTATTTAGGATCCCTGAATAAAAGATCAGCGAGGCTATAGAGCCCCATGTGGGCTGGTGATGCTTGATTAAGTAAGTAGATCACATCAAAGGACGGCCTTGTGATCAAGATGCAGGAAATACAAAACCACAGACCTCTGGGGGGGTACTCTGAAAGTTTCCCTGTCTTCAGGGAAAATACTCCCACTTACCGAACCTGTGTTTCACCCCTCTACCTGAGGTCATATTTGTATATGTTAATTGAATAAACCAAACCTTGGGCAACCACATTGAAAGGCTCTTACCAATTCTCACTTAACCTATTAACATAGGTGATCCAATGATCCAATGAAGTCTTCAAAATATACCCAAACACAAATTCAACATCAATTGTTCTTATATTAGTGTTTTTACTTTTATTTTATTTTTTAAAGATTTTATTTATTTGAGAGAGAGAAAGACAGAGTTGGGGGAGAGGCAGAGGGAGAGGAGAGAGAATCCCAAGCAGATTCTGTGCTGAGTGCGGAGCCCCAAGCAGAGCTCAATCTCATGACCCCTGAGATCATGACCTGAGCCCAAATCAAGAGTCAGATGCTTAACCAGCTGAGCTACCCAGGCGCCCCTATATTAGTGTTTTTAATGCCAGATGTAGTTCTGTTCCGATTTTAAGATTGTTTTTTCTATTTCTGAAAAATTCCACCAAAATTCTGAAAGGAAATACATTGAATCTGTAGATTGCTTTGGGTAATATCAACATTTTATCAGTATTGTCTTCTAATCCACTAGCACAGAATATCTTTCCAAATATTTTTGTCCTTTTCAATTTCTCTCATTAATGTCTTTTATTAATGTCTGTACAAGTCTTTCACCACATTGGTTAAATTTATATCTAGTATTTCATTCTTTTTGATGCAACTGTAAATGGGACTGTTTTCCTAGTTTCTTTTCCTGATAGTTCATTGTCAGTATATAAAAATGCAACAGATTTTTGTATATTGCTTTCGTACACTGCAACTTTACTGAATTCATTCATTAGTTCTAACACTGTTTTTGGTGGAAACTTTAGGGTTTTAGCTAATATTATTAATTAATAAACAACAGATAAATAACAACGCTTAGTTTAACTGGCGTATAAGATTGTGTTTCTTCAGTTTTCAGTATCAGACTGTTGGTTATATACCTCTTACAAATAGATTTGCAAGTATTTATTGAGCACGGATGTTGTGACAGGAATTTTTTTTAAATTCAGTTAGCCAACTTATAGTACATCATTAGTTTCAGATGTAGCACTTAATAATTTATCAGTTTTGCTTAACACCTACTGGTCATCCCATCACGTGCCCTCCTTAATACCCATCACCCAGTTACCCCATCCCCTCCCCCACCTCCCCTCCAGCAACCCTCAGTTTGTTTCCTAGAGTTAAGAGTCTCTCATGGTTCTGCGTGGAGCACTGGGTGTTATGCACAAACAATGAATCATAAAACACTACATCAAGAACTAATGATTAATGTACAGTGATTAACATAACAATAAAAATTTTTTAAAAAAAGAGTCTCTCATGGTTTTTCTCCCTCTCTGATGACTTCCCATTCAGTTTTCCCTCCCTTCCCCTACGGTCCTCTGCCCTTTTTCTTATGTTCCACATATGAGTGAAACCATATGATAATTGTCTTTCTCTGACAGGCATTTTGATCACCACTGTGGGCCTGATGCTATGTGAAATAGGCACATTCTCTGTCCTCACAGATTTATAATGTACAGGCTGCTGGAATAGATTAACATCCACTGAGGAGAACTATGTCAATTTCTTACAGAGATCAGTCATTCATTGGGATTAAAAGAGCCACCCTTACAGCCTACCTATTTGCTGGGTCAAGAATGGCAGCAGATCTTAGCAAGTACACATCAGCAAAAGCAATCCATGGTGTTCTTAATTACTATGAGCCTTTCATTTTGCCTTTTTCTAAGGTTAAAATTTTTTTTTTTGCAAATTTTACAAATACCCATGTATCATTTCCATTTTCATTCAACCTGCATATAAGTAAGCTTTCTCGGGAGTTTTGCATTTTTAGGTTTAATTCTGGGCTCTTTAGATCAAAGCACTCACATCTCTTCTAATCTTTCCTATTTTGAGGTCTGTCTTTATGTCTAGGATCCTAGCCTATGATTTTAGAACAGCAACCAAAACCAAATGAATCTCTCTAAGACACCATTATTATAGCTAATTGCTATCATGTATTTTTCCCCACCCATTTCTCCAGCAGCTTCTCTCATGTCAGATAGATCCCAGAAGCTAAATCTGTACTCTGGTAAGCTAAGTATCATACTGCTTATTACCTCTTATTCCTGTTCTTACTCCATCACCGATTATGCAGTCCATGAGGGATTCTGTCATATGAGGGTCTGTTACCCAGAGATCACGTACATGCAGCAGCTCTTTATTTACAAATACAGAATGGAATGAACACATGGTTCAGAAAGATGGTTTTTTTTTTTTAAATGCTGGTATCTTCTCCTTTACTTTAGATTATCCACTATACTTTTTCCCTTTCTCAATTCTGCACGTATGGTAAATAGGCTTTTCCCCCCTAAACTCCACTGAAATAGAAATGACTGGAATGTCACCAAGTGTCTCCACTAGCCAAGGCATCACAACTCCAAAACAAGCAGGTGTAAGTTGTTACTATGTACCATGCACTTCCCTGGGGATTTTACATCTGTATGTCATTGATTACTCATAATAACCCCATGACACACATAGATGCTATTATCTCTATTCTGTAGATGAGAGAGCTGAGGGTGAAGAGTTTGTTACTCACCCAAAGCCACAGAGCTACTAGGTGCAGAGCTGTGATTTAAACCCAGACCTGCCTCTCTCTTCCTTCCTCTCACTTTACACTGAGAATGAGGGAGAAGAGTAAAGCAGGATGGAAGGCAGGGGAAAGAGTAGATAGACAGAAGGGAGATGGGTAATGGAGGAAAATGTCATTAATCATTGTTAATTCATTAAGTGAACATCCGTTGAGTACCCAGTACTGGCTGAGCATAGGATCCATTCATAAGACAAGTTCCTCGCCCTAGAGAGGCAAGTTTGGCTTAAGGGAGTAGAATCATCAGCAAACAACGGCAGTCCCCGCAAAAGGGAATAACCAATACAAGCCACAGTGCGGAGAGCCCAGATAGAGGGTGGGGCCCTGCAAGGGGAAGCTGAGGAAGGCGTTTCGACAAGGTGCCTTCCGAGCAAGATGCAAGCAATACATGCGAGTTCTCAAGCTGGCTAAGAGTGGAAAGGGTAGAGCATGTGGAAGTCAAAGCAAGGACACCACAGAGATGTGACAGACGGAGTGATGCTCAGAGAATCCCTGGTGCTTCAGAGAGCTGCAGAAGAGGATGCATGGCGAAGACTGTGAGAATAAGAGCAGAGAGGCAGATAGCCTTGACAGCACATTAGGATCAGGCATTAGGGCAGGGAGCGAGGAGACAAGAGGTATCATATATGGGAAGGAGGCAGGTAAAAAAACTGGGGACCGAAGAGGCCCACACAGGGCTCCCAGTCCAAGGGACCAGTCTTCATAGCATAACATATGAGGTTATCATAAACTCCAGTAAATCATGAATTTGGTTTTTCAAGTACTTTTTATTATGACTATGGATTATGACAGCAGGCCACCAAAAGATGCAAGTTTTGATGGAGAGAAGAGTGATATATACAAAGGTAATGATGACCTTCAATCAGACCTTGGGGTCCAAGAAAAGGAAGGTGTAGCCTGAGAAAACTAGGAGCTTGGGGAGAGAGAGAGAAAAGGCATCTCTGAACTACAAATGGCTGCTGAAATCGCAGGCAGACAGCACGGAGCCATATGGACTATTCAGCTGTACTTCGGGCATCACTGGGTTTGGATGTCAGGCACGAGGCCAACAAGCAGGATCACAGCATCAGTACATCTGCCTTAAAAATTAATCAAGGGATTCTGGTGAAAAAAGAAAAAACCCTTTGAACTGATAATATATTAACCCCTTTAACATAGTTTGAGAAGACATTCTGATGGACAGGCACAGTTAAATATTATCAGGGTTTGGGACAGTATTTTATTGCTCCTTGGAGTAATCTATTTTCTGTTGTGTGAAAAGCTATAGAGTGCCAATCAAGATTTTCTTGATCTGGCTGCTTAAGGGCTCCCTAGACCACAGCAAATGTTTTTAGAAGTGTCAGATCTGGACTCTGCCTGTAAGCCTTCCCCATAGATAAGAAATCCGATTTCAAGAAAAGGAAAGGACTCTGTCTCTTAAATTTGTTGAGAAAGTCTTGTCAAGAATATAGCTCTATTATGTACTTGTACTATAGCAGCAAAATAAACTTGATAAGCTCTGATTCGGTGCTCTATGGAACACAATTTGTAGTGGGATAAGAGTCAAAAGATATTGCTTATGACAGCTTATAGTTGGACTTTGTGCAGGCTTCATTTAAATTGTAGTTCCTCTGACAGAACAATTTTTTTCTTCTAGTTTCTCTTACTTCTCTGTCTCTGTAGATTATCAGTCCCAGGGTATACACTTCCCATGCGAGAGGGATGGCCAAGAGTTATGGAGCGAAGGTAAGGTTGGCAAAGTAGGCTTCTAGTTAGCCACCTTCAAGTGCAACAACAGCCCCCAAGGTCACCCTGAAGTTCAGTGTGGACAGCCTAGACTCCTGTGCCACACAGACCCGGGGTTCAAGTCTCAGATCTATATCTTATTAACTCTAAGAAATAACTCAAAGCACTTGACCCAATGCCTGGCACACAGTAGACACTCAATGAATAGAAGCTGTTATTACTTTAAAATTAAAGCATAAAAGGGAAAAGCTGGAGCTATGACAGCTGCTCACTTCAAAGGCATAAATTCCATCTTCCTGTCAAATGTAAGTACCTCTTTCAACTTCTCATGCATATCTGGAGCCATAAACTTGCCTAAAACTCTTATGAGTACCAGAGGCTGACATTTTATGTATCAGTTTCTTGGGTTCTCCTCTCTCTTTCTTATTATTCTTTAGAAGGTGATCTAAAAGGTAAGAGATCAATAAATAGAAACTACAGATTTTTGGTCTTACCATTTTTATCTGCTCTCCTCAGTATCTGAAAGAGAAAAAAGAAAAATTTTATTACCATTTTTTTGCAATTGCAGTGAACATTATACTCACACATATTTTGCCCATTAGTAAATAAAAGAAATTCCAATTTTATTTATTTATATTTTTTAAGATTTTATTTATTTATTTGTCAGAGAGATACCGGAGAGCGAGAGACAGAGAGAGAGAGCGAGCGAGTGAGAGCACACAGGCAGGGGGAGCGGCAGGCAGAGGGAGAAGCAGGCTCCTCACTGAGCAGGGAGCCCGCTACAGGACTCAATCCCAAGACCCTGAGATCATGACCTCAGCGGAAGGCAGACACTTAACCGACTGAGCCACCCAGGCGTCTCGTGGAAATTCCAATTTTAAATAAAGATTTCCCAATTGAGATGTTTCCTTAGAATAGTCAGAAACTGAAAATGACCCAAATGTCTTTGAACAAGTGAATGGATAAAAAACCTGTGACACATCCATACAGTGAATACTATTGAGCAATAAAGAGGAATGAGCTCTTGATACACACAATAAATTAGATGGATCGCTAAATAATGATGTTGAGTAAAAACCTAGGCACAAAAATTACCTGCTATATGATTCCATTTATATAACATTCTAGAAAATGCAAACTAATCCATAGTGACAGAAATAAGATTAAGGGTTGCATACATATGAGCAGGGAGGGCATTATAAAAGGACACGAGAAAACTTTTTGGAGTGGTAGATACATTTATTATCTCGATTATGGTAATAGTTTCATAGGCATATATATATGTAAAAACTCATCAACTTTTCACTTTAAATATGTGCAATTTAATGTAAGTCAATCATAGCTCAATAAACTGGGAATAGAAAAAAAATAAGAAATTATGAATAAATAGAGCTCATGTGTCTACATTAAATCTTACTTTATTTCTATGCATTAATTGTATTATCTCTGGTGGATAAGAACTGCTTGGCCATCAGGTATCTTTGGTAATGAGTTCAAAATTTTCTTCCGGGCAACAAGTCTTTTCTCCACTGTGGCCCATGAGCTTGAGGATTGGGCAGAGCACTTGGGCCTGGCAAACAGGGTGTCACATCACTCTGGCCACAGTGATTACTCAGGCAGGAGCACAGTAAGGCCATGGTTTTGCTTGAATTGTCAAGAGAGACACACTTTCTTCTGCTGACTTTGAACCTGGGAAGATACAGGTAAGAAGCTGCCCTCCCCACTTCTGTTATTATATCCATCATGGGTTGAACTGTGTTGCCTCAAAACAAAAGTGGAAGTCCTAACCCCCAGTAACTGTGAAGGTGACCTTGTTGGAAAATAGTCTTTGCTGATGTAATCGTATTAAGATAAGCTCTTACCGGATTGGGGTGGGCCCTACATCCAAAGACTGGTGACTTTGTAAGGAAAGCGAGATTCAGAGAAGCTTAGACAGAGGAGACCATATGATAATGGAGGCAGATACTGGTGTGATGCTGCTGCAAGCCAAAGACTGTAAAGGACTGGCCACAGTGAGAAGCTAGCGGACAGGCACCGAGCGGATTCTCCCCTGCAGACTTCAGAGGGAGCAACGTCCTACCTACACCTTGATGGCAACCATCTAGCCTCCAGAACTGACAGGATACATTTGGTTGTTTAAGGCACTCTGTGTGCAGAACACTGTTACAGCAGCCTTAGGAAATTGATACAACATAAAACCTGGATGTAACCAGCCCTCAAGAAAGCAGTGCCCATCCAGAGACTGAAAGTGGATCCTGGTGACACTCTCTGAGCTTCTGATCAAGCCATCCTGACAAGATGATCTCCACTTTTCATTACAGGAGCCTTTAAATTACTGTTTTAAATCTTAAGATAGTTTGGGTTATTTTTTTTTTTCTGTTAGCAACAATCTAATTAGCCCTTGCTGATACTGTAGACTGACAGAAAAAAAATCTGCATAATATAACACATAGCTATGTTATATATAGTACCAAAGAAAATGTCCCTTTATAATATTGCAAAGATAACCTTGAATCACATGCAAGGGGGACTTGAGGATCATTTTTCTGAGCAATACAGAGTTATGTTAAGTAACCAGAGCTACTCTTAAATTTAGGTCATCACTTCTTGGTGGGCAGCTTGAAACATGAGCAATAGTTTTTACTACCAAAGTTTTACTGCTTTCTACTAAATAGACATTATCCTCTCTCCTTCTCTTGACCTTATGAAGTATGGTTAAATCTAATCATTATTATAATGTGTTTATTATAAGATACTAATATTATTAATAAACATCTCACCTTTGAAAAATTTCCAACATGTATCATCCTGACTTGTGTGCATAAGCTGGTCCCCCTTTATAAACTAAATTTATTATTGTAAGAAAACTGCTTTCAGTCCTAAGAGCTTCTGTGCTTAGAACAGAATGAGACACAAATCCTTTTTACTCCACAGAGGTAATTTCTAATGGGGGTTTTGGGAATCCATCTCTCCATCATACCCAGCTTCCTCCTCTCCTCTGAAACTATGAAGCTCCCACTGAGAGTCAGGGAGACATGAAACACAGCCTAATTCTTACCTTTAATATACCCTAAGATTCTATTTCAAGCTCTCTTGTGTCCTTATGAGTAACTAGAATAGGAATAACTGCACACCAGAGACTCGGACCCCTGACTTCTATCATTTCATTTCATAAAGAACTGTCTTAAATAGCATTCAGCCTCTTAGCAATGAAATTAAGACAGTAGCTTTCTTTATTAAGACAGTTCTTTGTAATTAAATATGAACAGAACTGTCTCTGCTGCGAATTTTGCCTCTGAGCCCACAGCCTAATAAGAAATGTACTGCAAATGAAAACTAAGTTCATTACATTATGCTTCCATAGTCATCTGGATTGGCTAATCTTACCAGTTAAATACCACAGGATAGATAATAGATATATTATGGTCAGAATTAAAACTCAAATGCAGAGGTTACACTGTGTTTTTGCAACAATTTAAGAATTCTCGGATAACATCCTTTACCCCAAAGCTCTTCTTTGAAGGCCTTCATTGAAATTCCTCATTTCTCACCTGAAGTTATTGAGAGCAGGTGTTAAAATGCAAATGTTATCTCTGAGGCCTAAAAAACTAACAGTCACTATTTACTGAACTAATATTTGATAAGTGCCTCCTACTCTGTACCAGGTTAAAATTAAGTAATGAGATGAGCCAGTCAGACTCCTGAGAAATGGGGATAGAGGACAGGGAAGTTGGCACTCCTCCAGAACACAGAGTAGCATCCAGAAGGGAAGACCTGCTAGGCAAACACTAGTGTGCAGACCTTGACCTCCGGGAGGAAGTTTTGCTACCACTCTGCTAGTTGCCATTGAGCTAGGATGCAGGGGAGTGGGCACTGATGAGAAATGGAGAAAAAGTAATCGGCACATACATTTTTATCTTCTCAGTCTTGCCTAAAATAGGCCTTGTGTGAGCAAAGAGTTTTAAATGTATAACATTAAAACTAAGTTTCCCTTATTTCTGCAGGTTCTTAAAATTAGGAGAGTGCTATTTGCCTGGCCAATTAGGGTAGACAATGAGGGGATTAACTGCCATGCTCCCAACGGAACAATTTCCCTCAAATTATCTAGTGCGCACTAGGCAGGATAGGAGATATACAGCTCTAACCGAGTTTGGTCACAGAACTGTTATACCTGGAAAACGGTTTCTTTTTTTTTTTTTTTTAAGATTTTATTTATTTATCTGAGAGAAAGAGCACAAGATGGGGGAGGGTCAGAGGGAGAAGCAGGCTCCCCACTGAGCAGGGAGTCCGATGACGCGGGGCTGATCCCAGGACCCCAGGATCATGACCTGAGCCAAAGGGAGGCGCTTAACTGACTGAGCCACCCAGGCGTCCCTGGAAAACGGTTTCTGCTCTGACGGTCCCCTGTCCATCTCACCTCTTGTACAGATGAGTATACGTGCATATGTCCAGGGCTTCAGAACTCAGTATTTTTACCAAGCAAAGCTGTTGCTTGTTTTCACCAAGTCTCTGACCATCCAGGCACTGTGCATTTTGTTCAGGGTTCATGGGCGTGCATGTTTGGTTGGGGGAAGGAAGGGAAGACAGAGAGTAAAATCCTCTCTCTCCTTCAGAACCTCCCAGGCCCCACTTCTGCCTCTAGTCAAATGAGGAAGGGCCACTTTCTTTCCAGCTAAAAATCAAAACTGTTTGGGAAAAGACAGTGGCAGCAAGTGGTGAAGTTGTAACTAACTTCACATTTACCATGCTTCGGGGGATGATCTGAAGGTGTTCTCCCTTTGCACAGTAGTGGAGTTGATTAATGTAAAGATTCAAAAGAGGGACCACATGCTATACAGACTAGTATTGTAGAGTTTATCCTGTTATCTGGAATGAAAGAACCTGGGAAAGGAGAGTGTAGAGGTGTTAAGAAGGAAAAGAACCACCAATGTCCTGGTCCTTCCACATTGCTGCACACGACACCCAGTGCCGTCCGTCTCCTGCGTGCCCCGTGGGCCGGGGTGCGTGAGCATGCCTTGCTACCAGCCCTGGGTTTCTAAGCCCCCCAGGAGGCATTCAAGAGTACTGATGATGAACTGAGATGTCATTCTGTCATTTTTAGATAGAAAATAATATACATCAGATTCATAATGGATCAGTGTCTGTATTAATTTGTGGATTGGCTGTTACTTAGGCATTCAATAGGGAACACTGATGTAGCAAGAATAGTTCAAATTTATATAGCTCATTTCCTTTTTCTTCTCAGTTTTCTTATCCTGTGAACTCTCACGTAATACAACCTCTTGAGTTAAGTACCGTAGTCATCACTGTTGCTGATTTGGAAAGGAAATGAAGGAAAAGCCAATAGTTATGGTAAATTCCTCTCTGATTTTCTGATCTATGGCTAGTTTCTTACCCGCTGGACATGCCTAGTCATGCATCAACGGTATCCTCAAAAGGAGTTCAAATCATTTCTCAGAGAACTGATTATTACAGTGGCATTGGAATACAAACACTGGAAATCAAAGTTTTCCTCAAATTTGGAAATCAGTCTGTGTGATGCAGAAGGCTCTAATGGGTTTCATTCCTGTTCCTCTTTGGAACAGGGGATACCTATTATCTACTTACTATAATCTGACTAGAATTCAAAAAGCAATCTTTTTTAGCAGTACTACTAGAATATATTAAAACAAATCAAATAAATTATGTATTTATATTTCACATTTTATTTTTGCTAAAAACAATATGATCCAGAAATGAGTAATTCAAAAATCCCTAAGTATATAATCCTTTTTCATGTCACATATTTCATCAGAGTGCTAGATTTTTCACAAAATATCTCAAAGAAAAGTGTAAACAAAATCTTTTCTATTTGAGATAAAATCCAGTGGCAGGTTTGTTTTGTTCTTTTATAGACACTAGCATTTTACTGGCAAACAAGCATGTCAACACCTCTCATGTGAAATCAGTTTTATATGTTTTATTTTTAAATTCTAGAAATAGAAGGCGGCGAGGGTATCCTATTCATAGAGTACATGTTCCTTCAGGACCAGGGACCTGATGCTGTTTATTTACAGAGCTTGAGAACAATCGTGTAGATACAATAATAAATACGATTTTAATTTCCTCTTTTCTTTTTTCTTCTTTTTTTCTTTTTTAGTAGCAGTTTGAACGGTTGGGTCAAGATTAGTGTGTGTGCCGAGGAGGATGACCTTCATTTATACAGCTCAATCCATTCATCTTTACAGTATCATAAGGATTTGTTCACTGCTTTAAGAAAGTCACAGAGAAGCACCTGATATCCTTGGGGGACAGAGTGAAGATCAGGCCAGAATGAATGGAAGGCTCTCTTGCCCTCTTTGAATCAACTTCACGGCAGCTTAGCCATTGACCTCATAATAGACATGAGTTTCTGGGACTCTGATGCTATCCCTGAACATTCCTTTCTCAGGGGTGCTCTGTGCCCCCTTCTCCCAGCTCGGTTTACGCAAGGGCTTTTTGGCCCTGAATGGCAGGAGTGAAAAGGAAGAATATCAGCCATTAGCATCCAAACGTCACCTGATTGACCAGAACAGGAAGAATAAGGTACTTAATCCTTCTGAGAGAAGGAATGGGAATCAGATTGTTTTGATGGGGAAGATGGCCGGCCAAGAAAGCCTGGATCCCCAACTGGAACTGCATAGTAATGAGGGGAGGAACCTGCCAGGAGACACAGCTGAGCCTTACCTACAACATTTGCCTTAGGCCAGATTTAATTATTCATATGGTTTTCTCTCCCAATTAAAAAATCCCAGCTAATCCATTCAAAATAAACTTGGGAGAGCTCCTCACCCCATCCCCCTTATCTTCATGACATCTGCTTCACCATTATGATGCTACTAAGTTGATTTCCTCACATTTTCATCTCTCCACAAATAAATGTATTTCAGTTTTATATACAGTTGGATTTTAATAAGAAATGATCTCAGGGAAGGGTAGAGGAACGAGCACACAGCACTCCTCAAAGCCTTTTGCCAATTTTCTCTCATGCCTAAATGAGAAGGGGCCAGCATTGTCCCCACTAAGCCAGCAACTACCTCCAGCGGACAGCATCAATGCGACAACGGAGGGGCTAAGGGAGCAGGAGCTGAGGGATAGGAAAACCACGAATCCTAACAGCAGAGAAAAGAGCTGGGCAACAGGGTGAAAAAAATAAAGAACAGAAACAACAGAAAGGGACAGTAAAGCAAAATTGAGAAATAAATAAGAAACACAACTGCTGTAAAGGTTAAAAACTCCAGCGTGAGGACAGGAAGTGAAAAAAGAAAACCAAGAATGAGAAAGAACGATCACCATCTCAGAAAAGAAGGGAATCAATCCCAAAAGGGTGGGGGTGGGGGAGAGGCCCAAAGGAAGAAGAGGCAAACGGTAGCATTTGATGAATAGTAATTAAAACTTGGAAAGGTATAGGGAAGGAGAAGAGCAGGAGAGAAAAACGGAAAAATAGGAGGTGGCAGTAAAAAAAGTATCATCATGAAAGAGATCTTGGCCACCGCTGTAAAACAGAAAAACAAGTATGCTTTCAAAGTAATTGTTCTCCGTGGGGGTTGGGGAAGGAGGCATCGCAATCTCTACTGCTTCCCCCGTCGCCTTAGAGCTTCAGGGAGATAGGGGGCTGCAAAACAGGGCACACCAGAAAGGAGTTGAGTTAATGTTACCTCCCTCCATTAGTCCCCTTTAAAATGCTCTCTTCACCTGAATGGAGACTGTTGTATTTACAAATCGAGTCCCCAACGAAACTCACCCGTTGGAAAATTTAACTTCCGCCGTTCGTTCAGGGTGTTAAGCCCCGAGCTGCAGGTGCAGGGCAACCCTTTCTACAAGTTGAGTGGCAGTCATTTCTCCCGCATTTGCTCGGTGCATTTCCAGGGGGACAGGGGAGCGAGGTAGGAGGTGGTTCTGTTGGTGTTCTGGGGGCAAACAGCTGATCGGCGGCTGATCTACGCCTGGACCCACCGCCCTCCTCGGGGGGAAGAGGAAAGATGCAGGGGGGGACCACCGACCCAACTCCTGCGCGCTGTACTTACGTCGAGGAAGATCGACATGCCCTTGGACAGCTGCAGGGCAGAGCTGAGCTCTTCCGAGGAGTTGTTGGAGGACGGCGACGTCTCCCGGGAGTCCTCCATCCTCCGGAGCTGTGGCTGCGGCGGGCGGAGCGGGACTGGGCGGCCGCAAGGGCTCCGGCAAGGGCGCGGCCGCAGTGCCGCGGGGCTCCGGCTCCCGAGCGGGCGTTCGCTCCCGCGCGCCTCCCCGGCGTCTCTCTCGGCTCGCTCCCAATCCCGGCTCGGGCCTCCGCGCTCCCACGCGCTCTCGCTCGCGCCTCCCCCTTCCCTGGGCTGCTGGCGCGGGATCCGTCTCCTCCCTGCACTTAGCAACCGCTGCGCCCCTCGCTGGGAGCAGAGTCTGACCCTCGCACTGCCATTGGCCGCCGCCCGAGACGACCGGGAGCCCCCGCCCCACCCTCGCGCCGCCAGCGGGGAGGTAGCGGACCCACACGGGTACTGATGCGAGGGCCTGTGTCCCGAGAGCCAAAGCGCGAAGTCAAGGCGCCCCCGAGTTTACCCCGCGGTGGAAACCATACGACTTAAGAGAGATTCGAATTGATTTTGCCAACTTTGCTTTTCGTCCAAGCGGACGTTTCTGCCCCACCCTCCACAAAGGTGGGTGGGTTTAATAGCCACCACAATTAGTGAGGGTCTGGATTGGCATAGGGGTTACATCATTAAGTTTTGGAATCTTGGAGGCCTGGGTTTCAAACCCGCCTCAGTTTCTCTGTTATCTTGTGATCCAGAAAGTTGTTAAATCTTTAAGCCCCAGTTTTCTTCATCAGTAAAATGGTCACAAAGGTGGTGCTTACCTAAATAAAAGGCTTCTGAGGCTTAAATGTGGGTTTGCCATCGACAAAGGTAGTACTATGGACTCTGCATAGAGTGGGGAGGGGGGAACCCTTTGCTATGTGGAAAGGATTGTCAGGTAAAGTTCAAGCAAGAAAATTTCCAAAATAGAAGTCACAACAAAGAATGCAATCCCTTCTGAAGGGGTACGTGCACCCCGATGTTTATAGCAGCAATGTCCACAATAGCCAAACTATGGAAAGAGCCAAGATGTCCATCGACAGATGAATGGACAAAGAAGATGTGGTGTATATATACAATGGAATATTATGCAGTCACCAAAAAATGAAATCTTGCCATTTGCAATGACATGGATGGAACTGGAGGGTATTATGCTGAGCGAAATAAGTCAATCAGAGAAAGACATGTATCATATGACCTCACTGATATGAGGAATTCTTAATCTCAGGAAACAAATTGAGGGTTGCTGGAGTGGTGGGGGGGTGGGAGGGACTGGGGTGGCTGGGTGATGGACATTGGGGAGGGTATGTGCTATGGTGAGCGCTGTGAATTGTGCAAGACTGTTGAATCACAGACCCGTACCTCTGAAACAAATAATACGTTCTATGTTAAAAAAAAAAAAAAAGAAAGAAAGAAAGAAAAGAAGAAGATAGTAAGAAGGGAAAAATGAAGGGGTGGGAATTCGGAGGGGGAGACAAACCATGAGAGACTATGGACTCTGAGAAGCAAACTGAGGTTCTAGAGGGGAGGGGGGTGGAGGAGTGGGTTAGCCTGGTGATGGGTATTAAAGAGGGCACATTCTGCGTGGAGCACTGGGTGTTATATGCAAACAGTGAATCATGGAACACTACATCAAAAACTAATGTAATGTATGGTGATTAACATAATAAAATTAAAAAAAAGAATGAAAACCCTATCTATGCTAAGCATTTAAACTAGGGTAATTATTCAATATTTGGGGGCTTCTATGAAGGCTGCAAAAATGGGAATATCACCTTTCATCAGAAGAGGATAATATCCACTGTTTATTGGGCACCTAAAATGGACAAGGCGCATGCCGGCTGCTGTGTGGGTTACAAAGCTGAACAATCTGGGAGCAAGATGAGTCAAAGAGAATCACACCTTCTCTTAACAGAACGCTACCTATGAGAATTGATGGGGTGGATCCAGATCTCCATTTTTTGGCCTCCTAAAAAAAGAAGTATGTTCTTTCTAGAAGATATGTCCACAAAAAATATGGGACAAAATGTGTCTTAAGGTATATAAAAAGTGCTATGGGTTTCTTAGAAGGTACAGTTTTATACTCTGTTGGTACCTTTGCTTGATAAAAGGGGTAGTATTTGAAATGGATCTTAAACATTGGTAGATATTCCATAGGTGATAGAAATAGAAGGAAAAGACGTTCAAGGTAGAGGGAACAGCCTGAGCAAAGGCATGGTACCAGGAAAGCACATGGAATCTGTAATCAGTCCACTGAAATTCTTTGAAAATATACAGAATCCCAGTCCCTACTCCAGGCTCATTGAATCAGAATATCAAAGTATGAGACTCAGGAATCTAAATCCTGCTCCCACTCGTGACTCATATACAGGTGCTCTGTAGCAGGGCCAGCACCAGGACAAGGCCAGGAAAGCACCTGGGGTACAAAATGTAAGGAGATGCTCCCTTGCACTTGCACAATCCTGAGAGTGACTACCTTCTTCAATTTTGCACCCTAGCTGCCTCATTCACCTCACGCAAGTCCCAGCCCTGCTCCGCAGGTCAGTGTTTGTAAGACATGGATCCAGTTGTTCTCAACTCTGGCTCTAAATGGACTTACCAAGGATGTGTGGCAACTTTTAAAACGTGGCCACAAATTCACTGACATGCTTCCTTCCTATAGAGAAGTGGGCCCCCTCCCCTGAAGGATGCTGACTGCTTTGATGAATAAAATGCAGAAGTGACGCTATGTGCCTCCTGAGGCAAGTATGTAAAAGGCCCCACAATTCCACCTTTTTCAGGGGAATATTTGCTCCTGGGCTATCTGGGGCAATTTGACTACTTGAGCTACCATGCTTTGAGGAGGCTATATGGGGAAGCATATGTAGACCTGCTGGGTAACAATACCAGCTGAGCCTAGTCTTTGAGGAGTCCCAGGCTAAGCCTTAAAAAAGTGAATAAGCAAGCCTCTAGATGATTCCAGCACCTAACTATTTGAGACACGCCTAGCCATTTGTGTTTTTTGAGCCAAGACCCCAACATCGTAGAGCAGAGACACACCATCAGTGCTGTGATCCTTCCGAATTCTTGACCCACAGAATTTGGGAGCATACTGAAATGGCCTCTGTTTTATACAAATAGGTCTTGAGTAGTTTGTTTTGCAACAATAGATGACCAGAATAAGGAGCTTTTAAAAACTCCAAAACACCCAGAAAAAACAAATTGATGCCTTATGCTTCACCCCCAGATTCATATTCAGTTAGCATGCAGTGGGCCCTGGGCATCAGCATTTTTTAAAAAGCTCCCCGTGTAATTTTGATGTGCAGCCTGGATTGAAAACCACTGAGCTGGTCTATACTGTTCAAATAGGGAAATAGTAGAATGAAACATTAGAAGATAGGCAGAGACCATAAAGTGAAGACTCTTGAAGTCCAGGGGTAGAACTCTGGATTCAATTAGGGTGGAAGTTAGAGACATTACATTCATTAGGGCAGATGTTAATTGGAACAGTGCTTGAGAAATATTAATCTGGCATCATTGTGTGTTTTACCTTATTAACCGTAAATCTTATCTGCACTGCTGAAATAGCGCCTTCCCTTGGCCAAGGGCTCACCAAAGGAAAAAAAATAAAATCATTAAAAACAGACTGTCCAACTCAACAACTGGGTACTGCTCTTCAAATTACTGAAAAAGAAAAGCTAGAAAGAGAAGGAGAAGGGGTGCTGTTCACGAACATCAAGCTACCAAGTTTAGGAAAATATATTATTTTTTCCTGCCATGCACGGAGCAATGAACAGATATTTCTGCATCAAGTGCAGTTTAAGTCTGGCCACTCTAACCCAAGCTGTGGGTCCCTCAGCCCTCAGATTCAGCCCTGCAAGTGGTAATGTTGTGGTGCAAGTCCCACAGTAACAAGAGCAGGTGACAAAGAAGATCTTCTCCGGTTATAAATGAAAAACAGGAGAATAATCAGTAGCCATCGTTCAAAACCAGGGAGCTATTTGTAACACTTCAGTAAGAATGTTCCTTTTACCTTCGCCAACACAAATGATATTTTCTATACCTGTGGCTTTCCTTATTTCCTCTAATGGGCTGTAAAGAAGAAATATAAATTATTAAACAACCAACTAGTCCTTAATTTTTTTTTTACGATTTCAGCATACACACCATAATGCTATAGCTGACTTCTCTTTTTAAATGGAAATGTCATGTTCATAGAAGGCTCCAATAGAAACGGATGGCAATTAGATTCCCATTCACAGCCAAATTCAATAGGCTCTACAAAGTGGTAACCAAACATATTTTTAGTTTTTTTTTTAATGTAGAAAGCGTGCATTTTTGAAAACTGTTTTCACACATCATTTTTCTGAAACACAGATGCTTCCCTGCTGTATGTAGTATCAGTTACAAATGGAGACAGCCGACTTGGGGGAGGACATGCATCTCCTTACCAAATTCTTTGTAGCAAGATCCTAGGGGGAAAAAAAAGAATTGTAATTCTAGATTCCAGCTCTCAGGCTTCTTAGGATAAGACATTGACATGAAGGTATTTCTAGCATTTCAGGAGATGATAGCTGTGCAAGAACATATTATATTTTAATCCATCTCTGCTTCATGGAGGAGCTGTTATCTAAACCATTTCAGACAGCCAGGAATCGATCTTATTTGTATTTTAAAAATTCTAAGGAAGGCTATTCTCTGGAGCAATGATTCAGAACACTTTCAGTCAGTTTAGTGGGCATTTCCATTGCTTTGGCAGCCTAAGGTCCAAACCTTCTTTATTTAGGGACATGTCCCCACAGCGAGAACCCTGATTAGGGGCAGGATGCATCTTTTCAGAGAAGGGAAGATGGTCCCAGGGGACAGGGACAGATCACAGATTGTCAGAGAGCAGAGACAGATCTAGGTTCAGTTGACAGGATGTTCTGCTTGGGACTTTAAGTCTGGATCAAGGGACATGAAGGGAACTTTATTAATGGCGGTGGGCAAAAACAGCATACTGTTGAGGGGCCGCAATGTCAGCAGAGCCCCTGAAGACAACTTTACCACATGATAAGGGAACTCCGGCTGTGGTTTTGGCAGCCTTGTCCTCTAAGCCTGATCTCTAGCTTTCCTATCCACTTCCTGATTGACCAGGCATCCTTCAAAGTTGTTGTTTTTTTTTCCTTTTTTACATTGGTCAGTTAGTGTGTATATGTGAGCATTTAAGTTCTAGTCTCTTAGAAAATTTCAATTATATAATACAGTGTTATCAACTGTAGTCACTTTGTTTTACATTCGATCTTCACTTTATTCATCTCGTACACCAACATCTCCCTTGACCCCACTCTCGTGCAGCCTGTGGTGCCCACTCTTCCACTGTCTGTTTTTGTGAGTTCAACACTTTTCTTTTTAAGACTCCAGTATAAGTGATATCATGCAGGATTATCTATCTCTGTTTGGGTTATTTCATTTAGCATAATGCCCTCAAGGCCCAGCCATGTTGTCACAAATGGCAGGATTTCCTTCTTTCTCATGAATCATGTTCTATCACATATATCACATCTTCTTTATTCATTCATCCATCAATGGGCACTTAGGTTGTTTCGACATCTCGGCTCCTGTGAATAATGCTGCAATGAATATAGGAGTGCAGTCTCTTCAAGATCCTATTTTCATTTCCTTTGGATATATACCCAGAAGTAGGATGACTGGATTTTTGGTAGTTCTATTTTTAATTTTTTGAGCAAGCTCCATACCATTTTCCATAGTGGTTGCACTATGGAAAAGTTTATTAGAGAACTCTGAAAAGCTAGTAAGAGTTTTTGATGCTTGAACTATGATAAATTCAATCTAAATTTCTTCTGTTAAAGAGAGCCATTTGTTAAGTCATTGGGGAAAGATGGTTAGAAAAAAATATTTCTATTCAGACATTTGTTTAGTGTCTGCTTCATGCTAAGCAACTGACAGGCACAGCTGGGGAAATGCTGAGAAAGACTGGCCCTTGCCCTTGCAAAATATATGCAACTTAAAGAGACACTATTTTAATAGATAATTTTAATGCAGTGAGACAAGAGTTAACACCAGAGGTTTGCAGTGAGCGCAGAGAGAGGACAGCAGAGGGCACAGCTCCCCATTAGTATCTATTCTGCATGACCGTTTCTGTAACTGTAGATGGTCAAATTAGGACTCAGAAATAGTAAGGGCCATGGGCCAAAATGATTAACAAATAATGGCTATTTTCCTATGAGCTATTTTAACTGGGGATAACTTTTTTCTCTTATACCACGTGTGAGTAAAATAAAGTTGCTGTCCAGTGTTTCATTGACACACAGCTCTAGTATCTTGTAGTATCGAACAGACCTCAGATACCCAGTATCCTCCACCGACCCTATGCAGTGTGCCCTGTCTTCATCCTTTTCACAGGCAAGCTTTCTTGTCTGTAAAAACAAGGTTGAGGTATTGTGTGCAAAGGGCTTAGCAAACACGAGGCGCAGAGAAAGTGTTCAACAAAGATAATCATTGTTATCCCCACCAGCACCATTACTTTGCAAACATGTTGGAAGGACAAGAGAGACGTCACATAAAATGCATGGTAGGGTGTCTGGCACATAAGGGTGTTTAAAAACAAATGCAGCTGAATAAATTTGAAGATCTGATTAGCTTTATTGAACAACTCATGAATTGGGCAGTATCCCGTCTAACAAGTAGAGGGGAGCTCCACCCAGCTAAACAAAAAGAAAGGGTTTTAAAGGCAGAGAGAGGGCATTGAAAAAAGAAGAAGAAAGAAATTTGTCAGCAAAGAATGCATTGTTTAGGCAAGTTTGCTCTCCTAAGGGGAATTGCAGGTATTTACCAGAAATTTCCTACTATGGACCAGGAAATTCCATGTTGCCTGTTAAAGGTCACATTCCTTGGGGGATTCCTTGCAGTTAGGTCACGTACTCAGTCTTGCTTTACTGACACCATTTGGGACCTGAGGTTTTCTTTTTAACAGGGTTCTGGTAAGCAGTAGTGGTCACTGTTATTATGAGATTGTTATCTATAGCCTTGGACACCACTGATTGCCCCCTCCTTGAAACTCATCCTGGCTTTCTGGTCTTGCTCTTCCCCTGTTTAGTCTTCTTCATGGATCTTCTAATTTTTCCAAATGTTAATGTTTTCTAAACAGTGTCCCTGATTCACCTTTCTCTTGCTTGCTTGCTCCCCTCCTCACTCCCTTTCTCTACTCACTGACATTATCCAATCCCATTGTTTTCACCGGTCTTTAGGCTGATGACTTTGTAACCAGCAGACCTCTCCCCTCCTGTGGATTCTTATTTCAGTCTGCCTGGTGCACCTCTCCCTTATGAATGTTTCTTAGCCATTTTGAATTGAACATGTCTAAAAATGAATTCATCATTTTCTCATAATTATCCTATCTTCCATATCCTGTTGAAGAATGTCATCCTTCATCCATTCATCCAAAGGAGTCTGGGAACAACTTCAGACTCCTTCCAACCCTGCCTCTCACCCAGCCTCCATCTCATCCTTACCCCTATCCAATCAGTTGCAAAGGTTATCTTGCAATCCATCCTGTCCTCCAACCTCACCGCTATCACACGAGATGAGGTGACTGGTATCTCCCACCTGGAGCAGTGCCCCAGCCATCAGGTTTCCCTGCCTCCAACCTGTCGCCCATGCTTTCCATCTTCTACAGAGCCAGCCATCTAAAACTCACGTCTCAGAATAGCATACCCCTGCTTAAAGTCCTTCAGAGGCTCGCTGGAGCCTTCAAGATAAAATCACCTTTGCCTCAGTCATCTCTTGCCATTCTCCCTCTGCCTCCTCCCCAGCTCCAACATTCTAAGCACGCAGATTTACTGGAGTGGAATGGGGTGGTTAAGCCAAATTCTTATCTAAAAGACCTGGGCTCAAAACCCAGCCTACCTTTTTATTACCATTGAATAATACTAAGGCACTTGACTGAGCCCCTCTTTTTCTGAATTCATAAATAGAAATAAGAATGCTACCTACTGAGCACGGTTTAGATGAAAATTCAGTTAAATAAAGCATGCAAAACACTTAGCATGGTAACTTGCACAAAAATAATGGCACTAATATGTGGCTATTTATCATTACTTGCAGATCCTTGGATATGCATTGCTCTCCCATGCTCCTGGGCTGTTGCCCTTGGCATTCTCTGCCTAGAATAAACATCTTCCTTAATTGGCCTGCCCTTCATTCAGTCAGGTTTTAAGAATCAGCTCAGGCATCTTTTCCTCTCTCACCACCGCCCCCCACCCCACCCCGACCAATCCCCATAGCACTTCTTGTTCCCATAGCACTCTCTGCATGCCTGTGTCATGTCCCTTATCACATTTTTTAAAAAAGTAATTCTTTAGTATCCTCTTTGCTTGCCTCCCTGCCTAAACTCTGAGATGCTAGAAAGTAGGAACTGCATTTTTCATCTGTATCTTGTGTCTGGTAAATTGCTAGACACATGGCGGACACTCAATAAATGTGGAATGAATGAATAAAAGAAAGAAAGATTCAATAAATCGTACCCTCAACATAGGAATTAGAGTAAGAGAATGAAGGATGTTACCTGCTTCCTTGTCATAATATCCAATTACATGAACTGATGCTAAAAAGATACAGAGACAAAGCAGAGGGACTACAAGACCTGGAGGAGGAGCTGTAAGCATCAACTGCTAAGCTGGCTGAAGCTGTGCTGGGTCATTAAGTGACAGAAGAAGGGAAACATAGCAGAGGCTCCCCCACTCCTCAAAATGTTAAATGTCGATGAACTTAGCTACCATTTCACAAATAGGAAATATTGGAAATAGTATTATAGTTTTATTTATTTTTATTTAAATTTTAGTTAGTTAACATACAGTGCAATATTGGTTTCTGGAGTAGAATTCAGTGATTCATCACTTACATACAACACCCAGTGCTCACACAATAAATGCCCTCTTTTAACACCCATCACTCATCTAGCGCATCCTGCACCTGCCTCCCTCCATTAACCCTCAGTTTGTTCTCTATATTTAAGAATATTTTATGGTTTAACTTCCTCTCTCTTTTTCCCGTCCCCCTATGTTCATCTGTTTTCCTTCTTAAATTCCATGTATGAGTGAGATCATATGGTATTTGTCTTTCTCTGACTTATTTCATTTAGCATTATACTCTCTAGCTCCATCCATGTCGTTGCAAATGTCAAGATTTCACTTTTTGATGGTTGAGTAATATTCCATTATATATATATATCTCTCTATATATAGAGAGTAGATAGAGATGTATATATATACATCTTCTTTATCCATTCATTTGTCGGTGGATATTTGAGCTCTCCCCATAGTTTGGCTATTGTTGATACTTCTGTTATGAACATCAGGATGCAGGTACCCCTTCCAATCTATTTTTGTATCCTTTGGGTAAATACCCAGTAGTGCAATTGCTGAATCAAAGGGTAGTTCTATTTTTAACTTTTTGAGGAATCTCCAAACTGTTTTCCAGAGTGGATGCACCAGTTTGCATGCCCACCAACAGTGTAAGAGGGTTCCCCTTCCTCCGCATCCTTGCCGATACCTGTTGTTTCCTGTGTTAATCTTAGCCATTCTGACACATATGAGGGGTGTCTCATTGTGGTTTTGATTTGTATTTCCCCGATGATAAGTAATGTTGAGCATCTTTTCATGTGTCTGTTAGCTATCTGGATGTCTTCTTTGGAAAATGTCTCTTCATGTCTTCTGCCCATTTCTTATCTGGGTTATTTGTTTTTTGGGTGTTGAGTTTGATAAGTTCTTTATAGATTTGGGGTACTAACTCTTTATCTGATATGTCATTTGCAAGTATCTTCTCACATTCCATAGGCTGCCTATTAGTTTTGTTGATTGTTGCCTTTGCTGTGCAGAAGCTTTTTATCTTGATGAAGTCCCAATAGTTCATTTTTGCTTTTGTCTCCCTTGCCTCCTGCAACATGCTGAGTAAGAAGTTGCTACAGCCAAGGTCAAAGAGGTTTCTGCCTGTGTCCTTCTCTAGGATTTGGATGGTCTCATGTCTCACATTTAGGTCTTTCATTCATTTTGAATTTATTTTTGCATTTCGTGTAAGAAAGTGGTCTAGTTTCATTCTTCTGCATGTTGTTGTCTAGTTTCCCCAACAGCATTTGCTGATTAGACTATTTTCCATTGGATATTCTTTCCTGCTTTGTCAAAGATTAGTTGACCAAATAGTTGTAGCTATTCTAATTTTAATAAGCATCTACATTTAAAAGTATTCAGGCTTGTAGAGAGGTGGGAGAGGGGACCCAACAACACTGTGTAGATGCCCCAAGGGTTTTATCCGGGCCCTAGAAACAGGCTTCATTTCTTTCTGACTAAGGCTCTTCATATAAATATGGACATTTGGGGATCTCACAGTGAGTTCCTGGGGATATTTCACTGAATCCTGAGGACACAGGATGCAGGAGGGTGGGATTAGGGGAGCCAGATCTAGCTCCGGAGTTGTGAGCAAGTCACTTAATCTGTCTGAAACTTAAAGCCACTTTGTTAGATTTTTGTGAGGTTATGAGAATGGACAGAAATTTGACTGTGAGCACTTTGTGTGGGCAGACTCCAAATATTCTGTTCATCACTGTGCCCCCAGCACTTAACACAGAGGAAGCTTCCATTGATAATGTCTGAATAAGTTAGAAACCAGTGCACAGTAGGGCCATCATTACATGTGCAATACCATGGACTTTACTAAACTCAAAGAGGTGTTAAGAGATAATGTGAATGTGCCCACACTCTACCCTAGCAAGCATGTCCTAGAAATGACTTTCTCGTGTGCTTGAAATTATGGAGAGTCTGAAGTGCTTGCTTTCACCCTGCTTAGCATTTTCCCCTCTTGGTTGCTCCTTTATGGAAGAAAAGTTGTAACATTTCCTTTAAAAGTGCAGATTAACCTCTAATTAGGGAAATATGTAAAAACAAACTGACTACTTGTTTTCTCCAAAACAGAACTCCCAAAAGCTGAAATGTTTCCTGGTTTGTGAATGAGCCAAGGTTATTTGAAACAATTTTTCAAAAGTAATTTTCTATTAAATTTATTAAGCTACTTTTCACTACAGAAGAGTTGGAAACCATATTCTAATCATATAGTTGTTCTAGTGGACATTTCAGAACCTGCAACATACACTTACCATATTTTGTTATGAAACAACTAGTCCTTTTGGACTGTAGCACATTCTTGAGGTGAGCAGACTCAAAGTATTAAGAACCATATAAAATTCAACATTTTATTTACATCTTAGGGAAAGTTTTTGAAGGTGTCTAATTTACTAAAGACTGAATTACATTTGGGAAAATTTTCAGAATTTAACAATAACAATGACTTCTTCCTTCCAATTTCCTTCCCAGCTTCAAATCTGTCTGTTGGGAAATGGGAAATATCATTCATATTTCAAGAAGGGAAAAGAAAAACAAAAACTGATAAGTAATTGTTATGTTCTGCCCACCAGCCTTTAATTGACACCTACTTCCTAAGAAATTGGGCTTTAAGAAAACCTGTTGAATGAATTGCCAGTATTCCAATGGGCAAAATTGCTTTAGGTTTAAAAGAATTTCTTCACTTCACTGGGTTCTCTTTCATTTTTGCTAGTGGAAGTCATCATAATAATATTGAAAGAGAGAGAGAGAAACAGCTCGCACACTGGGTCGTACACAGGCTCTTCCACTTTTGACCTGTGTATTCTTAGGCAAATCATTTAACCTACCTGTGCCTCTGTTTCTTCATCTAAAAATGGGAATGATAATAGCACTCACCTCATGGAAGGTTGTGAGGATTAAATAAACTATTCCATGCCTGGCTCAAAATAGTTGCTCAATAAATCTAACCATCATTGATGTATATAACAAGCAGTTACATAAATCTCCTCATAGCCTCTTGTGAATATGAGCAAAAGAACAGGACATGCTTTGATGGGAATTTTAAATCTTTTTTTTTTGAAAAAATTTTTTAAAGATTTTATTTATTTATTGCAGAGAGAGAGAGAGAATGAGAGATAGAAAGCACGAGAGGGAAGAGGGTCAGAGGGAGAAGCAGACTCCCTGCTGAGCAGGAAGCCCGATGTGGGACTCGATCCCGGGACTCCAGGATCATGACCTGAGCCGAAGGCAGTCGCTTAACCCACTGAGCCACCCAGGCACCCTGAATCTTTTTTTAAGAAGAGTGGAAACCATCTTGACTCCCTTCACCCCTCACAAATCCAGTCATTCACCACGTCTTATGAATTCTGCCATCAATAGTTCTGGAATTCATTGCCCTTTATTTGCCTGCATTTCTGCCTCAACTCACTTCTGGAGCACCTCATCCCTGAAGCTAGAGTCTCTTCCCGAAACTCCTTGTCTCTCAAACATCCTTCCCCTCTTAGTTCTCCAGCCCACAGAGCAATGATCTTAGAAACCTACGATTCCAGTTTTCTACCTGCTCATAGATAGTCAATGGCCACCACTGACCTTGGGATTGAGTGCAAATGAACCTCTGTGTCCTTTGTGTTGCTCTCAAGACCCTGCAAAATCCAATTTCATCTCTGCCCATGAGCTTACCACGAGCTCCCCGTGCCTATATCCTTGCATTTGCATGCACAGGTACTGTGTACACGCACATACACAGTTCCTTCAGCTCCTGACCTTCATGCTTTTGCCTCCCAACCCCTATTCATTCTTTAGGTTTCACTTTAGAGTTCACTTCCCCTGGGAAGACTTAGGCAGCCCTTCCATGACTCCACAGTACCAAAACACTCAAACTGTGCAAGCTGTCCTTTGTCATGTATGTGGACTATAAACTCAAAAAAGGCAGAAACCAATGTATCTTGCTTTCTTTCCACTGTGTATTAAGCACCTAATGTATTGCAGTGGATTAGTAAGTATTGTTGAATAAAAATCTGTTACATGATAAATTGCCATGTTTATTCTGCTCTCTTAAAATTTAAAATTCAGCAAATCAGTACCTCATATAAAAAAGGAATATTTAAGTTAGATGAGTTTTATATTACTTTCTTTCATGGGAGCAATGCATGAGAACAAATGGTAAACAAAAAAAATGTTAAAATGTACCATTAAACACTTTTCCCCAGGCTGAACTGCTTTGAGCTATTGAATTTTTCTTTCAGAAACAGCATGAATTTAATGTTCATTTTAGCAAAAGACAAAAAAGATTAAAGGTGAGAAAAAGAATTCATTTCACAGTCCATCATTCTCAGCCTCAAAAAGAAATTAGCATTCAGCTGATGGGAGGGAGGTAAACTAATTCAATCTCTGTAGAGGGTAGTTAGGTAACTCTTATTCGAGTTAAAATTGTTTATGCCCTTCAACCCAGTAGTTTACTTCCAGGCATCTTTCTCTAAGGGGATAAGCAGACAACATCACAAAGAAGATGGCTTCACCCAGATTGCCCAGAAAAGAGAGTCTGAAGCAAAATCTACATGGTCAGGCTTTATGGAGAGGTTCAATCCTAGGGCAGTAAAAGTGACGGAAAAGGAAAGCTAGGCAAGAAAGGAAGGAGAAAAAAACAAGTGGTCCTTAGTGAGGTGGCCACAATTTCACAATAAAGCCAGTCACTAGCTCGGGCCACATTTCTCTGGGGGTGGCTGTGTGGACCCCCTGTACCTGGGAACCCTCTTGGGGTGGAGGAAGGAGGGGAGAAATCCACCTGTCATCTTTCTGTCTTCTGTCTGTCCCTGGTCAGTTTAACCTCCCCTCCTACTCACCTGCTGCCTTTGGATATTAGGTATTCCTGCACTTCTGGCTTGTGCTACTTGGTTTATCCAGGCAGCCCTGGGAAGTCAATCTGCCCCCCCCCCCCCCGGGGCAAGAAACAGACCCCCAGCACTCTGGCTGATTGGGAAGTGGTGGGAGGAGTCAGGACTGTGGGTCTCTTTGAATCTGGCTGGGCCTGGGCTGAAGCTCTGCCACAGGATTCTCGTCTTTGGGGGAGCATGACACAGCCCCCAGCGCTAGGAGACTGGGCCTGTGCAAAGGCAGTGCAGCTCTCCAGCGAGCTTAAGAGAGAAAGCAGCTGCAGGCCTGGCAGGCAGGTGGGGCCAGGAACATTTGGGGAAGAATATAAATTGGATCAATATAGATGTACACTGTACATTCATTGTAACATGGTTTATGAGCCCCAAGTTTTATACAACTCAAATTTTCATGAATAGAAGATTAATCCAATAAATTTTAATACATTCAAAATTGTATTAAATCTAGTTAAAAACAATATTTAACATATGATAGAATGTATGCGATTATGTAAAGAGAATGTGACTGAGTGTGTGTGTGTGTGTGTGTGTGTCTAAGCCTAGAGACAGTAGGAGGAAAGATTTCTAAAATATAAAATATTAGTGGCCATTTTATCTGGGTGGTAATATTTCAAATGGCTTTAGTTTTTACCTTAATATTTTCTTGTACTTAAAAAAATTTATAATGATTACATATCATTTTACAATCAGAAATATTTCAAAGTTATTTATTGTGTTTAAACATTTCACATCAAGAGCAATGTTTAACTAATGATATCATGGCACTCATTATAAATAAGAGCAGAGGAATTTCCATTCTGGGTCTGCCATGCTCTGGTTGGTCCACTGGGACTCTAACCTGGAAAGGATTAGTGTGTATATCAATAATCCATAATATTACTTACGGCATTATTACCATGTATGATGAACTCAAATAATGAAGATTTAACTCTCGAGCAACAAGACTGAAGCAAAGATACACTGAAAGCCCACCATTCAAGGACTTCTATAGATGTGCTTCCTCACTCTCTTTATAGTCACTTATTTGGACCCTGTTTCAAACTGGACAGTAGGTCCTCACCCTAACCCCGTCTTTCCCTTTTCCACACATTAGCCGTGCCATTCCTGTCCTAGCTCCAGCACGTGCAGCTTCTCTGCTCTCCCCTGCCCCTCATCTCCCCCGAGAAGGGTATGAAGTCATCCTTCAGGTCCCAGGGCATGTGCTTTCTCCTCTTGGTTCCCTCCTCAGAGTAACAAACCCATTTTGCAAATTACTGTGATTCTTAAAATTCTTCTTCAACATCTCAGTAGAATTCATAATATTAGATATTGTCAATAATCCCAAGGAAAAAATTTAATTTGCTTATATGAAGCATGAATAACTAGATTTGCAGTTCTAAATGTACAAATTTATCATTTCATGTGACAGAAACAAATCCTACTTGAAAAAGATACTCAGTTGCAAAATGAGACAGCGATGCAATAAAAATGCATTCCAAAGCACTGAAGTTGAATAAATGAAATGACAGTGGTTTTGAAGATTCTTACTCTCTCAGGCTGGCTCTAGCTTCATAAAGCTATTAGTTCCAAAGCACGGAGAGCCAGTACACTCCACTGCACTCCCTCCAGAGGCAGGTCCGCCACCTGCCAGTGCAGAGTGGGTAGAAGTGAGAGGCCGACGAGACCTGCCTCTGGGAGTGGAGGCCAGCGAGTGGGTCCTGGCATCTAGGAAGTATGACAAGCAGCCCATGTCAGAGGAGACCCATATGAAGGAGGTTTGTAGGCGAAAACTTTGTTTTCAACATGCAGACTGAGTAAAGCAGTGGGGAATTTAATGTTAAAAAGCGACCACAGGCTCAAAATGGTGTTGCTTAGGTTAAGGCCCCAAGTCAGTAAACCAAGACTTAACACCTAAGCTAACTGCAGTTTTAACCTAGCCCCCCACCCCCTGAAATCTAACATTTAACTAATCAACATGGGAATCTCCTGGTCAGCACTAGGAAATTTACTAATAGGCCCCTTCTCTTCCCATAAGGAGGGCAATCTTGCCTACAATGGATTTTTTGCTAATAATTTCCTTTTTTCCACTCTCTGTACTTTTAAAAACCGTTCCTTTTCTACAGCCCTTTGGAGCTCCCCTCTACTTGCTAGTCATCTAATAAGGCCAATTAGATCTTTAAAATTTACTTGAACTATCCACAAAGATAACTCATAAAAACAATGTTCTTTACAGGCAAAATATAGGGATAGCCTGTATATATATACACATATATATGTATATATATATGTGTATATATATATACACATATATATATACACACATACATACATATACACACATGCAAACACACACAAACTTCCCAATAAACAGGCATCATCCCTTGTCCAATTTTCATTTAGACTTGAATCTGTTCTCAGAACTCTTCAATAAAAAGAGAGGCTGCTGAGTCCCCTTGCATAAAGAGCTCTGCAGTACCACAGCAAGTTGTAATTCCTCAGTCCGTTCCCAAATTGACCCACAGATATTTCCTGGTTAACTGTACACTGGGATACTGCTGGATACAAAGTCTGAGTTGACACTAAACTTGGACAGTAAGTGCCATCATGAGCCCCTCCCCCTCTTACAGCAGCCGTGAATGGAAGTCAGGTACTGAGTAGAGGACTGTCTTGTGCATAGTACACAGTTGGTTCACTGGGTCCACAGACCCATCCAGTGGTCATTTCCCCTCTCAAATGTAAAATAAGAATGAACATATTTGGTAAGAGGCAGAATCTTCACATTAGTCTCCTGACATGTGGAAGAAGAGCTACTGGAGTAGGAAAGGCCAAGGAAATCCCTTGAAGCTTCCCTTTTCAAGCCAAAATAATAAACCCAAACCAATATCACAACTTGAGTGGAATAGCAGAGATGAGTGGCACTTTCAAAAACAAAGGATATAGGGGTGGTGGGCTCTATCACATCCCCATTTAATTCATCAGCCTAGTCCCTGCAAGAACTGAATAGATTATGGTGGGTAACAGTAGACACTACAAATTTAGCCCAACAGCCATCTGTGCCAAATGTTGTCATTAATAAAAGAGATCAGTATAGTTTTGGGTATGTGGTATGTGGCTATTGATCTACCAAATGCAACCTTCTTCAGCTATCAAAAAGAAGGAACAAAAACTTTTCACACTCACATGTGATGTGAGTGGTATGCATGTAGGTATGTATTCATAGTTTTGCTCCAGTGCTAGTTAACTGTTCTGATATCTGTTACAATACTGTTCAAGGGAGCCTGGATCATTTGGATATCCCATAGAACACAACACTGGTCTGTTAAATTGCTGATATCACTTTATTTGAACCTAATGAGCAGGAAGTGGCAAGTATTCCATATACCCTGTTAAAACACATGTTCTCCAGAGAGTAAGAGCAAAACTCTAAAATATATCAGAAGGCTCTTACATTGGAAAAACTTTGAGGAGTCAGTGATATGTGGGCATGTTAGTCATCTTCTTCATGGTAAAGGACAAGTTATCTCACCCTGTTCCTCCTGCAGCTAAGAAAGAAGCACAACACTAAATTGGCTTTTATGGGTTTGGCAAGCAGCATATATTGCTTTTGTAAATGCTGTTTCAACTTATTTTTTCATCAAGTTATATGAAGGCTATCGGTTTTGAGTGGGATTCAGAGCAAGAAAGGATTTTGTAGCAGATCTAGGCTGTAGTACATGCAGCCCTACCAATTGGGCCATTGAGCTCAGCAGATTCCATGGTACTGTAGCTATCTGTGTGGAGTTTCTAGCAAGGTCCAATAGGAGAGATAGTATAGACACCTGGGGTTCTGGAAAAAGGCCATGTTATCTGGAGGAGATAAGCATATGAAAAATTTGAAAAGCAACTTCTGGCATGCATCATGGGCCCTAGTAAATATTGAGCTTCTGATCATGGAACATTAAGTGACCAGCCAGCCAGAATTATCCATCATGAACTGAGACCTGTCAGACTCACTATGTCATACGAGCAGCAGAAATCCATCATAAAGTGAAGGTGGAGTATCTGAGACTGGACTTAATCATGCCCAGAAGGCAAGAGTAATGTACAAAAACAGGTGATCCATACCCCATACACTCAGAGCTATGGCTTCATGGGGCTCCCTGAGATCAGATGATGGAGGAGGAAAAAGCCTAGACTTGGTTCACAGATAGTTTAGCTCAATGTGTTCTACAAGTTGAAAATGGATTGATGAGGCAGGGGTGCTCTGAAAGACAGTGGTGAGATAAGATCTTCCCAAGGGATAGAGCTTCTGTGCAGAGAACATCATACTCTATTTGTGTGGAAAGAAAAAATGGCATGAATTAAGAACGTACATAAAATCATGGGCAGTGGTGAATGGCTTGGCTGCTTGGTCAGAGTCCTAGAAGAAGCAGGATGAGATTGAGGACAAGGAAGTCTGGGAAAGAGGTATGTGAATGTACCTAGGGGAAGGGACATAAAGTGTGAGTGTCCTTGTATTCTACATTAATGCTCACTTGAAAGCATCCAGTGCAGAAGTACTAAGTAGACAAGATTACTTGCCTATCAACTTCTGTCCTTGTCTACTTCTGTGCTTATGCAATGGGCCCATCAACGGAGTAGTCATAGTTGTAAAAATGGGGGCTATGCATGGTTCAGAAAGTATAGGTACACTCTTACCAGCTTGATCTAGCTAATACCACTGATGAATATCTGACCTCCCAATAAGAAAGAACAATCCTGAGCATCTGACATGACATAATCTTTTAAGGAGACCAACCAGACAGTTGTAGCAAGTTTATTACATAAAACCTTTCTACCCTGAAAAGGACAGTAGTTCATCCTGAGGTAGCAGTAGGGGTTTACTTTTTCTTCCCACAGTATCTCAACTAGTATCATAACTAAAGAATGGGATTTTTTCTTTATGGGATCCTTGGGACACTGACTTGGACAAGAGACTCACTTTACAGCAAAGGAGGTGCAGCAGTGAGCACATGATGATGGGATCCACTGCTCCTCCATTACATGCCAGCTTATAAATACAAAAAAACCCTGTGAGTGTGGGACACTCTCCTTTAAGATGCCATATATACCCTATATCAGCATCTATTACATGATATTGTATCTCCAGTAGACAGAATACATGGGTCTTGCAGAAGTAGAAATGACCCAGTCACCATTATTCCCAGTCACCCTCTCGGGAAATTTGTGTTTCCCACCTCTATAACTTTAGGCCCTGTGGAAGAGAGATCCTGGTTCCCGGAAAGGGAATACTCCGCCCAAGGACACAGTAAAATCTCACTAAACAAAAAGCTATGACCACCACCTGTTTATTTTAGGATCATTGTTCCAATAGACCAGCAGACAAAGAAATGAGATACCATACGAATCATTTTGAGGAGGTGTTATATGAGAGGCGAAGATAAACATGCTTGGCACACATGTTATCCGTTGAGCATCTCTAGGTATATTCCCATGCCTGATTTTAATGGAAATGGGCAAATACAACAACTGTGATCTAATAAAGACATGGTAATCAGAGGCTCAGAGCCTTTGGGACTGTGGGTCTAGGTCAGTCACCAGGCAAGCCACCTACACCATTAAAAGTATGAGCTGAGGATGAAACACTGAATAGTGATAAAGGGGGGTGATAATGAGTTTCAGTTTCTTCATTGGGACCGAAAGCAGTAGGGCTATAGTTTGTCATACTAAGGCTCCTGTTGTAGGTTTACACAGAAATTATGACTAAATAGAAGCCAGCAAAAGCTGGGAGTGTACCATGAAAACTTAATGCAAGAAATAAATGGATCAGGGTGGTACAAGGAGGGCTGCAGTGGATGTTAGTGGTGCTCTGCTCAGATGCCTTTCACCACACCAGTTTACTTATCCCCCAGGTACTGTAGGTGTTGACTGCTGACAAACTTTGTTGCAAGGCTGATGAGAGCCACTTCACCTACAGACGTCCCAGTTATGGACGTGATCCCTCTTTGAGGGTGGCTCATATCCAATGACTGACTTCTATGGCCATATACTAGCCTAGCTCCCTTGTCGCTGGGGAATGAGAATTGCACTCCAGTGGTAAGTCTATCAGGCTGAAACCAGACCGGTTAAACCATATCTCCCACTTGTACTGTCCTGATTTCCTCATTCCCTGCCTGGTTTCTCCTGAAAGCATCCCCTCTATAAATCATTTGCACCAGTGTACCCTTTCAGAGTCTGTTTCTAAGGAACCTCATCTAAGACACAAACCTACTTTTCAAAGTGTTACTAGACTAACATTCAGTGCTATACTCACAGAAGATTGAATACTGATCCTCAGATTTCTGGGCTAGGGATGCTGAATTATTTCCAGACTGTGGTTGAGAGTAGTGCTAGAGAAGAGAACAGTCCTGGAAAGGAAGCAGGGAGCAGTGTCACCAGCTAGGATGACTAAGACATGTAAACACTGGAGGCTGCATGACAAGTTCAAGGTAATCCATGTTCCGTAGCCAAACCAAAAATCAACTCTGCAGGGTAAAAATGTGAACAGAAGAAAGAGGAAGCCTCTGCACTTGGATGAACTGCCCTCATGAGACCATTTCTATATTTGGGGTAAAGAGGTCAAGAGGGATTTGTCGTCTTTTCTAAAGAGAACATCACACCCTCATAATTCTACTGCATTCCGCCCGGCAGACAGTATCTTACCTCCTGGGGACATCCGTCCCACAGTTATGGATTTCTAGTAATGACACTAAATAAACATTTGCTTAGTGAATGAGTGAATCCTAATATCCTCAATGTCAGCTTGTGTGTATCTGAAGTGCCTGGAGCCTGCTTATCACAGTATATAATATTCATAAAGAATTTTCAGTCCCATGACAGAGGCTCTTTGCAGACACAGTACAGTTATCACTCTCTAAAGGATACGGTGAAGATTAATTAGTTAATTTCATAAAATGCTTCAGGGATGAAGATTGCTTTATAAGAACTAATTATGAATATCACAGTGTGCATGCCATACATTTATGCCTCTGAAGTTGAATGACACTTGGGTTTATTTTTATTGCTATAAGAAAGTTATTGGAATTCATATACCATTGTTTTCTTATACTAAAGCTTTTTGTAAGGTTATTTTGCAGTTCAAAATGTAGGTTTTGTGTACCATACTGCAGAGATAACTGAGTCTGGTTGTGCAGTCAGGGAATTAACACTAACTACTTATTGTTTTGGGCTCATTTAAAACGGCAGACAGAACCCATTATAATTTAAAATACATAAAATGTAGCAGAATTCATAGTCTTCCTCTACTGTAATCCAGCTAGGAGACTTTGGGAAAACCAGTAAAACTCTCAGTGCCACAGTTAATCTGTCAAATGATAGGACATATCCCATGGAATTAAATGATACAGTTCAGGTATAGACTTAGCAGTGCAGGTATAGACTTCCTTAGTACTCAGTAATTTCTGGTGCAAATACTAAGTTGAACAGTTATGACTATTAAATATGTAACCAAAATATTTGATTAGTGTCTCTTAATGTCCCTTCAAATAAATTTATTCAGTAGAAGCATTTTCTTAATGTGCCACTGCATAAAAACTCTTGGCAAGGCTCGTAATTTTTCTTCTTATTGTTGGGTGATGTCACAAGTCTCAACTTGGCAATTAGAATGGCTGTTGCTGGAATAATAAATTTGAAGGTAAATCCTCTTTCCCAGCTAGAGCACAGTTAGGGCTGGACTGCCTATTTTTGGAGCGTGGACTCTGGCCTTCCAGGCGTGCAACCTGACCATTTAGGATTTGGACTGGTCTTTTAGGCTTGGAAAAGCATGGATCTTCCCCTCATAGGACCCTGGCTCTTGAAGCATGGAATCTGGTCCTATAGGCATGGAATGAGGCCCTTCCTTCCTTTTACCCCCAGGCATGAAACTTGGCCCCATGCATTGAATGTGTCCCTCTAGTGTGGAAGTGAACCTCCTAGGCATGGAAAGTTGCATGGACTTTACAAACATGGACTCAGCCTTTCCAGGCATGAATTCCATCCTACCATGTATGAAATCTCGTCTTCCAGATATGACCCTGCAGCCGTGTAACCTGCCTTTGTACTACAGAACTATATAGTATGTGTGGGGAGGTTGGCATACCAGGCATGGGGCCTGGACTTCCCCAGCCTTCCTGGCATGACATGAACCATGGTCATCCAGTTGTGAAACCTGGCCCTAAACATAGAATTTGACCCTACAAATAAGAAGTTTTGACCTCTCTGTGTAGAACGTGACCCTAGAGGAATGGCATCTGACTAACCAAATGGAATCTGATCTTTCAGATATTGATTTAAAACTTTTAGGTTGCTTCTCCAGGCATAAAATCTGGTTTTTCACATGACCCACAGCCTTACAGGTACGTAATTAGAATTCCAGGAGTGGAAATTAGCCCTCTGACCATGAAACCTGGTCCTCCAGGTATAGGACATGGCTCTTCAATCATGGAACTTAGATCTCTAAATATGGAATTAGACTTTCCAGTTACAGAAATTAGTACAAAATGTGAATCCTGCTTCTCTAGGCACAGAATTTGATCCTCTAGATGTGGAATCTGGACTTCCAACATGTGGCTCCTAAATATCTAGGCATGGAATAGATGTTGACTATGCTAGGAACCTGGTCACCCTGTCATGGAACTTTGTACTACATATATGTAATCTCAACTTTCAAACATGGAACTTGACACTACAAGCATGAAAACTGATACTCCATTTATGGAATCCCAATCTCAGGGTGTGAAACCTGGCTCTGCAAGCATGGATCTGCCATTTCATATGTAAAAGTACAATGTCCAGTCATGGTACCAGGCTCTACAAACATGCAACTTGGCATTCCATGTGTGGACTCTGAATCTCCATGGACTTACTGTGGTGAATGTGGTATCCCAGACTTGGAATCTGGCATATGAGTCATAGAAGTTGTCCTTGCAAGACATGGGTTCATGTCTCCCAGGAATTTCATTCTCCATGTATGCATGCTCAATATCCAAACATGAAAATTGACCCAATAAGCATAGAACCTAGTCTGCCATGTATAGACTTTTGAATTCCATCATAGAAACTAGGATCTATAGGCTTGAAATTTAGCACTTCATTTGTGGAATGTTGATCTCAAAGCATGGAACTTGGATCCTCAAACATGGAATGTGACACTACAAATATATAACCTTGCATTTCCGTCATTTACGTGGGCTTGCCAAAACTTGGAAAGTGATTTCCCAGGCACGGTCCTGGAACTCCACATATGTAATCTTAATGTCCAAGCAGGGGTCAAAGCCTTACAAGCATGGGGAATGGCATCACGTGTGGATTCTCAATCTCTAAACATAGGCCAACTCAGAGTGTGGATCTTGGTGTCCAACCTGTATTTCATAGATTTTGGCTCTCCACATAAGGAATTTGATCTTCCTGGCAAGGAACCTCAAACTCCATGTGTGGAATCTCAATATCCAGGGGTGGAATATGGCCCTACCAGTATAGAAACTGGCATTCCATGTATGGAATCTTTGATTTCCAAGTATGGAGCCTGGACTTATAATCACGGATGCTGGCACTCTGGTATGGATTATAAGAATGAAACATGACCAGACATGTTTGAAACCTCGCATTCCAGACATGGAAATTGGCATTTCAGCCATAAGCATTGGCCCTCTCAAACATGAAAACTGCTCTCTGTGGCATCATATCTGCCACACTATGATTTATGGCCCGAGTTGTACCCCCACAAATACATATGTTGAAATTTTACCCCTCAATGTGACTCATTTGGAGATAACACCTTTAAGGAGGTGATTATGGTTAAATGAAGTCATAAGGTCGGGGGGCTAAACCCGTAGGACTGATGTTCTCATACAAAGAAGAAGAGACACCAGAGCTTGTTCTTTTTGTGTGTGCACAGAGGGAAGGAAGGCCATGTGGGTAGCAGAAGGTGAATATCTGCAAGTCAGGAAGAGAGACCTCACCATAAAAATGCATTTTTTAGCATCTTGATTTTGGACTTCTAGACTCTAGATGGTGAGAAAATACCTTTCTGTTGTTTAAGCCATCCAGTCTGTAATTTTGTTATGGCAATCTGAACATACTAATATACCATAGGGAATTAATTAATTAATTATTAATTAATTAATTAGGAATTTAAATCTCCACACTGGAAGCATAGAACCCAGTATACTATTTGTGTAATTTGAATCTCTTAGCATGAAACCTGGCACTACAAACGAAGGATCTGGCACTCCATGCAAGAAATCTTAATCTCTGAGCATAGAACCTGGCACTCCAATATATAATCTCAAATGCAGTGATGGAAGATATATCTATGAGCACAGAATCTAATGTTCCATGTGTAGAATCCTAATCCCCATGCATGAGACACAGCACTGCCTTACATGTAGTGAACCTGGCTCTCAAGACATGAAAACTTGCATTTAAGTCACAGAGGTTAACACAACAATACATGAAACTATGCATAATATTTTTCAGTACATATTTAATCCTGCAATTTCTAAGCATTTAAATTGGCTCTACAAGCTTGGTATCTCCCAATATATGTGGAATCTCGATCTCCACACATGGAATCTGGCCCAAAAAGAATTTAACTTGTCATTCCATATTACTCAGCCATCAGAAAGGATGAATACCCAACTTTTCCATCCACATGGACGGGACTGGAGGAGATGATGCTAAGTGAAATAAGTCAAGCAGAGAAAGACAATTACCATATGGTTTCACTTATTTGTGGAACATGAGGAATAGCATGGAGGACATTAGGAGAAGGAAGGGAAAAATGAAGGGGGGGAAGTAGGAGGGAGAGATGAACCATGAGAGACTGTGGACTCTGAGGGTTCTGGAGGGGAGGGGGGTGGGGGGGGGGGGTAGCCCGGTGATGGGTATTAGGGAGGGCACGTACTGCATGGAGCACTGGGTGTTATACGCAAACAGTGAATCATGGATCACTACATCAAAAACTAATGATGTAATGTATGGTGACTAACATAATAAAAAAAAATAGGAAATAGAGAAAAAAATAACTTGTCATTCCATGTGTGAAATTTCAATCTTCAAGCTAGCCTTAAAATCATGCAACCTAGTACTCCGTGTCTGGAATCTCAATCATTAAACATGACACCAGATCTATATACATAGTACTGACACCCTATGCATAGAATCTCAGTCTCCAAGCAAGAATTGTGTTCCATATGCTTGGCACTTGGCAGTTCATGTCTGAAATCTCAAATTCCATGCATAGAACTTTGCTCAATTACAATGGAAACTAGCATTTTATATGTGGAACTTATATCTACAAGAAATTCACCTGGTCTTGGGGTGCCTGGGTGGCTCACTTGGTTAAGTGTCCAACTCTTGATTTTGGCTCAGGTCATGATCTTGGGGTCATGAGATTGAGCCCCGTGTCAGGCTCTGCACTGGGCAAGAAGCCTGCTTAAGATTCTCTCTCTCCCTCCGCTCCCCGCTCCCAACACTTGCGCCCTCTCTCTCTCTCAAAAAAAAAAAAAGAAGAAGAAGAAAAAGAAACTCATTCACCTGGTCTTTTTTTTTTTTTAAAGATTTTATTTATTTGACACAGAGAGAGAGAGCACAAGCAGGGGGAGCAGCAGAGGGAGAGGGAGAAGCAGGCTTCCCACTGAACAGGGAGCCCGATGTGGGGCTCAATCCCAGGACCCTGGGACCATGACCTGAGCCTGAAACAGATGCTTAACCAACTAAGCCACCCAGCTGCCCCTCACCTGGTCTTAATAATGTGGAGCCAAGTACTCCATATATATAATTTCAAACTTCAAGCACAGAACAGTTTTATATGGGTGAAACTTGGCATTTCAGACATTGGTCATGGATGTGATTTATAGCTGTTGGATATCTGAGGCAAGGAACTTTTACTCCCAGGCATGGAACATTAAATACACATAGGTATTCCCAATATCCAAACATATACTTGGCCCTAAAAACATGGAAAATAACATTTTGTACATGGAATTTCTATCTCCAAACATGGAACCAAGCCTTACAAGCATGGAAGCTGGAACCTTGCATGTGGATTATCAATCTCTAGACATGGAATCTAGTCCCCAAAAGAATGGGACCCTGATGTTCCATCTGTGGAATTTCAGTCTTGAAGCTGGACTGTCTCTAAAAGCTTTCAACATGGCATTCAATGTTTGGAATCTTAATCTCCAAATATTTAACTTGGCTCCATATATTTGAAATCTGTAAGTCCATACAAGGAACACGGGCTTTCACTATTAGAATTTGTATTTCTGAGACATGCAAACTTGTCTCCCAGCATGGAACTTGTTACTGCTCAAATGGATTTTAAAGATCTGTATCTTTAGATGGAATATGGGCCTAAAGCATGAAATCTTTCTCATTATGTGTGGAATATAACATTCATGTATGGTACATGGACCAACAACGATGGAATGTGGCACTCCATCTGTGGATTTTTAATCTCCAAACATAGAGTTTTGCCACAGAAGTATGGGTTATGGTATCTAAAGTTGCTTGTCACTCATTGATGTATACTTTGTAAATCATGGAACCTGGTCTTCCAGGCATGAAATCTGGAACTCCACATATGTAATATCAAACATGGAACCTGACACACCAAGTATGGAATCTTCATGCTGTTTGTATTAAATATAACCCTTCAAACAGGAAATCTGGATTTTAATGTGAGGAATCTCAAGCTACAAGCATAGAGCATGACTTGATATGTTTGTAGTCCAGAAGTCCAGTCACAGAAACTGGTGTTTCAATCACAGATCTTGACTCTATAGAAGACAGGACATAGATTCCCAGACATCATACCTGGCATATCACATACGGATCTCAATATCCAAGCATGAAATTTGACACTCCATTGTGGAATTTCAATCTCTGTGCATGCATCCTGGCTCTAAAAGCATGTAATCTGAACACCACATTTGAAATATCCATCTTTAAGTATAAACTTAAACCTATAAACGGCACACATACGTGTGGTATCTTAATCTCCACCAATGGAATTTGGAACTATTAGCAGAAAACCTGGTTCTATATATGTGGAATCTCAGTCTCCATAAATGGAAACTGGGTGAACAGTCATGGACACTGTCACTCCCTGTAAGGAGACACAAAATCCATAATGGAATGTGGTGTTCCCTGTTAGAATTTCAGTCTACTAATATGGAACTTGACCTGTCATGTGAGGAGCCTTATACTCCAAACATGGAACCTTGTATTTTAATTATAGCCTTTAGCTTGCCACGTTATGGAGCCTAATTTCTTGGACTACCCATCCATCATGCATGGAATCTTGTCCTCTAGACATCGAACCCAACTCTGTGAGTATGGAAACTGACACTCTACATATGGAATTTCAACCCTGAACATAGAAATTAGCCTTACAAGCAAGGAACGTGACATCACCTGGGTGAAAACTCTGTCTTCAAGCATAGAACCTGACCCTATAAGCATGGACTATGACACTGCATATGTGGGATCTCAATCTCTAAGAATGGAACTCAGCCTTACAATGATTAATTCTGATATTCCATGTGTGAAATTCCAATCCTCAAGCATGAAACACTGCCTTAATGTGAGAAATCTGGCATTCCAGACACAGAGATCAGCTCCTCAAGATGTGGAACCTGGTTTTCTAAGAAGCAAACTTGGCATTTTACCTTTAAATCTCAATCTTTAAGCATTAAACTTGGCTTTATAGGAAGGGAACGTGGTACTCCATCTGTGGAATCTCATTCTCCAAGCATGAAACATAGTCTTAAGAGTGTGGAACATGGTAATCCAGACTTCATACCTGGTATTTGAGTCATACAAGTTGATACTCTGAGGACCTACATCTCCTAGCCTTGGAAACTAACACTTCTTATGTGAAAGCTATACTTCTTGTCATTGCTTTAGTTCTAGGTGTGAATTATGCCTTTCCAGGCATAAAAGTTGGTTCTCTATATGAGACTTAGGCCTTTTGTCTTGGCATCTAAACTTTCTTGAGGAACTTAGCCCTCTGAGGATAAACTTTGGCCCTCTCAGTGTTGAATGTAGCTATTCAAACATGGATCCCGACCCTCCAAGAAGAGAATCTAACTTTATAGTCATGGGAAGCCTATCCAAATGTGAATCCATAGAATCACTCCCTCTCTGTGTGGAATCTGGGCTTCTATATGTAGAGCAGGGCCTTCTAGCCATGGAACTAGGCCTCCCAGGCAAAACATGGCTTCCTATCTATTTGATATCTCTTTCTTTAGCCTTGGAACATGACATTTTGGGAGTGAAACCTCAACCTAAAGAAACAGTATCTAGTCCATCAAGTATGGAATTTGCTCAACTAGGCCTGAAATACTGAATCTAGACTTCTTAGCATGAAAAATAGCCTTTTGGTCTTGATAATTAACTCTAGACATGGAATTTGATTATCTATGTTTGAAAGTGGCCATCTATGAGTAAAATCTGGATTTCCGAGTATGGAAAGATAGCTCCTTAGGCATTGAATCTAATCCTCCTTTATATAACTGTGCCTCCAGGCACAAAACATGACATTCCATGTGTGGAATCTCAATCTCCAATCTCAGTATGGAACTCTACCAGCATGGAACGTGGCATTTTCAGAGTGGAGTTTCAAATTCCATGCATGTTTCTTGACCCTATATACATGGAACATGGCAAACTGTATGTGAAATCTTAATCTCCAAGCATGTAATCTGACTTTACAATTGGGGAACTTGGCACTCCACATAGGATACTGGGTAGTTCAGTCTCAGAAGGCTCTACAAGATATGGATCCTGGCATTACAAGGAAGGAATCTGTCCAGAATGTCTTTCCTCAAACATGGAACATGGTCTCACAAGCACAGGAACAGACAATCCTTAGTATCTGGATTTCAGTTATAGGTGCTATGTTATCTAAAGAAGCCAAAGATGGCTTCTGTGCATTTGCCCCTAAATTGTTTCTTTCTTTTTTTTTTTTTAAGGTTTTATTTATTTATTTGACAGAGAGAGACACAGTGAGAGAGAGGGAACACAGCAGGGGGAGTGGGAGAGGGAGAAGCAGGCTCTCCGCGGAGCAGCAAGCCTGATGCGGGGCTTGATCCCAGGACCCTGGGATCATGACCTGAGCCGAAGGCAGACACTTAATGACTGAGCCACCCAGGCACACCCTAAATTGTTTATTTCTTTACTGCAGTCTAAGAACTGTCAACTCAGAGGCCCACAGGCATCACACTAAAAATTTTACATATACATTGGGTTGTTCTTAAAATAACCCAAATATGAAGGGGGGAAATCGGAGGGGGAAACGTACCATGAGAGACTATGGACTCTGAGAAACAAACTGAGGGTTCTAGAGGGGAGGGGGATGGGGGAATGGGTTAAAATAAAAAAAAAAACGCAAATAAGCAGAAGTTTAGCCATTTAGAGTCTGCCTGCTTTATATACCTTATGAAGCTACACTATCTGCTGGTCAGTGGTAAAATAGAGCCTTGTGGTTATAAGACTCCAAGCTACCCCTGCTGTTAGGAGCTCTGTGACTCAGATTCCCTGCCATGCTATTGAGCAACATCCCCTAGACTTATAAGCTCCCACTTTGGTCTTCCTCTCTCCTAGGTGTTCCTTTACCTTCATCCCCTTCTGGATGGTGACCCACTCACTATAAGTCTCTGAATGGACTTATGCTATGAGGGACATTCCCCTCTCACAGTTCTGTCCAAGCACTGCACAAAAAGCTTATGTGTTACTGCCTTTCATACTCATATCTGTTTCCTTGATCAGACCCAAATCCCTTAAATGAACCCGATACATAGTGTCCTCTAAAACTTGAAGCCTGGTCTCCCAGGCCTGGAACTTGGCACTCCATATTTGGGATCCCAATCTCTAAGCAAGGAAACTGGCCCTATAACCATAGACTCTATCATTCCATACCTGGAATATCATTCACCAAGAACGGAATCTAGTTTCTTTGACATGAAAATGGGAACTCCATATGTAGAATATCAATCTCCAAATATGGAATATCAGTCTCCAAACACAGAACCTAGCTTTACATGCAGAGAACCAGCACTTTGTATGTGAAATCTGTAATGATTATCTTGTGAAATGTGAAATCTTAAATGATTGATTTAAGTCTTCTGGATATAAATCTTGCCTTTCCAGGCGTAAACTCTGATCCTCCATAGGATAACTGGCCTTAAAGGCATAGAACTTGGACCCAAGGCATAAAAACCTAGCCCTCTAAAGCATGTACATTGCTCCCACCCTCCAGATGTTTAATGTGTTAGTGTTAGTTTTTTCTGCAGTGTGAGGTTTGAGTGGTTTTAATTTTGATTTGTGTGTGTGTGTATGTTTGTGTTACATATAATGAAATGTAAATTTTCACAGGATAAAGAATGCTTCCTTTTATCAGGAAAAAGATAATTACATAACATATATACTGGTTTACAACGCAATCCTTTAAAAAAAGTCCACAGTCTGTTGTGTGTAATTTTCCATTGCTATAGCTCTTATGCCATCTTCTGGTCTAAATCTAATTCAACTATTTGGGAATTGTCTATAATACATGGTTAGTACCTTAATGTTATTTCAGTACCTCATCTTGTTTACTCATCCTGCAAATATCTATTTACACATCAAGTATAAAAAATTTAAGTCAGCAACTTAAAAATTTATGATCACATAAAGAACGTTTAATATGGTGGGAAGAGAAAATTGGAAAATCTTGTCAAAATCTAAACCTCAGAGATAGAATGAAATACATTCTTGAATAAACCTACATAAGCCTAACACAATATAAATGTATTTCTAAATATTGATTTAGATACACTATATAAAAAGCATAGGATTTGGAGTAAAAAAAACTGGGTTTGAATACCATCTTTGCCACTAATTTATTATTTAATCTTTATAAACTCACTTCTCATTTACCTTATTTCATCCCTATTAAATGAAGACATAATATCTGCCTTTCTCTACTGCTTCTATCTAGCTATTCTCCCTGCTTATTCTTGAATTTCTAAATTACTATAAATCAGTATGTATAGCTATCTGCACATAAAGACATAAGAGATTTTAATTCAGAAAAAAGATAAGCCAGTAACTTCCCAGGATAGAAAAGAAAAGCCGCTCAGAGTTATTTGACATTCTAGTTTATATTCTGAATTTTGAAAAATATGCTGAGCATGTGCAAAGATTAAAGGGATAAGAGGTAGTAAAATAACACCTTCATATCCAGCACATACGAGGGATTTTCAGAGTCCCAGAAAGAATAAAACTCTGAGTGCCAAAATTGATTGAAAGAGGTGATGTAGAGACATAAGAAGATATAATATTGAAGGTTAGGCTCACTAATAAGAATAAAGATCACTCATCTCCTGATGATAGCCTTCAAAGTCAAATCCTTCAGGTGCAAAAGCTGACAGCTCCCAGCAGTTCTGTCTTGGTCCCAAAAGAGAAGCCTAGAATATCTGCTCAGTAATTCTTACCTCCTGCCTTAACTAGATCCCCACTTTCTCCTATGGACTATATAGTGTGATTCACTCCCTTGCTCCCAGCATCCCCTGTTCCCTCAGATGAGATCACAGATGTCATTCTACATTTATTTTGGAATGTGTGTGATAATTGATTAACATCTATCCATTAGTCCAAACACCATCACCATGGTCAGCATCAGGAGAACGGGGTCCCCATGTGGTGGTTCACCATTAAAATCCCAGAACCTAGGCATATTGAACATAGTAGACGCTCAGCAAATACTTTTGGATCAATGGTTAAATGTAAAGAAGAAAAAAGGTAAAAATACAAAACATAGGAAAGAGGTAAGAGTTTCTGCATTTGGTTCATAGTATGCCGTTCTGGTGGCCATAATACTACAAATGCTCATTTCACTCTACTTTTATGGTTAAATAAGGGAATTTTTCTTTTTTTTTTTTTAAAGTAAAAGTACATTTTTTCTAAGGGAAATTTAAAAGTATAAGAATTATGGTAAGCGCTGTGAATTGTGTAAGACTGTTGAATCACAGACCTGTACCCTGAAACAAATAATACATTATATGTTAAAAAAAAAAAAGAAAGAAAGAAAGCAGGAAGGGGAAAATGAAGGGGGGGAATTGGAGGGGGAGACGAACCATGAGAGACTATGGACTCTGAAAAACAAACTGAGGATTCTAGAGAGGAGGAGAGTGGGGGGATGGGTTAGCCTGGTAATGGGTATTAAAAAGGGCATGTACTGAATGGAGCACTGGGTGTTATATGCAAACAATGAATCATGGAACACTACATCAAAAACTAATGATGTAATGTATGGTGATTAATATAACATAATAAAATAAAATAAAAAATAGAAAAAAGCAATAAAAAAGAAATGCAAAGAAAAATTATAAGAATTACAAAAAATAATGTAATAATTACTACCCTTTAAAATGATTCTCCATAATATCTTGGCATATTTGATCCCAGCATGTTCTGTGATTATGCTTTAAAAAATAAGTATTATTTTAAGAAGAAAAAAGTATTATATGAACATACTATTCTGTTTTTTCCCAAATATCTTAGAAATACATAATTATTAAAGTAACAGATGTACATTAGCCAAATTTAAGAAAGCATTACTTGAGGTCTGTTGTGCCCTTTGGTAAATTATGGACCTATATTCTACATTATCAGCTTCTATGTGTAGAATTATAGCCATGGCATTCTAATAAATACAGTCATAATGGCAACACTCAGTTGTTAGGATCTCAGTTTGAGATCTATATTCTGTCTCCTATGACAGAAAAGCGTGTAAAAAAATTTTATAGGATAGTCACTGGAAATGTTTAACTATTAATCTTCAGATTTTATCAAAAAACTGGAAACAATGCACTTTCTTATTATATTGTATCAATCACTGAATTACCTATATATTTTTATGGAGAGAGAAAAGTAGCGACTCATTCAACATAGTGCCAAAAAGTTGACATCAGTGCTACTAATTGGGTTTTTGACTAAAATAAACATTTAATTAACACCTATTAATTAGGATGTTTCACTGAACTGATGAGCATTTGACTAGTTGCCAAGACATTTCAAGATTCTGTAACTCTATCTGAGCTGGTAGCATTCTATGCTGTTTCCCCAGAGTCCTTAAAAGCAATATGGTCCATCTTGGTTTGGTGTGGGTGGGGTAGAGGCTCTGGTCCTTCTCACCAGATTGATACAGCCAGCAGCTAAACAAAATCAGTTTTAAAAATGGAGTGAGCCAAATGCCCTTCAATTTCACATGGATAAGTCTCTGATAAATTGTGGCAAACTATTTTTTAAAGAAATTTTAAAAATCTGGTGCTATAATACAAATATTTCAATATAACTTTTACCTGTTGCTGGTTGTATAATCTTCTTTTGATGCTTTGTCTTATACATTAGTGGTAAGTCACCTATATATTACCTATGAATACTCTTAGGTAGATTTATCATAATGAAAATAATCTACACAATTTAAGATTTGTTTTTAGGATTATGTTTATACCTTCATGGAAACTTTGTTTTCAGAAAGACAGTTTTGAAAACAGAGTAGCTGACACTCTATGTATGTTTTATAATATATATGTATACCCAATTTTTCAATAGCAAGTCTTTTTATATTTTTATTTTCTTTAAAAAATATTATCTTACATAGATAGATAAGAGATGATCCCCCTCCAGCTCCTTTCTATAAGAACACTACAATTATAGTTTATCAGAAAACATTTTTCTTTTGGTCAAAATATGTGAGGGGAAACTGGCTTAAAATTATAATTATTTTGTTTTGCCCCTCTAGGTTAAGGGTTATACACAATTTTCTTTAAACAATTTTTCTGTTAATATCAATGCAGTTTCATTCCTTTCATTTAGAGAAATAAAGAACATCTGTGTCTCTATTTAAAAAAAAATCATATCACCAAAGTGTGGAGATTTAAAATAAGATCATAAAATAAGGGACAATGAATAGAGAAGGGAATTAGTCCTGATTGCCCTAGACATAAAGATAAGAGAGGGTGAGAGACGTTGTGTGAGGTATCTTATCACCTTCCTTTAGGTCAGCTTGGCCTAAACCCCCAAATCCCACAAACTCCTCTCCATACCAGTCTTCTAATCAATCATCACACCCATGCTGATTTATTTCTCTGCTCTGACATTTTCCATGGCATCAGAGCAACCGAAAGCAGTCCGTGGTTTGTGATGAAGGCCTACAATAGCAGTTCCTTCATGAGAAAGCAGCATAGACGATATCTGAGGGACAGTTTGGGACTGAATAAACTAGATTGAGCAGCACCCTCATCTGAAACAAAGTGTACTAGCCTGTACATAATTAAACCCCCTGAGGGCGCTTGGGTGGCTCAGTTGGTTAAGCGACTGCCTTCGGCTCAGGTCATGATCCTGGAGTCCCGGGATCGAGTCCCGCATCGGGCTCCCTGCTCAGCAGGGTGTCTGCTTCTCCCTTGGACCCTCCCCCATCTCATGCTCTTTCTCTCTATCTCATTCTCTCTCTCAAATAAATAAATAAAATCTTTAAAAAAAAAAATTAAACCCCCTGAGATCCACACTGCTCTTGACTTGACCCTACCCCAGATTCTGCAGGACTGGCCCAGGCAGCTGGGTCAATGGACTGAGCCTCTCTCTCAGAATAATGAAGGTTCCAGAGCAGGGTCAGCAGCGAGCAGCAACGGACCCCAGACTGAATGCTTGTCGTGACGCAACAAGTTTCTTTTGCACTTGGGAAACAAACACAGAAAAGGAAAGCGCATCATTGTTTCTGTTTTCACAAATCCTTAAGGGTGATACCAACTCCCATTATTCAGAAGTGGGGTAAAATCATAAACCACACAGTAAATGCGGTTAAAATCTTTGTAGCCCCCACAGCACAGAACTGAGGCTGGTTAAGCAGGCTCAGGCAGGTGTAGGGATTCTGAACACTTACCCACCCATTGGCTCTCCTTTCTCTGAGAAGCTAGATTTTGTTCTACAGTTCAGCCAGTTGCTGGCTAAGATTCTGTTCTAACCTAGCGGACTTCCTTGAAACATCTTTCTCTTGATGTCTATGAGGCCTGCCATGGCTCCCAGGCCCTCCTGTCTTATCCCACCGATTAAGTCAGTTTTCCTGAATATTGGAAAACAGCACGAGGCAAAGCTGAATCTGTCTTCCCTCTGCACTCCCAACCAGGGCAGGGAAATTGCTTTTCTTGCCAGTTATGCTTGAATTCTGCCTCTCAACTCCCAACATCCTCAACTAGAGGCTTGGCCAAAAGAGCCAATCCCCATGGGCATAAGTAAGCCAGAGCATCCTAGTTGTGTTCCTGCCATTCTCAGCTTCTTCTCCATGGTCCTGCATGTGGAGTTTTTTCTACCACTTAACAGAACTATAAGAGATGGTAAGACTATTCAAGAAGTGACTGAACATCCTCCCTTCAAAAAAGCACTCACATTATAATGAAAGGATTTCCAAAAGACAGGAAGAGATATATCCACCAGCAAACAAATACCTTGCTAAAAAAATTAGAAGCAAGAAAGTGAAGAGAGAGTGATAACTGATTTGGCAGTCCAAAGAAAGTTGAAATCTAAGCTTGTGTTGGAAGAAGCCAGGATTCGAGCTGAATCAAGAATATAACTGCATAGAGGCTCGAGAAATTAAGCCATTGGTGACACTGAGAAGGGGGTGATACAGATGCAGCTGAGACTGGAGAAGTAGTTGAAATGTGATTAAGAACTCGTTGGGTTCCCAGATCTCCTTCACCTACTCTATGCAGCAGGCTGACTGCAGGGTAATCACACCACCTTCCTTCAATTTAGGAGAAGCTGGGAGCTTTCTTCTTTGTGAAGAGATTGAAATAGGTAGGTTCTGGACTAAGGGACACAAGACATAGATGTGGGGAGTGCTGTATTATAAACTGGAAGATTAGTGATAGGGTCTATTCTGAATTATAAAACTCCTTTCTCCTTTTCCCTATTTGGGTCCTAGAATACTGTTCTCCAGGCTTATATCTCCCAAACAGGAGAATGGAGGGTTCTTCCCTCAGGCCAAAGTTCTACAGATGATGAAGTTGTCCCTCCTTGAAATGGCCCAGCCACTCACCCTTCAAAGAAGCCAACTAGACAATAAGCATCCACTCAAATATCCCATCAGCTGTGTAGTGCCTCACTTATAAATATTATCAGTAGCCAAAGGTCAGCAGATACTAGAGGAAAGCCACAAGCATGAAATACCAAAGTAAACTGGTAAAAAAAAAAAAAAAAGGAAAAAGAAAATTTTAAAAAAAAGCCAAAAAAAAAAAAAAAATCTAAAAAAGCCGTAATGCTCTCTGGCCTGATCTTCCTTGATGTCTGTTTGTTCAGTCCCGCACCATGGGGAAGCCAAACAATCAAGTGGGCTATATGAACCCAATAGGAATGCCCACATCAAGGAGTCCAAAACAGTGTTCAGGGCCAATGATCCAAATTATCTGAAGTGACCAAAGCCTACCCGAGAAGAAGTGAAAAAACAACTAGAAAAGAAAAAAGGCTCCAAGGCATTGGCTGAATTTGAAATAAAAATAAATAAGAACTGGAAGAAAGAACTTAAACACAGAGAGAAATTATTAAGGGGAAGTGAGAGCTCATCCCCCTCCCCCAAAAAAGACAGAAAGAAAAGAGAAAAGAAGAAATCTGGTAGGTAACTTCTCCTTCACCAAGCTCTCATTCTTCTGGCAATTCTTCAGATTCCGAAGATGAGAATAAAAAACAAGGAAAAAGGAAGAGGACCATTCACATAAAGCTTCTGAAAGTTCCATGTCAGAAACTGAATTGGACAAGTAAGGATAGTTTAATAAGGAAAAAGAAGTCAAAGGGTGCAACTGACAAAGAAAAGGACATGAACAGGCTCAGCAAAAAAAGAAAGAAGTAGCCTGAAGATAAACCTTTATCATCTGAGTCCTTATTAGAATCAGATTATATTAAGAAGGTACAAGCAAAAAAGAAGAAAAGCAGTGAAGAATGAGAAAAAGTAACAGGAAAAAAAACAGAAAAGAAAAATAAGCATAAGAAACACAATAAGAAGAAGAAAAAGAAAGCTTCTAGTTCAAGTCTGGACTCGTGGTAGCAGAAAGAAAAATCAGATTCCCTTAGAAAGAAAGTGCAACGTCTAAGGAAATTTCAACTGTGAAAATTATGACATAATTACTGAAATGCATGCATTTCCTTATTTTTAGAATTACTCCTGGACTATTCAATGGCCACTTGGATGCTGCTGTGTGAAAGGGCCGTAACTGTTGCCTACTGCTGGAATATCTACTTTTTTCTCTTCTGGTGCTTAACAACTCTGGGAGATAATACACTGAACAAACAGTGCTGGTGGTTAAGACACATGGGGATAAAGTTAATACTTTTGACTAGAAGTATCTAATGATAAATCAACAGAAATTGAATCTGGATACATCATTAAGATGTAATTAGAAATGACCAGATGCCTCTAGTTAACATTTTTGAAATAGGGATTACATTGATATTTCAGAATCCTTACTCCATAGATAAGTGTATTTTAATTTTTTCCCCTTACCTACTTTTACTTACCTGGGGAGGGAGCTTTAGGGTGGGGGGATGGCTTGCTATCTCTTTAGCTAGCAGAATAGCATGATTTTTATCCTCACACATCCTATTTTTGTGGACACAGTAGCCATGTTTCAGGGGGGGTCAGAGCTGGGTATGGCAGTCTTGTCCTTTGATATCCTTGGGCTCTGTTATTTGCAGCTTTCAGTGAACCTGAGAAACAGCCCTTTGCAGCATGACAGAGCCCCAGAAACTCTGAGATTTACCTCCACTTCAATAATACTGAATGTTTTTTAGCATTAGAATATGTTATAACATTTCAATTAATTTTGACCACATGTTCACTTTGGAGAGGAATCATTTCAAATAGACACTGGTACTTTTTGAACTTTTAGCTAAAGATTCTAAAATGCATGTTTTATACTGCTAAGTTTTAACCAGTCAGGGAAATTTTATGTTACCAGTGATAGTTATTTTATTTCTGTATGAATTTTGTTTAGGCTGCAATATTTGGCTTTATTAACTCCTTATTCTTGCTATCTTAAATTCCTTACTATGTCTAATAGTATACTTGCCAAGATACTTAGCATGTAAAAAAAAAGCAAGCCGACTTTTGATTTTTTTTTTTTAAACAGCTTCATATTGAAGCTGAGACTTACTATAAACAAGTTGAGTGGCAGGCCTGGTATGCTGTGTCTTGTTACATAAAGCTATTGCCAGAATCTTAGTAAATATAATATTTAAAAAATGTGTCTTCGTATATTCATAACAAATTATGACAAGTTAAGTGAGAATTACATTATTGCTCTTCCTATGTCATATTTTACTAAGATTTTTGTGCCTCATATCTACTGCTGAATTGTTTACTAGTAATGTTAAAAGGAATTGATTAGTCATTTTCACTTTATATTTTAATATAATCAGATAGGATGAAACATAATTTAATGTACAATTTTGCCTGTTACAGAGGGTGTGCTAACTATCATGATATATGCACAAAACATTTTGGCATAATAAAAGGCTGAATAGCTATTTTACCTAATAAAAAACATTAAAAACCCCACTGCTATAATTAGTATCTTTAGAGAGATAAGGTAGTGAAGTTATGAAACAGTATGCAATAAAAAAGTATTACTTTAGGATCAATAAAGAGATTTTAGAAGTTAAAAATATGATACAGAAAGGGGATGTCTGATAAAGAATCAATGATAAAGTAGAGAAAGTTCCCAAAAAACTAGTAATAAAAAGAAATGGATTGTAGAAGAAAAAGTAAAAAACAACCAGAATGGGTAAAAAAAAAAATCATTTGAAGAAAATTGCTCAAAAATGAAGAACCTAAGCATTCAGATTTGAAAGGGCCCAGTGATGCCCAGCACAGAGAGTGAAGGAGGCCCAAATCAAGGCCTAACATGGTGAAATAATGAGAGTAAAGAGAACAGTGGGGGAAAGAGAAGACCCCAAAAGCTTACAATGTTTAAATTAAAAAAAAAAAGAATCAAAATGGCATTAGATTTCTCAAGAGGAACACTGCAAGCCAAAAGACATCATGGCAACATCTCTAATATTCTGTGGAAAAAGAATTTGCAGCTTAGACTTCTATGCTTAGTTATTAAACAAGTTACAGGTAGAATAAAAATAAATTTTAGGTATGTGTGATGGTTAATTCTCTATGTCAACTTGGTTGGGCCACAGTGCCTAGATATGTGGTCAAACATTATTCTAGACGTTTCTATGATGGTGTTTTTGGCTGAGATTAAAATTTAAATCAGTGTACTCTGAGTAAAGCAGGTGGCCTTGCATAATGTGGGTGGGCCTCATCCAATCAGTTGATGATCTGAGCAGAACAAAAGACTGACCTCCCTTGAGCAAGAGGGAATTCTGTGGCAGATGACTGCCTCTTAGACTTGAACTGCAACATTGGCTCCTTCCTGGGTGTCCAGCCTGACAAACCTTGGACTTTACGGCATTAGGTCTTCTCCGGGTCTCTATTCTGCCAGCTCACAGAACTTGGACTTGCCAGCCTCCATAGTCACATGAGCCAATTTCTTAAAATAAATATGTTTATATATATATATATATATATATATATAATCCTAATAAACAGTTTATCAAAAATTTCACTTTCCATGCATTGGAAGAATGCATTGCACCCAATCATGAGAGTAAACAAAGAGAGAAAGACACTGCATCCAGGACATAAGGGACTCAATGGAGCTGAGCACATGAGGGAATTCCTAGGCTAAAGGGGAAGAAAGTGCCCATGATGAGACAGCTGTCTCATCTCCACAAACCAGAGAACAACTAGTTCATCAGGAACAGAGGTGAGGGCTCCAGAGAGGATGTCTAAGTCAGAGAGAGAGCAAGAGAGACAGGGAAGAAGGAGAAAGAACTCATAGACAATGGAAGGCGTGACTGTGTGGAGAAGTGGAGAGTTTGGGAAAAAATTAGTGATAGATACAAAGAAAGTAAGCAACTGAGAAAAAGGATAATGACCTCCTGAGAAAATAAAAAGCAATGTAAGAAAGGATAAGTATTCACAGTATACTACATATTTGGGCCAGTGGTTATACAGTAAACATCAAGTTGTAATCATACTAAAAACTATGACTGAGAAATTGGAAAAAATGGGGAAATGGGAAATGGGGAAAATGATCTTTCAAAGTAGAAGGTCAATAGATAGTATCTACAATTTAGAAAATCAAATATCGGTATAAAGTTCGTTTTGTTTTGTTTTTTGAGAAATGAAGGCAAATACCAGGAAAAAAACAAGCTAAAAAAATAGCTAAAGGAATTGAAAGTGGTTGCCTCCTAGAAAATAACCAAGTATCTGTAGGACTGGGACAGAAAACAACCTTTTTAAAATTATAAGTCTCATAGAATTATTTTAATCTTTTAATAAAGATAACACTTATGTATAGATTTCATAAAAATAAAGCTAACATATAAAATTAAAATTAATTGGAAAAATAAGAAAAAAAACACTCATTACATATGTTGCTATGGTGTCATCTTATTTTAAGAGGCAAGAGTCTGTTTTTGTCCTGTTTGCTGGCCCAATTTTGTAGCTTCTTTAGTCTTAGAATGTTTGGGTTTAATGACAAGATAACAAATTTTAAAATATTTTTAGGAAAGAAGATTATTAGGAAACCATGTCCACATTAATGTAGAGTGGATATTACACATGCTTCTTCATCCATTGACTGTTCAAATTTAACAACACAGAAAAAATTTAAAAGTAGACAGTAGCCCACTGGTCAGATCTGACTTGCAGATATAATTTACATGGCTTGCATAGTTTTCTAGAAAAAAATTAAAATTAGTACCTGTATTTAACATGTGGAAGATTTAGCATAAAAATTTTAACCATTGGCTTCTCCCAGAGAATTGTAAAATTTGACTACTTTGGGTTCACACTCCCTCATGGCCACACTGGCAGAAGCTGAATGAGGGACAAGGTAAATTAAGATTCATTCACATGCCATTGTATAAAAGAGTAATGAAGCTCTTTATGCAATGAAAAAATATACACAAACATATATTAATATGTTAAAAAAACATGAAGATAGAGAATATTGCATGTAGTATGCTACCATTGGGTAAAAAAAAGAAAATATCAAGTTTATATATCTACTGGAACATGTACAGAATAGCTCTGCAAGCACACACAAGCAATAGGTAACATCTGAAGACAGTGTGTGGTATCTGGGACACAGGATGAAGGGAGATCTTTTTACTTTTTGTAACTGGTGGATACTGAACTATGTGAATACACCTTCAAAAAAAATAGAAGAAGTACTTAAAAAATTCAGAATTTCTTAGCTCCAGAAATATAAGTATATACATGAATATGAGTATATAACTTAGAAATATGAATCTATTTTTATATATATTTTTATAGTATATATTCAAATGAATATGTAAATATTTTCCCCCTCCTGATTGAATGTTTTATTCTCATTCCACCATTAGAAGACAGGAGATATATAAAATTAATTCTGTCTTACACTTAAAAACATAATCCTGAAAACCCCAACTCTTTCACCAAGATTTCCCCTGTTCTTTTTTGGATTTTTATATGCAGTGCTGAAGAGATTCCTTCTATGCCTATACAATTAAATTACCCAAAGAAATGTTAGAGACACTAAATTACTGAATCTATATAGTGTTAGTTCCTGAGAAATTAAGAGTTAAAAATACCTATTTTCAAAGGCAAATACAGAACAGTTTAATAATCTAATGAAAGAATTTTTAGTATTCTCTCTACTTGCATTTAAGTATATCTTTGTTATACCAGATTACCGATTATTTTTTTCCACTTGTATGTACTATATTAGTAACTAGAAAGCCTCTTCTTTGGATTGAGATGCTCAAAGATGTCATACAGAATGATAATCTTAGTTTCCTTCTGCTGATGTTTGACCTTTTCCTAATCCTTTTAATTCTTTCATTTCAATTCCAATTAAATGGAACTCTCGCATATCTCAAAGGTAAGTGAGTGGCTGGATCTTCTGTACCGACTGAATCAGTCTTATTTTATTCAAATCCAGAAGTTGGGCAGAAGTGGGAGCCATGCACACAAGTACTTTCCAGGGACCAATGCTAAGGTGGCTGAAAAACATAGCCATCTGCTCAGTGAAATGGAGTACCATTGCAGTATTTGAAGAGATCCCAATGTAAAGATCAAGGACAGTAGCAGACATGGGGAGAGTCCATTTTGGCAGAAGATCTGAAGGGCTCCACAGAGAAAAGTAGATAAAGAATACATGAAGCTAAAGAGTTTCATCTTCACCTAATTCTTTGATTTGTTTGTCCCTTATAGCAAGGTTAAGGTCTCTATTTTTAATTTTTATTTCTTTCATGTCACAGTTTAATTTCTGTTAAAAAGACATCAAAGAATAAAAAGGCAGAACAATATTTATCTAAATGGGATGATGACTTTTAAAACTGAAATGACAGTGATAATAACTATATTAATTTTCTGAAACTTTTAGGTTTGCAACATTTTTCTTGATGAAGACCATAATAGTATCATAATAGTATTTTTACAAGTAAGTAGCTATTATGAAGAATGACCCTAATATTTAACACTTGATATGATCAGTGAAAAGGAATAGCAAAGTATTACCAGAGACAGATGTTCAAAACAGTTAAATGTGCTTAGAGTGTCTTTTTAAAATCAAAGTTGTAAAGGAGATAGATGAGCATACAGAAGCCATTAAAGTATACTGGGTCATTAAAGATTATTAAAACCATTATCTTTTCCCAACCTCTTACCTAACTTTTTTGAGCTTCTAAACTTCTATACAATAAGCTGTTACTTTTGTCTAGAACACTTTCTGTCTTACATGAAAAGGAGCATAGCATAGCAGTTATTTAACAATGTGGGTTCAGGAGAAAGATTTCCCAGGTCCTAATTCTAGCAGCACCATTTACAAGCTCTCTGATTTTGGGAAATATCCTTATTCATCCTTTCAGGGGCTGTTTCCTCATGGGGGAAGTGGAGATGAAAACAGTAAACTACCTAATAGATTTATTAGAAAGATTAAGTGTAATAACAACTAAAATAATTAAAAATGGTATATTGTAATCACTTAATAAATATTAGAATTGTTCCAGCTGCACCCAAAAGAGTTCTTGAATTTTTGTGGTGTACTTTATAGCAAAGATGTGCCCAACTTCCACCTTCTGGAGGGCAGAATAAAGGTAATTAAGCTATAAAAAAAAAGTTAATGTGCTGCTTTATAACCATACTAATGGGAGAACAGTTGGCCCCCATAGATAACTTCTGTGACTGATAAAATTCTAGTGTCAGAGTTTTTATCGACAAAGATCCTTTTTACAGAAGTGATGTTGATTTTGCTTCTTTCACAAACGTTGCTTCTGTATACCCCAGGGAATTTTGGCTCTCTTGAGTTTGCAATAACATTAACTGTTCAGAGCTAGAGTGTAACAGTTGTTGGCAAGCAAGAAAAGTTGTGATTTTGTAGATCATCTAGTTTTACTCATTACTTGGGTAGGAGCCATATTCTTTTGTGAATTTCTCCCTCCTAAACGGAAGCAGAACTAACTTGGACATTGTTTTATTGGAAAATTTTTATGCTCCTGTGTCTCTCTCCTTTAATCCTAGAAGTCCTATTGTCTCCCATGTGTCAGTTCAATTTTTTTCAATATTTTTCTCTTTGTTCTTCTTTTTAAATAAATTTAGTATAAATTTCTAGTAGTTTATGGACCCTTTCTTCTATAATCAGCTATTAAGTCCAGCCAGTAATTTTTTCATATTATACAATGTACTTTTTAGTTCTAGAATTTCCATTTGGTTCTTTTTCAATAGATTCTATTTCTCTGCTTACATTTTAAATGTGTTTATCTATTATAAATATATTTTCCTTAATGTTCTTCAGCATAGTTAAAATAACTGCTTTAAAATCCTTGTCTGCCAATTTCAGTATCTGGGTCAACTTAGGTCAGAATCCATTGAAAGTATTCTCTCTTGAGTATGATCACACTTGCCTCTTTCTTCATATGTCTAATAATTATAGATAGTATCCTAGACATTGTGAATTGAAAAGACTCTAGATTGTGTTTTTTTTTCCTCTGAAAAGTATTCATTTTGTTGTTGCTTCAATAGGCAGTTAAATTGGCTGAACTAAATCTGCAAACTTTGTAATTCCTGCATAGGCAACAAGTGAATACCAATTGTGCACACATAGTTCAGGGAATCAGCCATAATTTTGGACAAATTTTAGACACAGAATTTAGAATTCTTTCCTGTATCTCTCCCCTTTTCTGAATATCCTTCCTCATTTTCCAGTTACTATGGTCACACCAAATTCTGTCTTCTGGATTTCTTTTTTTTAAATTTAATTTAATTTTATTATGTTATATTAGTCCCCATACAATACATCATTAGTTTTTGATGTAGTGATCCATGATTCATTGCTAGAAAGACTGTTTTTTGTTTTTTTTTAACTGAAGATTTAGTCACCTTTCTTGGAGTTTATTGGAGGCTGCCCTCAGGCAAAATAAGTATATACTTTAAAATTTTAAAATGAAACAAGTATAAAAAAATGAAAAACTGGAATTCTGGTTCAAGACAGTGATGTAGAAGGATCCTGAATTCACCTCTTCCCACAAACACACTGAATTTACAGCTACATGTGGACCACTTTCTTATGAAAAAAATCCCCAAATTAGCTGATTGACACCTACATATAGGGTGAATGAGAAAAAACCCTCATCAAAGTCGGTAGGAGATACAATCTTTTGTTCTTTTTTTTTAATTGAAGTATAGTTGACACACAATGTTACATTAGTTTTAGGTGTACAACACAGTTATTTGACAACTTCATATGTTATTAGGTTGTTATGCTATGCTCATCACAAGTGTAGCTACCATCTGTCACCATATAACACTATTACAATACCATTAACTATATTTCTTATGTTGTACCTTTTATCCCTGTGACTTATTCATTACATAACTGGAAGCCTATATAGTTGAGACACAATCTCTATAAACACCATCCCCAGAGCATCAACCCACAACTGGGAGGGAACTCACAACACCAATTTCTCTCCAAAGAGTAAAGGGCTGGAACCTTACATCTGGCACTTTTAAGACCTGCAGCTGAGAGACAAACCCCTCAAACATCTAGCTTTGCAAACCAATGGGACTTGTGTCCATGAGACCCACAAGGCCATAGCAAACTGAGAAACAGTTCTTAAAAGTTCCCTAGGACTCGCCCATCTCAGGGCCCAGCACAGAGGCAAGCAATCAAAAAGTGCCCAGACTTTCTGGGAAAAGGCTTATTTGCTTATCTTGTAGTATTGAGCTGGGAGGCATCTAATTTAACATACATCTAGAGGCCTACTGAGGTGCTTTCTGGGTACAGAGGCCAGTGGGTGCCAATGTTTGCACTCTCTTTCTGCTTTGCTCCAACTTGCGATCATCTCTAGGAGTTTTACACTCCTAGAAGAAAACACAGGGGGTAAGCTATTAACACTGGTCTTGGTGATAATTTTTTATCACTTCACAAAAAAGTGAAGGTAACAATAGCAAAAATAAATAAGTTTGACTACAACAAATAAAAGAACTTATCAATAGCAAAAGAAATGATAAACAGAATGAAAAGACAACCTATGGAATGGGAAAAAAATATGCAAACCACATATCTGCTATGGGGCTAATTAATCCAAAATACATAAAGAACTCATAAAACTCAATAGCAAAAAACCAATTTGATTAAAAAATGAGCAGAGGATCTGAATAGACATTTTTCCAAAGAAGACACATAGATGACCAACAGGTACATGGAATGGTGCTTAGCATCACTAATGATCAGGAAAATGCAAATCAAAACCACAGTGAAATATCACTTCACACCACTTAGAATAGCTAATACCAAAACAGATAAGAAATAACAAGTGTTAGGAAAGATGTGGGAAAGGGCATCTTCATACGCTGTTGTGGATTTACAGGCATACCTTGGAGACATGGGTTCAGTTCCAGACCACGGCAATAAAGCAAATACTGCAATAAAGCAATGAAGTTTTGGTTTCCCAGCATACACGAAAGTTGTATTTACACTATACTATAGTCTATTAAGTGTGCAATAGCATTATGTCTAAAAATTATATATATATATACCTTAATTAAAAATACTTTATTATTAAAAAGTGCTAACCATCATCAGAGTTTTCAGCAAGTCATTATCTTTTTGCTGGTGGAGGATTTTGCCTTCATGTTGATGAAGTTTGCTGGTTGCTGAAGGTTGGGGTGGTGGTGGTAATTTCTTAAGACAACAATGCAGTTTACTGAGTTTACTGACTCTTCTTTCCATAAACCATTTCTCTGTAGCTATCTGATAACATTTTACCCACAGTAGAACTTCTTTCCAATGTAGAGTCAGTCCTCTCAAAAACACTGTCACTGTTTCATCAACTAAGTTTATGTAATATCCTAAATCCTTTGTTGTCATTTCAATAATCTTTACAGGATCTCCACCATGAGCAGATTCCATTTTTAGAAACCACCTTCTTGGGGCACCTAGGTGGCTCAGTCGTTAAGCATCTGCCTTTGGCTCAGGTCATGATCCCAGAGTCCTGGGATCGAGCCCCGCATTGGGCTCCCTGCTCAGTGGGAAGCCTGCTTCTCCCTCTCCCACTCCCCCTGCTTGTGTTCCTCTCTCTCTCTGTGTCGCTCTCTGTCAAATAAATAAAATCTTTGAATGAATGAAAGAAAGAAAGAAGGCAAGCAAGCAAGCAAGCAAGCAAGCCACCTTCTTATAGGTAATCAATAGTACATTTATCATGATGAGCACCGAGTAATTTGTAGAATTGTTCAATCATTATATTGTACACCTGAAACTAATATAACACTAAATGTTAATTATACTTCAATTTAAAAAAAAGGAACCACATTCTTTGCTCATCCATAAGAAGCAACTTTCATCCGTTCGAGTTTTATCACAAGCTGCAGCAATTCAGTCACATCTTCAGGCTCATTATAATTCAAGTTCTCTTGCTATTTTCATCACATCTGCTGTTACTTCCTCCGCTGAAGCCTTGAACCCCTCAATGTCATCCGTGGGGACTGGAATAACTCCTGTTAATGTTGATATTTGGACCTCTTCCCATGAATTTCTAATGTTCTTAACCATCTAGAATGGCGAATCCTTTCCAGAAGGTGTTCAATTTACTTTGCCCAGATCCATCAGAGGAATTGCTAAGTATAGTACCTATTCCCTTAAAAATGTATTTCTTAAATAATAAGACTTGAAAGATGAAATTACTCCTTGATCCCTGGGCTGCAGAGTGATTGTTGTATTAGCAGGTAAGAAAACAACATGATCTTTTCTATCTCCATCAGAGCTCTTGGATAACCAGGTACATTGTCAGTGAGCAGCCATATTTTGAAAGGAATCTTTTTTTTTTTTTTTTTTCTGAACAATAGGTCTCAACAGTAGGCACTGGGTGTTATACAAAAGCAATGAATCGTGGATCACTACATCAAAAACTAATGATATATTGTATGGTGACTAACATAATAAAATTAAATTAAATTTAAAAAAATAGTGGGCTTAAAATATTAAGTAAACCATATTGTAGACATATGGGCTGTCATCCAGGCTTTGTTGTTCCATTTGTAGAGCACAGGCAGAGTAGATCTAGCATAATTCTTAAGGGCCTTAGTATTTTCAGAATGGTCAATGAACACTGGCTTCAACTAAAAGTCACCAGTTGTATTAGCCCCTAACAAGAGAGTCGGTCTGTTCTTTGAAGCTTTGAAGCCAGGCCTTGACTTATCCCCTTAGCTGTGAAAACCAAAGATGGCATCTTCTTCTAATAGAAGGTTGTTCCATCTCCATTGAAAATATGTTTAGTGTAGCCACCCTTGTTAATTATCTTAGCTCGATCTTCTGGAGAACTTGGTGCAGCTTCCACACCAACACTTGCTGCTTCCCCTTGCACTTTGATGTTATGGAGACAGCCTTTTTCCTTTAACCTCATGAACCAACCTCTGCTAGCTTCAAACTTTTCTTCTGCAGCTTCCTCATGTCTCTCAGCCTTCAAATAATTGAAGAGAGTTAGGGCCTTGCTCTAGGATTAGGCTTTGGCTTAAGGAAATGTGTCTGGTTTGATCTTCTATCCAGACCAAACTCTCTCCATATCAGCAGTAAGACAGTTTTGCTTTCTTATCATTTATGTGTTCACTGGAGTAGCACTCTTAATTTCCTTCAAGAACTTTTCCTTTGCATTCACAACTTGGCTAAATGTTTGGTGCAAGAGGTCTAGCTTTTGATCTATCTTTGCTTTTGACATGCCTTCCTCACTAAGCTTAATCATTTCTAGCTTTTGCCTTAATGTGTGACTCTCCCTTTCACTTGAACACCTAGAAGCCATTGCAGGGTTATTAAGTGGCCTAATTTCTATATTGTTGTGTCTCAGGAAATAGGAGGCTAGAGGAGCAGAAGAGAGATGGGGAAACAGCCAGTTGGTGGAGCAGTCAGAACATATGTACCATTTCTTAACTTCACTGTCTTATATGGGTGCAATTCATTGTGCCCTAAAACAATTATAATAGTAACATCAAAGTCCACTGATCACAGGTCACCACAACAATAATGAAAAATTTTGAAATATTGTGAGAATTACCAAAAATGTGACCAGAGACATGAAGTGAAAAAATGCTGTTGGAAAAATGGCTGCAATAGACTTGTTCCACACAGGGTTGCCATAAACCCTCAATTTGTGAAAAATTGTGAAGCACAATTTTTGAAGCACAAGCACACAATCTGTGAAGCACAGTAAAGCAAAGTGGAATAAAACAAAGTAAGCCTGTACTAGTGAATTTTACTCATTCATATGTTTGTACAATGTTAATCAGCATCCTTTTATTTCAGCTTCAAGAATGCCCTTAGCATTTCTTGTGAGACAGGTGCAGTGGAGATGAACCCCTTCAGCTTTTTTTGTTTGGGAAAGTCTTTCTCTTTCATTTCTGAAGAACAGTTTTGCTGGGTATAGCATTTTGTCGATAGTTTTTTTTTAAATACTTTGAATATATCTTCCTACCCTCTCCTGGCTTGCAAAGTTTCTGTTGAGAAATACACTTACAGTCTTACAAGGACAAACTTGAATTGCTCCTTTATAGTTCTGTTTTTGACTTTTGACAATTTAATTATAATGGGTGTCTATATAGTGCTTATTGGATTCAACCGACTTGAAATCCTTTGGGCCTCATGAATCTGGATGTTCATTTCTCTCCCCAAGTTTGGGAAATTTTTAGCTATTATTTCTTTAATTAAACTTTCCGCTCCTTTCTTTTTCCCTTCTCCTTCTGGGACTCCAATAATGAATAGATTGTTTCTATTAATGGTATGCCATAATTCATGTACACTTCTTCATTTTTTTTCATTCTTTTTTTCCTCTTTGCTCCTCTGACTGGATACTTTCAAATGACCTACCTTTTATTTTATTTTTTATTTTTTTAAAAGATTTTGTTTTATTTATTTGAGAGAGAGAGAATGAGAGATAGAGAGCACAAGAGGGAAGAGGGTCAGAGGGAGAAGCAGACTCCCCGCCGAGCAGGGAGCCCGATGCGGGACTCGATCCCGGGACTCCAGGATCATGACCTGAGCTGAAGGCAGTCGCTTAACCAACTGAGCCACCCAGGCGCCCTCAAATGACCTACCTTTTAGATTCTTCTGCTTGGCCAAGTCTATTGTTGAAGATCTCTTTGGAATTATTTAGTTCAGTCACGTATTCTTGGCTCTAGGATTTTTTGTTTTGTTTTAGATAATTTCTATTTCTTTGTTTATCTTCTTATTTTTCTCATGCATTGTTTTCCTAATTTTGTTTAGTTGTCTATGTGTTCTTGTAGCTGTAAGAGAATCATTCTAAATTCTTTGACAGTTCATAGATCTCCATTTCTTTATGGTCAGTTATTGGAGCTTTATTAATTTCCTTTGGTGGTATATTTCCTTGATTATTCATGTTCCTTGTGGCCTTACATTGGTGCCCACACATTTGAGGAAGTAAGCACCTCTTTCAATCTTTACAGATTGGCTTCAACAGGCAAACCCTTTCAACAATCTCTTCTTCCAGAGACTCTGGGTGGGCTGTCTGGGGGTGTCTATGGTCAGGATTGATGCTGGATTGCTTGAGCTCTCGTCTTGTGCCTCAATGAGAAGGTAGGCATGCCTGGTGCTTAGGAACATAGGGACCAGCCTGGTGGCTGGGTCAGTGGTGATGGGCCTAGGACTTGGGTCTGTGTGGGCAGACCTGTAACCTGGCTCCATAGGGGCTAATCAAGAACTAGGGACAACTGGGGTGGGTGCAGAATGTGAGTCCACAGGGACTGGTCTGGTACTGAGAGGGGCTAGCTTGAAAGCTGGGGTCATGGAGGCTGGCCTGGCACTAGAGAAAGCCTGGGGCCTGGGGCTGTGGGTGTAGGCGTATAGCCTGAGGCCTTGGGGACTGACTTGGAGGTTAGTTCTGTTGGGGTTGGTCTGTCACTGGGTGGGCTGGGACCCTAGGTCTGTAGGGACTTGCCTAATGCTGTAGTAAACTCGGGGTCTGGTGCTGTGGGTGCTGGTCTGATGCTGAGGTTAGCCAAATTCCTGTACCCATGGTAGTTGGTACTGGGTCTGGCTGACAGTCTAAGTTCATGGATCCTGGCCTGGAGTCTGGGTTCACATGGGCTAATTGGAACCTAGGACAACAGGAACTGTCTAGCACTGAGATTCACTTGGAACCCAGGTTAGTGGGAGCCTGGTGCCATGAGAGCTGCCTGAGGCAGTGGGAAGCAGTTAGTGATGGTTTGATCTGGGAGCCTGGTTCCATGGAAGCTACTTGGGGCCACTGGATCTGGTCAGTGCCTGAGTTGACTAGACCAGGTGCCTGGGGCCACAGGAGCTACCTGGGGCTGCTGTAACCAGCTGGCAGTGGGGTGTAGGAGGAGCCTGGGTTTGCTGAACCTTCTGGGAGCTTAGTGCCATGGAAGCCATCTAGGGTTGCAGGAGCCACTGGGGCCGCTAGATCTTGCAGGTGCCAGGTGAGCTGAGAGCCTAGGTTGCTGGGAAGCCTCAGGTAGCCACTTATAGTCTTGGGAGTCGGCTTGGTGCCAGAGCAGCCTTGGTGAAGTCAGAACTCACTTCACTCTCCTCTCATGGGGAGGGTCTCTCTCTTCACACTGGCCAATCTGAGCTCATGGAAGGGGTGATGGGGGTAATGTGAATCTATCTTTTCTAATTGTCACAATGCATCTTTTTCTTATTCTGTGTTTCACTCAGGTGCTGTAATCCTTCACCTGGAATCCTTGGTTCTTGTGAAAGTATTTTTACCTGCAGACAGTTGTTCAAATTGATATTGGTGGGGAGGGACATTGCTGCAATTTTGCTGTCTTCACTCTCAAACATTTTACTTTTATTGTAAAAGTATTTACTTTTATTTAAAGAACGATTATGAAAGATTCTAAGTGCGCAAAAACAAAATTGCTGTGCCATAGGAAAAAATGCAGAGGAGAAATCTAACTCTAAAAAGAAACCATCACTTCAGGTTAAAGGAAAACTTGATTTTTCTGAAACATAAATCCCTCCACAGGGTTGGACACCACAGCTGTGAACTTCTAATTTAAGGACTCTTGGCAAATGTGTTTCTCCAGCTATGAGAGACATGTCCTGCCAATATCTGAAGACCAGGAGAGTAAGATACAGGGTAAATAAAAATAGGATAGATTTTGATATAATTTATCCCATCCTTACCTATATAATTGAATCTTATTAATGCCCAAATATTTTATGTTTTTCACCTCTACTAGATGTTTGCTTCCCATTCTCTAACCATTTCATTTGTTCATAACTTTAAACATACTGTTTCCTCTTACCTAGAATGCCCTCCAGATACTCAGTATAATTCACTTTCTGTAATACCCAGGGTACTCACATCAAACCCATTCAGATCAATAATAATTCCACTCTGTTAACAATTTGTGTAATTTATGTTAATTATCCAGCATGAATGCTATAAACACTGGAAAATTTCATAGGCCCCCACATGATAATAGTTGTACTTCTAGCTTTTCTTGATTGGGAAAATAATGATATTCATTGATAAGTAAATTAGTAAAAGGACCCCCTGAAATACCTTTGTGGTTCTTCAGGGCCCTGCATCTATAGGCTGGAAAATGGTTTGAACACTTATGCCACATATTTCTTTTTCTAGTGTTTTCCTGTGAAGATACAATTTCTCAATTAGATTTTATTTCCATAAAATAATAATTGTAGTTTGGACTATTTTATTACCTATATTCTCAGTACAGTATAGATAATTATTATTTGCTGAACAAGGGAGATGACAATTCACCTGAATTTCTTATATTGCTATATAGCTATGTAGATAGTAATACACTCAACTAATAATGTTATGTGGGCTAAAAATACTTTATAGAAGCTAACATAACACGTTTCTTGACAGACTCAAGGTGAGGAAGTCCTTGACAAGGCACCAGAATACACTCCTGCCAGTAATTTTCAAATTTTAAGAGGCATACAAATCACTTGGAACTTTTGTTGAAATGCAGATTCTGATTCAGTCAATATGGAGAGAGACTGGAAAATTCTCAGAAGATGATATTGCTGGTCTGTGTACCACACTTTGAGTAGCAAGACTGGTCCACCTGAATTCAGGTGCCTTCATTTCCACAGCACCTACATAGAGTTCTTTATTGAGACATCAAGGGAAAAAATGTTAATCAAATGCCAGTCTGGGTTGCTATATAGATTTAGTTAACAGTTAACAGTGTTTCAGTTAACTAGCAAGATATCTAAGTAATGTTTCCTGATGATTTAATGACCCTATTTTCTCATTCTTCTCATCACTCTCTTTTGCACTGTTTTCTTCTGTCCAGAGCTTTCTGCACCTTTCCTTCCTTCCTTCCTTCCTTCCTTCCTT
>NW_027397067.1:38187844-38294472 GCF_003265705.2 Callorhinus ursinus | reverse complement strand
TCTTCTTCTTCTTCTTCTTCTTCTTCTTCTTCTTCTTTTTTTTTTTGAGTTTTATGTGGCTCTCTCTGGCTACAGGGACCCAAAAACTACTGGTTGGTTATTCAATGGCTAATTATTGTAGGACAAATTCTTTCTATACTTATCTGTGAAATATACCTATTGCTGCTTTCTATTTTTCCTCATTCTCATTGTCTTGGAAGTTTTTGAATCACAGCATATTATTGGCAGGTGTTTTTAACAGATGTTAGCTAGAAACATCATTTTTTTTTTGCCTAAACAAGAAATGAGTCCCCTCTGTGTATGAGAGGAGATAATATATTTGCTCTATGATTTTTGATAAAAAGACTAGTTTCTGAGATGCCATTTAGAAAATCGTCACCTCTCAAAACCCAAATACACCATTCTCACAGTGGCTATCCTCATTTCTACTTTAAAATACTCCAGTAAAACAAACTGCTTCTTACTGACAGCTGTTTATGGGGCACTGGCAGAGGGAAGCATTTATCTCATCTTGGTCCTCTAGATGAGATGAATTCTCCTCTGGTTTAAGTCTCTCTTGATTAGATACTTCTTTACCATCTTTCCTGTTCGTATTTACAATTAGTATATCATATAAGACAACATCTGAAAACTTGGCAAGGAGAGGAGGCATCTGTCCTCCACATTCACACAATAAATTGTGGTTTACACTGTGAACCCCACTTACTGCTTTATGCTGAATTTTTCTGATACTTACACATTTCCTCCAAACATACCATGCCATGACATGCTATATTTTACCATACCATACCAAGGACAGGCATAATTTTTTATTTATCTTTTATCATGATGTGTAGTTCATGGGCACTGCATAATTTTTGGCAAAAGAAACAATATGATCTGCCACTCTGTTGGCCATCTGTATATTTTTGAAAGTACTGAAGACCTAATCAGAACACCAAAACATGGAATATTTTTTCACTCAGAGAAAGAATGCACAGTTGTAACAGCATAAAATCCTCTAGAAATTCACCTTGCACTCTGGTCACACATCCTTGGCCTTTCTCCCAGACTTCTTTTTCCACCATTAGTCGACTCTTTAATATCGATGAACCCGGTGCTCTGTCCTTAATCTCATTTTCTTCTCTCTCTGTACTCTTTCCCTGCTCAAGTTCATGCACTCGTGATTGAAACTACAGTAATGGTTCATATTTCCCTGGCCCAGATCTCCTTTCTGAGCCTCAGGCCTATATATCTTACTGACTACTAGATGGCTCCACTTGAATGTACTATCCATGTCACAAATAAAACACATTCAAAAGTTTATGAAGCAAGCCCTCTTTTTCTTTGAGTTGAGTATTTTTACTTTATAGTTGACACACAACATTACATTAGTTTCAGGTGTACAACTTAGTGATTTGACAAGTTTATACATTATGCTGCCTTCACCCCAAGTGTAGCTACCATCTGTTCTGTTATAATATCATTGACTACATTCCCTATGCTGTGCCTTTTATTCCTGTGACTTACTCATTCCATAAGTGGAGGCCTGTATCTCCACTCCCCTTCACCCATTTTGCCCAAACCTTCCCACCCCCCTCCCCTCTGGCAACCATAAGTCTGTTCTCTGTATTTATAGGTCTGATTCTGCTTTTTTGTTCATTCATTTTTGTTTTTGTTTAGATTCCACTTATGAGTGGAATCATATGGTATTTGTCTTTCTCAGGCTGACTTATTTCACTTAGCAATATGCCCTCTAGGTCCATCCGTGTTGTTTCAAATGGCATGATCTCATTCTTTTTTTATGGCCTGTGTAACATTCCACTGTGTGCGTGTGTGTGTGTGTGTGTGTGTGTGTGTGTGTGTGTGTGTGTATACCATATTTTCCTTACCCATTCATCTACTGATGGACACTGGTTGTGAAAGAAGCTCTCTTATGGCCTTCAAGGTGACTAGTGAAATCAAATTCTTCCTGACTGTATTCCAGGAGATATTCTAAACTCTTTTATCTCCATCACTTCTAATATTCAATCAGTCATCAAGTCAACAGTCATCAAGTGATACATCAAAATGTATCACTTTTCTTTATATCCACTACAACTATTTTAATCCAGACATGCATAATTTCTTTCCTGGGCTTTTGCAATATGCTTTTTACTATTCTCACTACCTTCAGGGTTAACATTCTAATTCATCTTCCACACTGCTTCAAGAGTAATCTTCTAAAGCACAACTCTGATTTTGTCATTATATAGCTTTAAATCATTGAATGGCTCAATAGCTATTAAGTGGCATCCAAATGGCTTTGTCTTCTTCTTTAGCTTTATCCCATTTCTTTCCAATTTGCACTTTTTTCTCTATTTATACATCTCCATTTTTTTTTTTGCCTCCATTCTTGTCATGCAGTCTTCTGTCTACCTTCAATCCTCCTCTAGCCACTTGAGAAATACTACTCATACATCAAGACTCTGCTTCATTATCATCTTTCTGTGGAGGAATAACTGGATCTCCTCCTGTTCTCATCCCCTTTTGCATGCAGGTCTATTATAATCTCAATGCTATAAATTTACTTGTCTGTTCTCACATAGAACCTTGAGTACTTGGCCTCACAGGCTGCCTGGCACAGAACATCTTCTTAATAAATATCTCAAAATTACTTATGTGATTGTTTGCCTAGTCCCTTTTAGCAACTTATTTTCTACACCACGTTTAATGTGTCTTGTCTACTTTTGGTCAAAAATAAATCCATGTCATTCCACTTTATACATTCATCAAACAAGCTCCTGAATAAGAACCCCTAGTAGAATTTTTTTTTGTCCGATATAAATACCAAGAACAGCTATGCATCTCCTAAACAATTGGTTTGTGAATGTACAATTATTTGTAGTACTGGGAATCTTGAAACTGATTGTATTTCCCTCTTTGCTCTTGTACTAAAAGAAATTCAGAGTCATATGGGTAGCTCACCTCTAAAAATGGTATGGAAACTTAAAAAGGGGGTTTTTGTACACTAATCTTATCTCTTTTTTCATTTTCTACCATCATTTTCTCTTTTACCAGATGTTCTCATCATTTTATCTTATCCACATTTATGTGTTTTTGTAAGAGACAGTGACTTTTAAAATGTGTAAAATTAATAAGTGATATTAAGTTACTTTGCCCAAATTGAAACTGTCCTCCTTTTTTTGATATTCAAACTTCTTTATCCTAATTCTGGTTGAAAAAGTATTGGAAACAATATAACGAATTTCTTACTTCTTTTAATTATCCATGATGTGTGTTTACTTTAAGTCTTGATCAGTAAACTATCTTCAGAATATTATTTTGCCACAGCGAAGAAAAATTTACACTCTACTTTAGAAAAAATTTCTTGAGATAAATTTATCATTTCTATGTAAGTATAGCTTGTTTAGTTTCTATGTGCCTATCATTATCATTAAGATTGTTATATTTTATTGGGTTGTAACAGTCATTGCTGTGAAATAGCAATAAACTTTCCTAGAGTCAATCACCTAATTTTGCTTAAAATTAAGAGACAAGGCCTTAGCGGTAGTTATACTCAATATTCACTTATAATAATTAGGTAAGTTGTACCTATATTTTATGAGTTTTTCTAAATGTATTATATTTCATAATTCTAAAGGTTTTTCAGAAATAGTATTACTGAAGGACTAGGAAGGTATTAAATAATTATTGGTCTAACCCTAGGGAGGTATATAAACAAAAGTTGGACAAAATATTGTTTTTAAAAATATGAAAGCATTGGAGAGCTACAAAAACATAGACAAATCCCTAGACCAAAAGCCAAGAGAAGAAGAAAATCCAGAAAGGTAAGCCTAGGATTTGGACCACTTTCCTTCAGGGACATAATTCTGTAAGAGATGGTTAAGAAGCTGAGAAGCTAAGCTGGGCTTTCCTTGTAAATTCAGGACAAAAACTGGAATGTAGAGCCTGCCAAGGAAAAGGGGTTCCTGGTAAATCCTCAGGTTTTAGGTTGGGAGCCCTAAGAGCTGCATCTAAGGAGTTAGGGTAACTGAAATAGCCCAGCTCTCACAAAGACTGAAGCTCAGTTTGAACCATTCAATCCCTGATTGGATTAAGGTGATCTGTATTGTTTTTGTCCCAAGTTACCTGCCAGAAACAGCTATAAATCTTATTTGGGATGAAGGTACTTATCTTAGGCATCAAATTGTCTCTACAATTTTTCAAATACAACAACTGGCACTGAATTTAAAAGATCAGGCACACAGAGACAAAACTATGGGATTGAAACCAAAGAAAACAATAGACAATACAACAGATGCACAGATCAGATGGTGGAATTTCAGATACAGGCACAGACTGCTTAAAGCACAAATAATAATTTTAGGGTTTATATCACATGTAAAAGTAAAATATATGACAATCATAGAACAAAGTACAGGAGGAGTATAAATCAAATTATTATTAAGAAGGTTCTTACAGTGTAGGGAAATGCTATAATATTAATTTAAAATCGATTGTCATAAATTAAGAATACATAATAACTGAAACAAATACTAAAAATAAAAGAGCCATAGACAATTCAGGGGAGGAGAAAAAATGGAATACCAAAAATATTTTTAGTCAAAGAGAAGATAAGAAAGGAATAATAGAGTCTCAAAACAGAATAGAAATAAGCAAGATTTTCTTAAACCCAACAATACTGATAATCATATTAAAGGTAAATGAACTAGATGTCCCAATTAAAAAGCAGGAATAAGTTAGGGTAGGGAAAAAAGGCATCCAGGAGATACTTTATGAATGACAGAATTTTGGTTTCACATGTAGCAAATTAGATAGTGTGGGGGGGTAAAAGTTCAAGAATTATTTATCATTAAAACAAACTGTTGTGCTGTATTTTAACACTTTCAAAGAGACAAGCACAACAGAGATTCAGTGCATTCCAGAGATATAGCTTTAGTTTTCAGTCTTTAAAAATGTGAGTTCTCAATATGAATAGTGTCTGTTTTTGAAATATAATTTGAAATTCTTTAGCATATATAAAGAGGGGGAGTTGTAGAATTTGTTCCATTTTTATTTTCCAACTCTGTTCACTTTCTAATTTTAATCAGGTGGCAGAAAGTTTGCTTTGTACATAGAAAACCCCACTTTCAGAAGCAGGTTCTGGGAATGATGAAGCCCTAGGATGCTGGAGAATGGGCTCTATCCTAAGGATGAAAAGCAATGCCATTTCCAGACAGCCTTAAATCCCTGAGATGAACCTGTCCTGTCTACTGAAGTCCTGAATCCACTAGGCTTATGCTTTTTTGGAAAGGGTGGAGCCATGAAAGAAGGGTATGACGTTAGGCAAAAAAGTAACAGAAATTGAGCCTACTTAATGGATCAGGAACTTTGCTGTCCTCTTAGGAGGATAATGGAGATGTGAATGTCAATTTATTGACAATGGCATATGTTCAGTGTTGCTCTGAATTAAAAAAAAAAAGAGGTCTATTGATTATTGCTGTGCTAAACTGCGTTTCATTGTAATGCAAAAACTAAAAATTTGATCTTTGGTTATTAGATACCTGAGTTCAGTCACTGATTAGATATGTGTGACATTATATTTCCCAAAGATAGCTTATAATAGTAACTCCCATCCTATGTTCTCTTTTGTGATAAGAATTTGTCATAACCCTAGCAAAAGGCAGAGTCTACTTCTCCTGCTCCTGCATCTGGGCAGGTCCTGTGCCTGCTTTGACCAACAGAATATGGCAGAAGTGATGCTCTGCCAGTTTCAGGCATTTCCCTTAACTGGCCTGGCATCCCTGCTTCCTGTCTTTTGGAAGCTAGCTGCCATTTAAGTAATGGAAATGCTCTGAGACCACCAAGCTGTGAGAAGCCTAAGCCATATGGATAGGCCATGGAGGATATGAGACCCTGTGGAAAATGAGAGTGGTCAAGGAGAGAAAAGACATGTATGAAGAAACTGTCTTGAAAGTGAGTGGTTTCTCTGGTCCCAGTTGCCCAGCTGATGCCCCATGAATCAGAAACAAAACATCTAGCCAGGCCCTTCCTGAATTCTTGACTCCAAGAAGTTGGAGCAAAATAAAACCAATGTTTCATGTCACAAACTTTAGGGTTAGTCTGTTAAGCAGCAATGATTACCAAAACAAAGTCTTAGCTTGGGTACTCCATTTAGCTCTTCTGAGCCTCAATACTGTATTTAGCAAGTCACCATGATTTCTAAGTTTACAATCATCACCAGCCAACATTATCATTACCTTAGCTATTAAAGGATGAAAAATAAATGATTAGAGTACTGTATAGACATGTACTTTTGTAGTTACAGGTTGTCAGCTTTTAGAATTTTGTGTTTAAATCCTTATTATGTCACTTAACATTCGTGTGACATTGGGCAAATCACATAATTTCTCTAAGATTCAATGTACTTATTTGTAAAATAGGGAGAACGTGGTGCCTATTTACTGAGTTGTGATGAGTTTTTTTAATTTTTATTTTTTTGTGGTAAGAACAGAACACAGCAAGAGATTAGCTCTCCTAACAAATTTTTAAGTTGTTTGATACATCACTGTTGAGTACAGGTACCGTGTTATACAGCAGATTTCTAGAGCTTATTGGTAATGGGGAGTTACTAATGAATGAGCATAAAGTTTCAGTTAAGCATGATAATGATTTAATGAAACTACATTGTATTATATCATGTTTTGATATCTTACAAAATATTTTCTGCTGGGAGTAGACTGTGCTTCCCTGGGCATGCCGATTCTCAGAGATAGCAAAGGACTCAGCCAGGAGGAGGCCTCTAAAATGAAAAGTCACGAATCCAGAGCCATACCCCTCTTCTCAGCCTGTGTTCCAAGAGGCAATATTCTGCCTGAATCATCCCAGGGGCAGGTATCAGACAACTAGGAACCACTCATAAAACTTAGAGTCTGCCGAAATTATTCAAACTGGCCAACCCTAAACCCTTTATCGTGTTCTTATCAATCATATAATCATGACAGGTGTGGAGAGTACCTAAATTCCTTTTTATTTCCAACAATGTCTTATTCTAATTGAATCTCAACTACATTTGAATAAATAAAAAATGAATGATAGATAAAATTTTATTTTAGGACAGCTACAATTGCTAAAAAAAAAGAATCTTGGTAGATCTAATTAGAGGCTGGGTGTTATGAAATATCAACAGTAAGAAAAAGAGTTTCTGGACTTCATGTCTACAATGCTACCTACTGTGAATTAATCTCTACATAGGTGACTTTTTAGAAGCAGAGAAACAAGCTTCCAGCAGGGAAATAAGATATGAGGTTCCATAGGAAACTTTATGATGGATTTTAAATGTGTTTGGGTTCTACACATAGGAATTTAAACTACGGAAGTAGTTTTATGAAGATGGATACTGACAGCAGCATTTTTATATAACAAAAGTAAATGTATAGTCTGCTCAAAAATAGGAATTTGTGACATAAATTATAACTTACACAAACAACTAAATATGGTGCTATATATATTATATATAAAAAATAATAGTTATTATATTATATAAGTATACTTGAGAGAGATAATTATCATTTATTTTAGAGCTCCCCAAGGGTTGTAATATTATATATATAAATAATGTCTCAAAGAGTCCACACCAAATGTAATCAGTGCTTATATCTGACTCATAAATTTATGGATAGTTTTTTTCATTTAAAAACCTATATTTTCTAATCCTTTTATAATGAAACCACAGTACTTATGTGGTAAAAAATCATCAAAGTTTAAAGAAAAACCAATGTGCCTGGATTGTGCTTATGCTGCATAGTTCAAGATGAAATAGGGTAGGGGGATGGGTTAGCCTGGTGATGGGTATTAAAGAGGTCACGTTCTGCGTGGAGCACACTGGGTGTTATACACAAACAATGAATCATGGAACACCACATCAAAAACTAATGATGTATGGTGATTAACATAACAATAAAAAAATTTAAAGTAAAAAAAAGATGAAATATACATTTGGTTTCCAAGATTCATAAAGAAGAAATACTAAAAATTAACCTTTAAAAGTAATGTAAAAACACAGACTAATTTGGGTTAAATATTTGATGAACCAAATACAATGCTCATTAGCATTACAATGTTAGGGCTTGAATTAGAAATGAAATTTTATTTAATAAATATGACTTTTCTTCTCTATCCATACATTTTTTGATACTATGAAAAGATCAGAAACAAAAAGCATGTTGTGAAGGGAAGTAATGTAAAAAGGAATACAGAATACTTAAACACATACAGGAAACCAAAAAACATATTTCTAGTTTTTTTAAAAGATTTTATTTATTCATTTGTGAGAGAAAGAGAGAGTGCATGCTCTCAAGCAGGGGAAGCTGCAGGCAGAGGGAGAAGCAGGCTCCCTACTGAGCAAGGAGCCCGATGCCGGACTCGATCCCAGGACCCTGGGTTCGTGACCTGAGCCAAAGGCAGACGCTTAACTGACTGAGCCACACAGGCATCCCCAAAAATCATATTTCTGTTCAGGGTTCAGAAATGCTTTCAGTCAAATTGTGTAAAGGGACTAGAATTGACATTTTCTCAGTGTGCATTGTAAACTCAGTATTTTATAAACACTGCTCAATTAATCTTATAACAACTTTAATGAAGTGGATATGTTTTTTCCTACATTACAGAGGAGGAGAATAAAGCTTGGAGAGATTAGTCAACCTGAGAAAGGCCAGATAGATGATAAATGACAAAACCAATAAGCAATCCTATATCTTTCTGATTCTAAGCCTCCTGAGTGTTTTGTTATGCCTCCACCTGTAACTGATGTTTCTCCCTGGAACACTTTTATAATTTGACTCCACATTCCTCAGTAAGAGATATAACTTTTATATAGATAGCCTAAAACATCTCTAATTAACTATATATTAGATATCAGTATAGTATATCATATGAAGCTTTCTTATTTATATAGAACCCATTGTTAATTTTAAATAATTTTATTTAAATTATATATGACCCTAGGCCACATCCTTTCTTAATACATATGAATTTATTGTATTGCATCCCATTATACAAATCCTTTATTTTTGCTCTATTCAAAGGCTACCCTAAAAAAGATGTTAACATTAGAAATTAGGAGCATAAGAAGGGCAAAATTCAGGATTTATTTCTATGCTCTTGGCAAAATTACTTTTAACATAAAATAAAACCTCAGCAAAAACAGGACATTAGCAAACAATTTTTTTTCTCTTGAGGTACCTGCATGTCTTCTGAAACAGCAAAAATGTTTGGTTTGGTTGCAGTATAGGAAAAAATATATCCTATTTATATTCAGAAACTAAAATGACATAGTTATGTGTTATGTTACTTGCTATATACATATAATTAAAAACACATCTCCTGGGGCACCTGGGTGGTGCAGTCAGTAAAGCCTCCAAGACTCTTGTTTTCAGCTCAGGTTGTGATCTCAGAATCCTGAGATCAAGCCCCACATGGAGCTCTGCACTCTGCATGGAGTCTGCTTCTGTTTCTCTCTCCATCTTCCTCTGCCCCTCCCCACCTCTCTACCTCTCAAATAAAAATAAATAAATCTTTAAAAAAAATCTTTCCTAAATTAAATGCAAGGCCTCAGGTCAGTGGAGATAATAAAGTCCAGTAAACAGATGAGGGGCATATGAACATAGTTGTGGCATTTATAGAACTTGAACTTGAGCTCTGGCAGGTAGATTTTGTCCTGGAGCTATAGCAGCAACCACAGGATTCAGTCAAAAGGAATCCATGCTCTGGTGTTCTCAACCACTTGATTGGATGACCACCCGTACCAGGGTCACGTGTGCTGCTGGTTAAACAGCACAACAAAGAACCACAATCCAGAACTAACAGCATCTTTGAAGCCCATAAATCTGGAACTGTAGAAAGCTAAAAGCTACTCAGGTTATCCTTAGGTCCCTAAGTTTAAGAAACCTGCTTGGATTCTCTAAGAATAGCATCCTTTCTGAATAAGCCAAGGAGAATGTTCTGTTGATGATCACAACAAACTTAACAAAACTCCCAAGAAATTTATATTTCATTGTTTCGGACTTTGGGGAAAGGATATCAAATATTTAAATTCATTCCTTGTTTAGCAAGCAAACAAAAAACCCTTTCTTGGAACATAGAATATTTCTTCTTCCTAGAAATGTAACAAAAAAGGCCAAGATACAACAAATCACTCCTGTTCTAGTGTTCTTTCCTAAATCTACTCAGAATTACTCTCCTGACATGTACTAAGAGCCAATGTTCTTTCTGACAAACCAAATGCAGAATGAGTGTGCACATTTCAGTGATACAGGGTGAATAATAAATCCCTATTGACACTTGCTTCTTAACTTCAGTACTTTTTATGCTCTCAGAACTTGTATCCCTGGTTGCCACTGTATGTTTCATGCTCTCTCTTGGGTGGTGCTTCTAGATCCCCAAACTCTGTGATAAGTCTGCATATCACCCTGTCAAGGCATCTGGATTTCTCATTGTGTTTGATGATACAGTGTTTGTCATTAAAAGTTCCAAATAGCTCCCAAGGGTAAACTTCATGGTTTAATAACTTCTTGGGTGAGCAAGGTCATTGCAAGTTTCTCTAGATGAGGTGTGTACAACAAACTCTCTTTAACTGACACCAAATTTCCTAGTGTGATGCTGATGGAACTAAGTTCCATTTTCTTTTCCACTAGATCAAGGGTCAGCAAAGTGGCCCAGAGGTCAAATCTGGCCAGTCACCCATTTTTTGTAAATATGATTTCATTGGAACAGAGCCACAAGTATTTATTAGATGTTGTTTATGTCTGCCTTCACAATACAGTGGTAGAATTGGATATTTGCAAAAGATGTGGTATAACTTGCAAAGCCTGAATTATTATCTGACTCTTTACACATGTTCTTTGATGTATGCCAAAGTTCTACTGGTTCTTCAAATATCACATCCACTTTCACAAGAGTGGGTAATTCCTGGTTGATACCCACGAGCCTGTGAAGCTTGCCAAGACCATCAACATTCTGCTCTAAAATATCTACTTTCCCTACAAAGGGCTCATGGAATTCAAATATTTTCTCACAGACTGCATATCACAGATGGCCAAACACATGCTCTGAGCTCCAAGTGTTTATCCATACAAGCCCAGAGGCCAAGGGCAGAAAATGGTCCCAACCTGGAGCTGAGATGCCCAGGTACCCACTCACTCATTACTAACCTGGGCATCCCTAACAGGAGCCCCCCCCGCCCCCCGACCAGGTCCATTATTCACCCAGCCCGAGGGAGCAAGGATGCAGGCATAGGAATTTATGTTTTACTGCATTCATCTTTTTTTCATTTAAAGATTTCCTGCAGCAAGCATGACTATTCAAGTTGTCACTCTGTATCAGTCAGCTTTCACTAGGTTATACTGCAGTAAAAATATAATTCCCGAATTGTAGTGCTTACAACAACAAAGATTTACTTCCTGTTTATGTTACAAATCAGCTAGGGACTGTCTCAGAGACTGCTCCAAATATCGTCTTTATTCCAGAATCCAGGTGTAGAGGGTAATGATAGCATATTTTAGGTGCAGAGGGGAATGATGGCACAACTTTGTGATAGCTCTTAAAACTTCTGCTCAGACATCCCATATGTTTATTCCATTCTCATTCCACTGACCAAAACCACTCACATGCTCAAGCCTGAGAGAAATGGAATGGAGAAATATATTCCTCCCGTAGAGAAGGCCTACTTCAAGTTCCATGGCAATGTAGAGGATTACAACCTTGTTACGGGGAAGACTGAGAAAAATTTGGAACAATAATACAATTTAGAGCATATTCTTTATGTGTTTAGAAGTGGAATGTATTTCTGATTTTTCTTAAGATTTTATTTATTTATTGAGTGAGAGAGAGCATGAGAGGGGTGAGGGTCAGAGGGAGAAGCAGACTCCCTGCTAAGGAGGGACCCTGATGCGGGACTCCATCCTGGTATTCCAGGATCATGACTTGAGCTAAAGGCAGTCGCTTAACCAACTGAGCCACCCAGGCGCCCTATTTCTGATTTTGTAAAGTGTCATCTCCTCAGGACTAGGAACTTAATTTGGCCTCTGATACATTTAAATGCATGAATCCAATCTGGACATCCACCGTATTTGCTATCCTCTGAGGAGTTAAAGAGGCTTAGAGCCCTGTCTTGTCTGGTAGCCAAACCGATCCTGAAACCATAACCTCAAATATTGGCCTGTCTCAATTCAAGTCTTACAAGTCTCTATTTAAAACTACAAATCTAAATAGAACACTGTGTTTTGTTTTCATAATTTTCAAGAATTTTTATGGACTGGATAAATGGTACATGCTAAGATGATAAAGTTAAAATCCTGTTCTTATACCCATATCCACCCTCTCACTTCTGAGGGAAAAGACAAGTTTAAATAGAACTTTTTGTATCACTGATGACTTTTAAGCTAATGGCTCTTGCTCAAATCATTCTGGGAACTTGTTTCAGGATACATTTAGAGCTAGTTTATCAGATGTAGATGAAAAATCAATCTCACTATTGTACAGACGTGGGGCACATACATTTATGCCACTACTTTCTTGGTCTCCCCCACCCTTTTTGCTCTTTTTTGGCTTACCCATTCAGAGAGTATTTATTAGACAACTTTGATGTGCTGTTCACTGAGTAATCCCTTCCTCCTTTCTCATCCAGATTTCTTAAGCCTTAATATGCTGGACTTGGTGACAGGCACCACAGAGAGGACCTTCTGGGCTAGCCTGGATTGGGCTACTAGGTCTGTCAGTGAGCAGGTTGACTGAGGCCAATTCCTTGGAGTGTTGCTTGCTTCCCAGCTGCATGCTGATGCAGGCTGCAAAGCACCATATGGAGAAATCACCTGAAGTCATTATCCTACAATGAGGTCCTCTTGGCACCTCAAACATGAATCGGTGATTGCAGACTCTATCAACTGGGAAGTAAGATATCTATTTCAAGGCTGTTACTTGCTTCAGAAGGATTCATTATAAGGGTTTTACCATTTAAAAATCTATTTACTTTTAAAATTGGTTATGTATTCACCCAGCACAAAAATCAGAAGTCACAAGGGAGGTTTGTAGTGAAGATGAGTCTTCCATCCTTGTCCTCAGCTACTTAGAGGCCCTCTCAGAAAGCAACCACAGTTAGCATTTTTTGTGTATCCTTCCAGAGATATTCTCTAAACATGCATGCATCTTTCTTTTTTTATTAAGTTCAATTAGCCAACATATAGTAACATCATTAGTTTTTGATGTTACGTACAACACCCAGTGCTCATCAGATTCATTAGTTACGTATAACACCCAGTGCTCATCAGATCATGTGCCCTCCTTAATGCCTATCACCCAGTTATCCTACCCCGGACCCCCTCCCTTCTGTAACCCTCAGTTTGGTTCCCGGAGTCCAGAGTCTCTCATGGTTTGTCTCCCTCTCTGATTTCTTCCCCTTCAGTTTTCCCTCCCTTCCCCTGTGGTCCTCCGCACTATTCCTTATATTCCACATATGAGTGAAACCATATGATAATTGTCTTTCTCTGCTTGACTTCTTTCACTTAGCATAATACCCTCTAGTTCCATCCATGTCGATTGTAAATGGTAGGTATTCATCCTTTCTGATGGCTGAGTAATATCTCATTGTAGTGAAAAGAAGGGGCACATGCACCCCAATGTTCATAGCAGCAATGTCCACAATAGTCAAACTGTGGAAGGAGATGAGATGTCCTTCAACAGATGAATGGATAAAGAAGATGCATGCATGTTTCTATTTAGATTTCCTTTTCTTCCTTTCTGCCTTCTTTCTTTTTGGGGATGGTACCCCTTCTGCACTTCATAATGTTTTTGAGAGTTTTCCTTTCCACTACATATAGAGCCACTTCATTCTGACTGTTGAAAGACTAATGTTATGTGTGGAGACTAAGGACCAAACCACCTGGGTCCAAATTCCAAAGCCATCACTCTTTAGTTCTGAGGCTTTGGGTAAATTATCTAACCTCTTCTTTGGTTCCCTCATAGGAGTGTTATAATAATTAAGCAATTTAATGTATAAATACTGAATTTATAGTTATGCCTGGCACTGAGTAAGTTATGAAAAGTGTTTCTTATTGTCATTATTTATTGTTACATACTCCTGTGTATAGAAATATAATTTAATTTATATTTAATTTATAACTTATTTATATAGATATTTAGATTATACTCTTTAAATATCACATACAGTGTTCAGTGAAGATTTATTTTATAAGTCTCTTCAAATAGATACCTTGAGGCTTTTGAATTACATGAGCAGACAGGGATAGGTTATGAGAAACAAAATATTATTAATTTACATTTGTATAGTACTTTATATCTTGAAATAATGTTTACTTGCTTTATCTCATTTAAACTTAGAACTGCACAGTGAGTTCATCAACTTCTGTCCATCTTCACCCCCATCATCACCCTTCCAGAGTCCTATCAGTGTGTTCTCAGCACATAACATTGAATATGGCACATTGTAGGTATAAAAGAAAATGTACTGACTGACTGATAAAAATGAATGCAAATGAGATAATATATGTAAAATAAGGAAGCAGAGAGCAGAAAGTGGTTAAATTTAGCTACTAAGGTCTAATGGTTGGGAATTACTGAAGCCAAATCTCAAGGCTGTATCTTCTCACACCATCTGGTGCTCTTCCGGCAAATACTCCTCTGCCTGTCTGAACAATGACTGTGCAGAGCTACCAGCAGCCAAAGATCGCCAGAAGAGAATGTAACCCTTCCCCCATCTGGTTACTATTGAGATGGATGGCACAATAATATTCTCTTTACACAATCTCCTTTAAAAGAAACTTATCCATGAATGGATCTGTAGTTGTGTGTGTAGTACAAGGACAACTCTTTCATAATTCGGAAAACTGCTCCAATTTCAAACAACTTGATATTATGTCTTCTTCAGTGCCTTTGGAAGGTTAGTTCTAATATGGGATGATATACTGAGAGAAAAACAGATAATGAAAATAAACTTATATAAAAATGTGAAACATGGTTATCAAGGTAATTTTTTAACAGTTGGATTTGCATAGCTTATTATCTATCTATCTATCTATCTATCTATCTATCTATCATCTATCATCTTTTTTTTTAGAGGGAGAGAGAGCATCTTAAGCAGGCTCCACGCCCAACAGAGCCCAATGTGGGGCTCAATCTCACAACTCTGAGACCACAACCTGAGCTGAAATCAAGAGTCCGACATTTAACCGACTGAGCCACCCAGGTGCCCCTATTCATATATTTTTTTAAAGCCTTATAGGCCCCAAAGACGAGCAAGTGTGAAAATTACTTAAGGTATCATCAGAGGAGCCTGTGGAATTTCCAAAACAGAAACACAAGTACAGCCGGAATAACTATGGTAGGACCACAATATTGCTGATTATTTACTTCCTCATTTCCATCTTTAAATGGATCACCTACATCTGCTCACCACCTGGCAGCTCTTCACTGACATAACCACTGGGCTGCTGGGCAAAGTGAAAATTCTCCATGGTTTAGTCACTCCCAGGAAACCTATCAAGTGCTTCCCTCAAAAGATTTCTTAAATGCCAGCTTACTCTGTACTCCAGCATTTCTCAAAGTGTGACCTATGGACCACCTGTATCCGAATCACTGGGAGTAGTTCATTAAAAGGCAGAGGCCTACCCCAGACTTACTGAAATCAAAGTACAGAAGGTGGAACCTGGAAATTTAGGGTTTAATTAGCAACCTGAGTGGTTGCTATCCACACAAAAATTTAAGAACCACAACTCAGTGATTTAGCCAAATTACTCCCCAAGTTGTTATAAGTTATAAATAGATCCACTTTTCCAGGAAAGCTTTGAATTTTTATATCAATTCTGGAACATGGTCCTTAAATCTCAGAAAATTATAGGAAGTTGCTATTGCTTAGCAGAATTTTGTGTTCTTCATTAAAGTAATTTGTGGTCTAATTTTAGTTTCCAGAAGACTAGAATATAAAAGCCAGAATCAGTCTTAAAGAGGAAATTAATTGCTTGCATTGTTATCTTTCTCAACAGAGGGCAAAATGCTTATTAAGTGGAATTTAGAATACTAGTCTGACAGAGGCAAAGTAACCATCAAGGTTAATGTCTATAAAAGATATTTAAAAAATACATTAGGCAAATTCTGAATTTATTTTTAAGGTAGTAGATAAAGGGAACAAAATATAATGGATCTTGAAAGATAAAAAACCTATGAACTTCCTGCATGCCTCTCTATAATCACCTGCTTTCCTTGTGTTTCTTTCCAGGGACTTTAATATCACCTTTCTGGTGAACTAAGAATAATAAATATTTTTACTTAAATAACACAAGTATCCACAGTGGTTTAGAACAAGAAAGCTATGAATGTACTAAGTAGAACTTATTTCTGGAATGCTGGGGGATCACAGTAAAGTGGGTATAGGTGACAGAAACACTTTCATGCATAGAAAAGCTGTGACTTCAAACTTTGTCTTCTTCAAGCCAGGTCAGTACTCAGCCAATTGCTTTGACAAACCAAAGATCAGATTTCCCCTGTACTTTTAGGTATGCTAGAGTTTACCTTGCTACTCCATAGACAGAGTGAGTGTAGTTCTCCAAGCTACAACTATCCCACACTGTGGTGTTCAAGCTGAAGCCTCTAGGGAGATGTGTGGGAGCTCTGCCTGCAGAGGCCAAGGGAGAAGACAAGTGCCTGGGGTTCCTGCCACCATCCCTACTTCAGCCAGAGCATCTCCCCTTGCCTGTTTTACACACCAGACTGTCCACAGATGCCATTTGAAGAGAGTCCTGTGGCTAACAAAAACATAATAGAAATCAGTGTCCAACTGAGTCTGACAGGGGACTGAAAAATATGGGATATTAGAGACTAGAAGTTTTTCTATCTAACTGTACTTTCTCCAGATTCTATGCTGGTTTACTAGTTCTTCATTCTACCATTCTTTAAATGTGGTGGCTTCTCAGGACTCAGTCCTTTGTCCTCTGTTTCCCATTTTTACCCCTTCCTCATTGGAGAAGTAATCCAGTTTGACAGCTTCACAATCATCTTCTTTCTATAGACAATCATCATATCTACTTCTCATTTATAAGCATGTGTCAAAATTGGGGATTAGAGAAATTAGATAATCTGCTCAAGCTCATGGAGCCTTAAGTGGCAACAGTGGACACTTCATCACTCCCAAAACTCATGCTTTAACCCCTGTGCATCTTTTGCTCAGAGCCCTCTCTTACCTGAACCAAATTACATGTGTCTATCTACATTTTAGATATTTAATAATTAGAAATCTTGACATCATGTTGAATTTGACATGTTTACAATTGAGTTAATTGTTTTCCCCCAGGCCAAAAAAAATTCTACCTGAATCCACTATTTCCACAGTGGCATATCCTCTAACAATCTCCCAAATTCAAACTCAATAGAATAAATGCTCAAAAAAATGATATCAACTCTTACCTTGAAATAGATTATACCTGTCTGTTTTTGTATCACTACCACCACCTTTATTTAGACCCTATTGCTTCAGGCCTAGTCTGTGTGGAATTCTCTTCACGTGTGCCTATGTTTCCACATCAGATGTTCTCAACCCCAAAAAGCTTGCTTGAAATGCGTATTTCTGGGTCCCACACTCAAAGGTGCTGATTGAGTAATTCTGATAAAGGCCCAAGAAAAACTGAAATACTGCTTTAGAGTTTCCTTACAAGATTACACCTATCTGAAATTGTCAAAACTACCCATCATCACTCTGAAACACAATGTGGGGATATGTGTAGGGGTAGGGGTGAAGATAATGACTGAGGAACTAGAAACAAACTGTTGGCTATCTAGAAGGGGTAGAGGTTGGGGGGCCAGCTAAATAGGTGAAGGGGATTAAGAGGCACAACCTCGCAGTTATAAAATAAATAAGTCATGGTGATGTAATGTATAGCATAGAGAATGTGGTTAATATACTATAATAACTTTGGTGACTGATGGCAACTAGACTTGTCATGGGGATTATTTTGCAATGTATAAAAATATTAAATCACTATGATGTACACCTGGAATGAACAGGATATTGTATATCAGTCATACTTCAATTAAAAAATGACTCAAATTCATCTGGGGAAAAAAGATAAAGTGGGAAGTCTAGCTATTTTCTAAGAGTCAGGCACAGGGTCAGATATTGCTGATACTCCCCCCACCCTGAACAAAATAAACAGTGAGAGAGATTAATAAAATATAATTGGTACTGTATAAAAATTAATCCTTGTATAAAATTACTCACATCAACAGGGATGGAATAAATTAACCAAAAAATAGAATTGGTAATACAGTTGTTTATAAAATTACTGAATACATCCTTACATCATATTCCAAAAATTTTCCAGATGGATTAAAGAATTAAAATTAGAAGAATAAAGAAGAAATTATACAAAACTAAAGAAAAGTAATAGGCAGCTTTTCTCCTGGATGGTAACAGACTTTCTCCAAATAAAAATTATGAAAGAAATCACAAAAGAAAAATCAGATTTGACTACATATTAAAAAAATTTAAGATGTCAAAAAGCATAAGAAAGTTATAAGGCAAATGATAAACTGAAAGCCTTTGCCATCAAAATGGCATTCTTTATCTCTAAAGGCTGCAATGATTGGACTGGGTCTAGCTTGTAAAGGAGAAGAACTTTTTGAATGTATTTCTTTAGCAGAATTCATTTTTCAAATAATAATATAGGCATTACTCCAATTTAGTAAACACTTGGTGGAGGAGTTGCAGTGTTTAAAAAGGGCAGGAGGCTCTAAGCCTCCCTGAACAGTCTCACCTCTTATGTACAGCAGTCCATGACACATGGCTCAGGGACCCAGCGGTTCTGAGAACCCACCGTGTAAACCATGATTATAGGGCTTTTACAAAAGCACACAACTTGGAGCCGTGTGGGCAGTTCACGAGTGAACCTGTGTATTGCTAGTGGCAGCACTTGGCCCCTGCATCTTGGTGCAACAGCAGGAGACACTTCCATGGCCAGGATCTAGACTCAATTTTAACTTTGATGTATCCCATTTCAAACTGTACACAGAAAGTGATCCCCACTTATAAGATATGTCCATGAAAATAAAACTAGGAAGACAATCAAAATGTTAGAGATAGAACCTTTTTAAATGGAAAGCAAAATAATTACTTTCAATCATGTACTATCTCAAACATTTTGGGTTGTCATGAGATCAGTTTCAAACTTCTAAGCTGGACATTCGAGCTACCCACCACTGGTGTCCCAACACCTGTACCTGCAAACACTTCTCTAAAAGAACACTGTCCCCCAAAGCCTGCTCCAGCCACCTGAGTCTCCTCCTTACTTACTTTTTTTTTAAGATTTTATTTATTTATTTGAGAGAGAGAGAGAATGAGAGATAGAAAGCATGAGAGGGAAGAGGGTCAGATGGAGAAGCAGACTCCCTGCTGAGCAGGGAGCCCGATGCGGGACTCGATCCCGGGACTCCAGGATCATGACCTGAGCCGAAGGCAGTCGCTTAACCAACTGAGCCACCCAGGCGCCCTCCTCCTTACTTTCTAAACACTTGTTATGCATTCCTCCCGCTCCACGTGGTTCATATGCTTCCCCTCGTTTTCTCCCTATTTAGCCACTCCACTTGGTTCATATCCTTCCCCTCATTTTCTGTTTAAGTTCTATTCATGTTTCAACATTCAGTTCAAGCTTTCTTGCCCCCATGAATATTTTTCTGAGCTCTTCAGGACACAACAAATTCTTCCCCTATGAAATTGCAGCACTGACTTTCTGTACCAATTACCTGGCAAACTGGCCTTGCAACATCTCCCTTCAGTATTATTTACCTTTAAACTGTCTCCTTAAGAGTCAAGAGTACATATTACCTTCAATCTGTTGTCCCTAACTTAGTTCTATGTTCACAATGTGTGTATAGAATATGTTTGTCCAAAGTTAGTCAGTAAAAGAATCAGGCTTGATTTCAGATGGATCTGGGTGGGGTATAGTCCTAACTCTGTAATTCAATTTTCTCATTTGTAAAATATGATAAGACATATTCCTTAGGATTAAATGAAATGTGAAATACCATGTACAAATTTATAGTGTAGTACTTGGCATAAAGAAGGACTTCAATAAATCATAGCTATTACTTATCACCATCACCATGATCATCATCACCATCATCAGGATCATCAGGTCCTTCAGATCAGAGATGATCTGGATCTATGATGTACACTGACATCATTATTTACTCAACAAATATTTATTATGGTGCCTGTTACATGCCAGGCATTAGAGACACTGCAGTAAACATGACAAATTAGTTCTTGTCCTCATTGTGCTTACAGTCTAGTGGGAATTGGGTCTCATCACAGGAACCGTATCTCAAACTGTTAGGGCAAGAAAGCATCTATAGTAAGGTTTTTGTTTTGTTTTGTTTTTGAGAGAGAAAGGGAGAGAAAGAGAGAGAGAGCACACACAAGCTGGGGGAGGGGCACTGGGAGAGGGAGAGAGAATCTCAAGCAGACTCTCCACTGAGGGTGGAGCCCAATGCAGGGATCAATCCCACAACCCTGAGATCATGACCTGAGTTGAAATCAGGAGTTGGACGCTCAACGGACTGAGCCACCCAGGTGCCCCACATTTATAATAATTCTAAGTAAGGTACACTATATTGCTTCATCAATTCATTTGTCTTCATAAAAACAAAAACAATAACAAAAACCAAACAAAAAGCACATATCCACTAATCACATATGAGTTCTTTATTTTGCATGTGATATGATTTATGTTTTTGTTATACCTCTGATGTTTATCACTTAAGGATGCAAATGCTCACTGGGATGGTAGAAAGGCAGATGGCTGAATCTTCCCCTTACACCCACACCCCCCCCACACACACACTTATGGACTGTGCACAATATTGCAATAGTGCCTGACATATCAAATCTGCTGGTCTCACCATGAAACTGGATGTCTTCTTTTCCTCTCATTTCCAAAACCTCTACTCACCACAGCTTTCTCCAAAGCAGGCTCTTTGACTCTATTAACAGCTATTGTTGAAGTATCTCCTTACCATCAGCTAAGTTAACATTTAAAATAATGATGATTTTTAAAAAGGCTGGCATGTGCACACATTCTCTCTCAGACTAGTGCATAGAACTCTGACCTATAAACTTAGGGTCTCCTTTATAGGGTCCCATTTTTTTTTCATAGCACCTGTTAAAAATACTTTTTCTGTAAATGACTCGTCTGGTAGCTTAATATTTTCCATATGAAAAAATATTACAGATGGAAGAAGGGGAAGAGAGTAGTAGCATTTTACTTGAAACGCTGAAAGGATTTTTCTGGAAGAAAGAAAAGAGATATATGCATGCTTCCATGAAGGATGGAATCCCAGAGAAAGAAAGATATTCAAAGAGGATTTTTAAAAAATGTTGCTATGTGCTATGTGTTTGAACTCTCCCCTCGGTTGGTGTTCCCCACAGACAATTCCAGAGTTGTGTTTGTGTGTGAGAAAAGCAAGCTACAAGATGAGTGCTGAGTGAAAGACTTATCAGCAGCTTGAGAATATTGTCCAAAAAGGGGATCATGTCATTCTTCCATTTAACTTTTCATAATAATTTTTCTTCAGTGTAAAGAACAGCTGAGTCCTTAATAAAAAATCATAGAGTACCTTATGGTGTTCAAACCAATTCCCTAACTAGTCATCCAATATTTACATAGCTCAGATAAGCCACCTTAATTTGGAGACATATTCTCAAGCAAACAACTCTGTATTCATGATTTTATTTTATTTTTTTTTCTAAATAATGCATGCCCATTGTCAAAATTTCTAAGTTTAGAGACGTGTATATAGTTAATAGTCAGCCGAGGGTAACGGGTAACCTATGTTAGAAATTTAGTGTTAGGTCACCTAGATTTTTTCTCTGTATTTATGCATCAATTTCTTCAGTCATTTTTACTTCCATACTTGCTGCAATGAATTTACAATTATTGCGTAATACTGCACAATTTTAACCTTTGTCATTTTATATCTCTTGTGCTTTATTTATTTTCTGGAGTCACAGTTATCCAGTAGAACTTGTATTTGGAAAGTACCCATTGACGGAATAGGGCTTCTAAATATTTTTAAAAATTATTTTGCCTTTACATAACTGTTAGGCACTTAATTCTTAGGTTTATTTTTCAAGGAGAGTTTTAAATCTCTACTTCATTTTTCCCTGAAAACTCAGTATTTCTGAGACTCCTTCTCAGGCTATTTCTTGATTGTCTGTTTTGTGTTTTGTGAGAATGTGAACCTTCTTCACTATAATTTTAGCAAAATGAAATTAGAAAAAAATTATCTGTCCTCATGCACTCCAAAACACTGGATGCAATTTTAAAGTCAAAAAAAGTACGGTTTTGGACTTTCTGTGCTACTGTTTCCTAGATGGCATAATTTAGAATTAACAATAGTCAAGTTTAAAATTTCTTAAGTCTCATACTTATTGGGAAAAAATTAATTTGAATTCTGACTAATAAAGAAAGGAAAAAAATTAAAAAATGAGAATCTTAGAAGTTGGGAAGAAAAATGAATTATGCTATAGTCTTTTCATATTCAAAATAACTTTCATAAGGAGGATGTCTTATCCCCCCAAACTGCACCCCCCGCCCCCAGTAGCTCCTCCAATGCTTCCTTCTGCATCGTGTCTATGGCCAATCATTTATCCAGGCTGCAGATGAATGAAGCCTCCTCCATTTCCCACTTCCTGCCTTTGGTTTCTCTCTACATCCTGATCAGTACAAAAGGCTGTAACCAAATAAGAAAAACAAGGGCTACATCATCCCCTCTCTCTGAGTTTAGATGATTCCTCATTGCTTTTTCCATACATTCAAATTACCTACCCAGACCATAGGTCTCCTGTCTCTTTCCATTCCCATGTGACACTCTGAATTCAATCAAAGGAATGTTTAGCTCTATTTTTCTTTCTCTTTTTATTTCCTTCACTATGACTTTTTCATGTTGCTCTTTATATACAGAATGATTTCCTCTTTTATATCTTTTAGGTCAGTCTTCTTATTCCTATTCAAAACTCAAAACTGCACAAAAAATATATATTTCTTCAGGAAGCTATCCTGAATAACTGAGCTAAGGTAAAGATGAGAACAAATTAAATAGTTCCTAAGTTTGACTCCTGTAAGACATCCCTCACTCAAGGATTCACCACCTTGGAAATATTCCATTCATTCATTATTCATTCACTAACTCATTTATGAAATATTTACTGATTTTACTATACCCCCAAAACTAGGGGTAACATTTATAGCAACATGTTTAAAACCACAGGCTTAGGGGTTAAATCCTAACTCTGCCATTTATTAAATATGTGGCTGACTCTGGCAAGTTATTTAGCATTCAGTTTCCTCATCCGCAAAATGGGCATAATGATAGTTCCCAAGGGTTGCTGTGAAGATTACGTTAAATAATCTATGTAAAATGCTTTAACCCATGATGGGCCCATGCCAGCTATTTGTAATGATCTAGAGATAAGATTACATTGGTTAGCATGAACAGGACATAATACTGTTTTAATTTTTATGCTCAGGATCAATTTTATCTTTCAGTGTAAGGGAAAAGAGCTGAGCCGCACCTGTTTCTCTGATTGAGTCTGAGGAGTAATTAAGCTAATAGGAAATATGGCCATACTTCAGATATAATAGAAGCATGTCCTTCTAAGAAGCAGGACTTCTTCTGATAGAAAGAACCCCATGCCTAAGGTCTGGGGTCAAGGTGAGATAAGGGAAATCTATAATCTGCCAAGTCATTAGAAGCCTCTCATGTATGTAGAGCTTACTTTCCCCAGTGATGTGTTAAGATCCAACTCAACCGTTCGAGCATGCAGTGGAAATTCAAGGGACTTACCAGGATTTAAAAGCTGTAATTATATGGCTACCATTGCCCCTCACAGTGTGCCAACAGAAAATACCCATCTGTTGCAATGCCCTGCCTTGGGACCAATGGAAGAAGAAGGGTGAGAGTGAAGAATTAGAGCTTTCTTCTTGTCCAGCCACAAGACTCCTGCCTAGATATACCTGTGTGGTGAGTTAGAAAGGATTTTTAATAAGCTCTTTCCCCCCTATGACTTCTAGGCTAATTCAGAGCATCCATTTGTAGCAGTATAAATAGATTTTTTTAGACCAATTTTTCATACAATTAAAATACCTATTGTATAAAGCAAGCTGTAACAATAGTTCAAATAAATACCCTAAAAGGAAGGAAATGTGAATAAAGTTTGGATTTAAGTTAATAACAATGTGTCATCATTTGTTCATTAGTTGTGAGTGCCATACTAATATAAGATGTTAACAAGAGGGGAAACTGGATGCAGGGTATATGAGAATCTTGTAGTATTTGTACAACTTTTTTTAAATAAATCTAAAAGTACCCTGACATTGTTTAAACAAACAGCAAAAATATACTGGTGCAGCCCTACTCTTAAATTTGGTTCTTTTTGTTTATTGGCTAAAGAGAATTCTGTTATTGTTCAAACAGAGAATCAAAGTTTTGTTTTCATTTTAGGAAGTCAACTGCTCTTTCATAGTCAACTGAATGTTGAGAATGGAAGTAAGCCAACCACCTGCAACCCCACTCAGTTCAAGTTCAAAGAAAAATAAACTTAAAGGAAATAATTAAATAGAAGCAAGAGATTATATATACTAGCTCTACACTGGATTCCTACCCTTGTTCCTCAGCAAAAAAGAAAAACAATATGTCTGTCATTAGGTCACAATTCTAACAAATTATGGCACATAAACATAATAGAATATTATGTACCATTTTGAAATAAAAGATTGTAAGAATTTGAGAATTCTTAATTATGCAGTGGTCGGTGGGAACAGCAAAATATGTAAGAGTCTATATCCAATGAATTAAAAAATGTAAAGAAGTGTACATATTGTGCATGTTGTGCATCTTGGAAGAGTGAGATATGTTGGTATGTTCACTAATACATCAACATTATATTTAATAAAAAATGATATTACAGTGAAGCAGTTAATCTTTTTTGTGTGTCAAAACTCTCTTAGTGAATTTGTTAAGTTAAAAAAGAAACAAGCATGTCATTCTTTCCCATACCTTCTAAATCCAAATGTGCTGACCTAACAACCCCAATTTCTGGACCAGCAGGACCCCTGCCTTTCTTCTTCTTTTCAAGGTTCCTCTTCCTCAGTATAGATGACTTGGGAGGGGAGGTTTAGGAAAGAAAGGAAGGGAGCTCTCTGTGTTCCACATGCATCTCTCGTGTCATTTAGTTCCAGAATTAATTTTTTCTTTCTACTCCATTTATTTTGCTATTAGTTTGGGGATCACTGTTCTCCACTGCATTAAGTGACATCAAAAGGAGGGGGAGGCCACATTGCTCCATGCTGTTCTTTCTTTTATAATTTTGATCTGTGCCCATCAAAATTTAGTCACTAGCATTACTGTGCAGAAATGTACTTTTGTCTTTTTGGTCTATAACTGAACTTCACTCAAAAGCTTCCATTTCTTCACAGTTGTAAATTTATAATCTTCGAGTCAGTCTACTTTCATTAAACAAACTTACACATAAAATTCCATGTTCTAAATCCCTGATATTAAAAAGAAACCTCTGACATTTGAAAATGTAAGCAACTGGGTCTTACACTTAAAAATAAGGCTTTCAAAACTACTATTTCTACTGAGTTATTTCAAAATCCATTTATAAACTCAATTGATTCCTCTGCTTCTCTATGTCCCTTGGTCTCTGTTCTTTGGGGTAATAAGCCATGGATATTCTGTCCAGTTTTAATGGCAAGGAGGTTTCAGTGTAAACAAGGAAAAAAATTAAATATTTCAAAATATTAACTTCAGTATGCCTCCCTAAGCTTCCTTCCAAGCTTTGGTTCTCCTTATTTCTGGGATGAAAGGGCTTAAACAAGACATATAAAACTTTCTCCCCAAAACAAGTGTTCCCTTGAGCCCCACCCCAACAGAACAGTCTACATCAATATTACAAAAAGCAAAAAAGCAATTATTTTTGGGAGCCTGGGAAGATGGTAGAGTAGGAGGATCCTAAGCTCACCTTGTGCCACAGGTACACGTTAAGTAACAGTCACATCAGTGCAACTAACCTAGAGAACGACCCAAAGACTGGCAAAACAGGCTCTCCACAATTCACTGTAGAGAGGAAACCACATCAAAAAGGGTAGGAGGGGTGGAAGTGCAGTGGGGAAACAAACTCCCGGTGAGACTAACTACAAACTCAGAGGGATACCACAAGAACAGAGAAGGGAGAGGAAGAGACCCCACACCAGGCACCCCAGTTCCAGGGGATCTGCAGTGGGAAGACAAGTCCCGAAAACATTTGGCTTTGCAAACCAGTTGGGGCTTCACTTCACAACTCTGTACAACCAGCGGAGCTTAACAATGGGTACTTTAAAATCAGTGCGCTTTAGCTCTGGGAGAGCCAGGAGGGTATTAGGAAACTGGGCCCATGCCCTTAAAGAGACGGCATAACAAACGCATAACAAACAACCCTTCTGAGATACAGCATAAAAGTAGCAGTTTGAAAAGCACCTGGGCTAGTGCTTGCTTTGGCAGCACATATACTAAAAGCACCTGGGCTATATAGGAAGGAGATTTATCTACTAATCTCAGAACTGTGCTCACTGGAAGCACAGAGATCTTTAGGAGACTTATCCAAGAACAAAAGAGCTGGAAGGTGCCATCCACCCTCCTTCCCAGCCTAGAGAGCAGGACACTTCCAGAACCAGCAAGAACACTTTCCACCCAGCTTGCTAACATCTATGTCCTGCCCCCATCTTCTCCTACAGCAATGAAATTGAATCAGCAAAAAAACCCCAAAAAAACAAAACACAACTCCAAATGAACCAAAGTTCAGGGCCAGATGGCTTCACAAGTGAATTCTACCAAACATTTAAAGAAGAGTTAATATCGGAGCGCCTGGGTGGCTCAGTCATTAAGCATCTGCCTTTGGCTCAGGTCATGATCCCAGGGTCTGGGATAGAGCCCTGCAAGCGGGGGGGAGGGGGGGGGTCCCTGCTCAGCAGGGAGTCTGCTTCTCCCTCTCCCACTCCCCCTGCTTGTGTTCCCTCTCTCGCTGTGTCTCTCTCTGTCAAATAAATAAATAAAATTAAAAAAAAGAGTTAATATCTACTCTTCTCAAACTATTCCAAAAAATAGAAGAGGAAAGAAAGCTTCCAAATTCATTCTATGAGGTCAGCATTACTCTGATACCAAAACCAAAGACACTACAGAAAAAGAGAACTACAGGCAATATCTCTGATGAATATAGATGCAAAAACCCTCAACAAAATATAAGTAAACCAAATCCAACAATACATTTAAAAAATCATTCATCATGATCAATTGGGATTTGTTCCAAGGATGCAGGAATGGTTTGATATTCACAAATCAACCAGTGTAATACATCACATTAACAAGAGTATAAAAACCATGTGATCATCTCAATAGAAGCAGAAAAAGATTTTGACAAAGCACAATATCCATTCATAATTACCCTCAAAAAAGTAGTTTTAGAGGGAATAGACCTCAACATAATAAAGGCCATATGTGAAAAACCCACAACTAAAATCATACTCAATAGTGAAAAACTGAGAACTTTTCTCTTAAGATCAGGAATAAGACAAGGATGTCCACTCTCACTACTTTTATTCTTCATAGTATTGGAAGTCCCAACCACAGAAATCAGACAAGAAATAATACATACAAATTGGTATAAAGAAGAAGTAAAAGAAGTAAAACTTTCACTATTTATAGATGACATGATACTATATTTAGAAAACCCTAAAACTCCACCAAACAACTACTAGAATTGATAGGAATTCAGTAAAGTTGCAGGATACAAAATCAATATGAGAAATCTGTTGAATTTCTACACTAGTAATGATGTGACAGAAGAGAAATTAAGAAAACAATCTGATTTACAATTATACCAAAATGAATAAAATGTCCAGGAATAAACTTAACCGAGGACAGACTTGTACTCTGAAAACTATGAAAGAAATTGAAGATGACACAAGCAAATGGAAAGATAGTCCATGCTCATGGATTGGGAGAATGAATCTTGTTAAAATGATCATAAAACCCAAAGCAATCTATAGATTTAATGCTACCCCAACCAAAATACCAACAGCATTTTTCACAGAACTTCTAGAACAAATAATCCTAAAATGTGTATGGAACCTCAAAAAATCCCTTAATAGTCCAACAATCTTGAAAAAGAAGAACAAAACTGGAGGTATCATTATCCCAGATTTTAAGATACACTACAAAGCTGTAGTAATAAAAACAGTAATACCAGCACAAAAAAAGACACAGATCAATGGAACAGAATAGAGCATCCAGAAATAAACCCACAGTTATATGGTCAATTATTCTTTGACAAAGCAGGCAAGAATATATCATGAGAAAAAGACCTTCTCTTCAACAAATGATGTTGGGAAAACTGAACAACTACATGCAGAAGAATGAAACTGGACAACTTTCTTACACCATACACAAAATGGATTAAACTCAAAATGGATTAAAGACCTAAATATGATATATGAAACCACAAAACTCTGAAATCCATAAAACATAGTAATTTCTTTGACATGAGCCAGAGAAACATTTTTCTAGATATGTCTCCTGAGGCAAGGGAAACAAAAGCAAAATTAGACTATTGGGATGACAGCAAAATAAAAAACTTTTGCACAGTGAAGGAAATCATCAGCAAAATATAAAGGCAACCTACTGAATGGGAGAAGATATTTGCAAATGATCTACTGGATAAAGGATTTATATCCAAAATATACAACTTATACAACTCAACATCAAAATAATGATAATATTAATAAAAATAGATTTATTTATTTGAGAGAGAGAGAGAGAGAGAGAGAGAGAGAGAGAGAGAGCACTGAGCGGGGGGGCGGGGAGCAGAAGGAGAGGGAGAAGCAGATTACCTGCTGAGCAGGGAGCCCGATGTGGGACTTGATCCCAGGACCCTGACATCATGACCTGAGCTGAAAGCACATGCTTAACCAATTGAATTACCCAGGCACCCCTTCATCATCATCATCATCATCATAGTAATTCAATTCAAAATGGGCAGAGGACATGAATAGATATTTTTCCAATGAAGACACATAGATGGCCAAAAGATACATGAAAAGATGCTCAACATCACTAATCATCAGGGAACTGCAAATTAAAACAACAATAAGATATCACCTCATACTTGTCAGAATGGCTAATATCAAAAACACAATAACAAGTGTTGGCAAAGAGGTGGAGAAAAGGAAACCCTCATGTTCTGTTGATGGGAATGCAAACTGGTGCAGCCACTGTGAAAACAGTATGGAGGTTCCTCAAAACATTCAAAATAGAATTACCATATGATCTAATAATTCCACTGTGGGGCATTTACCCAAAGAAAACAAAAATACTAATTCAAAAAAATATATGCACCCCTATGTTTACTGCAGCATTGTTAACAATAGCCAAGATATGGAAGCAGCCCAAGTGTCCATCGACAGATGAGTGGGTAAAGAAGATGTGGTACACACACACACACACACACACACACACACACAGACACACACTCTGGACTATTTCTCAGCCATTAGAAAAGAATGAAATCTTGCCATTTACAACAACACAGATGGATCTAGAGGGTATAATAGTACATGAAATAAGTTAGAGAAAGACAAATACCATATGATTTTACTCATATGCAGAATTTAAGAAACAAAAACAAGCAAAGAAAAAGAGACAAACAAAAAATCTTAAATATAGAGAACAAACTAGTGGTTGCCAGAGGAATGGGGGGTGAGGGTGGGTGAATAGGTGGAGGGGATTAATAGTACACTTATCATGATGAACACTGAGTCATGTACAGCGTTGTTGGATCATATTGTACCGCTGAAATGAATATAATCCTATATGTCACTTATACTTGAATAAAAAAATACAGATTGGCAACAACATTCCCTCTCCCCCACCCCAATCTGATCTAGTAGGGCTGGAATGATAACATAATCTGTATTTTTGATAAGACTCCAGGTGTATAATAAATTAGATTTGGTGGAGAGAAAGCAGCTGTTTTCTTTAAGAAAATATAATTTGCAAAATTTTAATTTTAGTCTTCATAAAAGCAAGCAAGTTTTAACTTTTCCAGAGTAACTTATCCTGTGAAGTCCTTGAATCTTGAACTTTTCTATTTTAGAAAGGTGTTTTTACCAGATACTCATGTAACTAAAGGTGTCGGGTTAAGGGGTAGGTTCCAAGCATAAAATGAATGTCGGTGAGGTAAAGTCAAGTCTCCATCTTCTATTATCAGAATACTTTTCTGTTTTATCATTTGAAATTATGTGGGATTTCTTTTTGTTTGGTTTGTTTCTGTGTTCTCTATTAGAAGGCTATTTTTTAGAAAAAATATTCCAGAATGTTTTTCACCAAGAGTGCAGCAAAGAACAATAACAAAAAGCCCCAGAAATAACAACAGGGGGATAAATCAAGAATCATTACATAAAAGGCATGGAGTATGACTGGAGGTATGGCATAGATTCAAAACTGTTATGAGTATATTTTGGAAGAATGTAGAAGTGTAAGTTCATAGATAACGCTGGCTAGTTATCTATCAGGAAAGTATTCTTACAACTATGTAGAGTACAGCAACTTCTGGTTTATTCATTCTGTTATATATTTGAGTTATGGAATCTCATAATAAGATATTCCACTGGAAGTACAAACTTGATTTGTTGAGATTATCGCCTCCAATCACTTAGAGTTCTAAAATTTTATTTCAATTGGACCAAGATCCTTTTCTTCCTTTTAACAAAATCAGAAACAAAAATTATTTTCATCCTCACGAAAGTCTGAGCCTTAACTTCTAGTTTGTTCCACTTTACCAAATTCAACCTCCAGACTACACTGTCCATTTAAAAGTATTCAACATAAACATGTTCTCATTTGACTACTTTACCAGCAGAGTTAATGAGATGTATCAAGCAAAACAAGAGCTTTTGAATAAGTGATAATTACCCTACTCTCAACTGTGTTTCTATAACACGAGATACAACAGACTCATGTAAAGGAATGTGGGCTGTACTTTAAGCCTCAGACTAAAGTATGCTTTACCCGATGTTTTCTCCACAGTGTCATTCTTACTTAAACATATTATTATAGACCATCCCCAACTTACAATCTTTCAATTCAATGATTTTCATTTTACTTTACCATGGTGGAAAAGCAATACCCATTAAGTAGAAACTGAACTTCGAATTTTGAATTAGCAAGTCCAGCTGTAGTTTCTAATCAGCCAGGTGACCACGAGGATAAACAACTGATAGACTTACAACCATTCTGTACCTATACAGAACTTTTTTCAGTTTCAGTTCAGTATTCAATAAATTACATGAAATATGTAACACTTTATGATAAATAGGCTTTGTGTTAGACAATTTTGCCCAACTATAGGTTAATGTAAGTGTTCTGAGTACATTTAAGAGAGGCTAAGTTAAACTATGATGTCTGGTAGGTTAGGCATATTAAATGTGTGTTTGACTTATGATATTTTCAACTTATGATGGGTTTATCAGGATGTAACCCCACCATTAGTCCCCAAAAATCTATATCTAAAAGATAAATATTAAAATACAAGTACAGGAGACTTCTTTAAATGAGTGTCCATTTTGAGGACTGCAAGAACTTTCTCATTCTTGCTTTAAGCTACTTCCTTTGTCTTTAAAAGCTACTTTCCTCCCTCTACATTTTACCTCCTCTATTTAAGGGACAACTGTGCTACATGAAGCTCCTACTTCGATCACACAGTGCTTATTTGGATAGCAGCAAAACCTGGCTCATCACCCAAATTGTTCTGGTGATGATGACATTTAGAATCCATCTGACACAGATGACCCACAACTTAAGAATGAAAGACACTCAGGAGGTAACTGCCTGTCTTCTGTCTCCCCTTTATTACTCAAGGAGAAGATCCCACACAATCCCCTGGCATTCTAGTCCCTGACAATTTCCATAAGCAGGAAATACTTTGTATTTACCCTAATTTTGTCCCCATGATTATGTTCTCTCAATGTGCCTTTTCATGGATATTGATAATTGCTCATTTCTTCCTTTGGGAGTTTGTGGTACCCTGTAGCAGGCTGCTTACAAACCATTAAAAAAAATGATCCTTCAGATTACATGGAGACTACTAATTTGGTTTCTTCTTTTATCAAATTTAGGACATCAATTTTGAATTTTATTTTAATATCTGTGTGTCAGTAAGTTATATATTTTCTTGGCTCTTTCTGAATAATTGCTCAAGCTTCTATATCCCAATTCAATTGTAAGGTCCAGAGTTGCATAAAATATTCTAAAAAATTTACATGCAACATTCTAATACATTTCTTTCCTAACTGCTGAATATGTAGTAAGTATTTCACATGATGATGGTAACACTATTTCATTTCATAATTTGTATTGAGTCAGGGTCTGGGCTGTGTGTTGTCTGACACATTATAGGTTGACACAAAAGGTTAAGAGAAAGAATAAATCAACTAATGTGATTCACATATTCCCAAGCTCATAAATGATCTATGAATGGTCCCATGTCCTACAGCAATTTTCAAATCACAATTTTTGTTAACTATATTCAATAGTTCCATCCAGTGATAAGATGATGCTACTGTGTAATGGTTAAGCATGGGGGAGAAGGGGCTGGCCAGTGTTCTGCCAAGTATGAATCCCAGTTCTGTGAGTTATGTGTGACTCTGTGCAAGGTATATAGTCTCCTTCATAAAACCCACACCACTGAGTTGTTGTGAATGCTTGTAAAACTCTCTTAGCATTACCACGGCCAAAGAGTAAGCTTTCAATAAATGTTGGCATGGTGGAATGGGCTGAATGTTTGTGTTCCCCTAAAATCCATATGTTAAGACCATAAGCCCCAATATAATGCTCTTAGGAGGTGGGGTCTTTGGGAGATGGTGGAACCTATGAGTGAGATTAGTGCCCTAATGAAAGGGACCCCAGAGAGCAACCTAGCCCCTCTTCTACCATGTGAGGACACAGCAAATGGGCTCTCACAGACACCAAATTAGCCAGCACCTTCATCTTGGACTGCCCAGCCTTTCAGAATTGTGAAAAATAAATTTCTGTTGTTTATAAGCCTCCCAGTCTATTGTGTTGTTTGTTATCTCAGCCTGAACTAAGACACATAGCATCACCACTCTGGTGGTGGCAGGATTTCAACTTTCTGATTATTCAATAAGAGGGGGAGAACATCCTTTTAGAGGTTAGACTCTAGATAATGTTGTCTGATTGAATGAGAATGCATCCTTGTCAAAGGGCTACTGTTACTCTTTTGACTCCCTCCCTCTCGTTCTCACTTCACTCACTCTTTGTTTCCATGAATTCCATGAGAGAAATCACACTATATGTGCTGTTCCCTGATCTCACGTCCATCCTTATCCAGCTTACGCTGCCTTCTCCATTGCTTCAAACACATGGTCACCAGTCAACACTGTGAACTCGGGTCTTTCTGCCCCACTCTCCTGAAAAACCTGCACCCATGCTCTGTACAACATCTGCTTTCTCTTCCTTTACTGCAAAGCTGCAGAAAAATGCTGTTGGAAAAACCAATAGTAGTGCAGATTAGGCCTCTGTGTGTGTATGTCCTCTCACCTCACGTATTGAATAATCCTTTCACATGTCTTGGCCAGCTTTCTCTCCAATTCTTCAGCTTTTCTTATCACCTACTATTCTTTCCAATGTCCCTGATATTTCTCTACCACCCTTATTCTCAATGAATAACTTTGCTTTCACACACACACACACACACACACACAGAACCAAAAACGCTGAAAAATTTAAATTTTTTAGTTAAAGTAGGTGTACATAGTGTGTCATATGAGAGAATGTCTGCCTGAACATAGATATAAGACAGATTGAGGTTATCTGAATTGGTTTATCGATGGGGGGCAATATCTGTTTCAGAATCATAGTTGGTGGGTCTCTAGGTTGCTCCCTGCCCACCTCTGCTGCTGCTGGAGCACCCTCAGTAGAAAGGGCTCTGCATCCAAAGGAGTCAGTCAAGCCCGCATCATATCAAGATTAGAGCAAGAGAACTAGCTCTGCAAAGGAAAAAGAAACAATCTACTAATCATTTTAGGATATTCCTTTAGGTTAGATTCATCTGCTCCAATTCCCTGGTACTTCATCTCTGTGCTAATCAGAAGGCACCCATTTCTTGCCAATTTTGTCATTTTCTTTCTTCCAGAACATTGAATCAACTAATAGCGAAAGCTCTCCCATCTGTGAGCCGTCAATAGCTTTGCCATCACAAGTCTCTCTACGGCCAAGCAGCTGTAGAAGCCTCTTTAGCAGCTCACAATATTGACTGGACTTGGCAGCAACTTACTTTGGAAGAACTAAACCAAAAGGCTAGCTGGTGTTTCATTTGATTAACTGAAAATCTAGACATCCATTTTGCTGACCATGTTCCCAGAAGCAAGCAGCTGTGGTCAAGGGCCCCTGTTCAGGGTTTCCAAGCGGAGCCAAGACATCCATTCCCTGACAACAAAGACATGTCAGGAGTGGTATCAGAGCTTGGGAGTGAAGGAATGTTCTGGCTAACGAGTACCAGACATCTCTGATATTTGTTGAGTTCTTTAGTTTCAAGTAAATATATTTATTCCTTTGCTGCTGATATAGGGGCGTGTTGTGCTCAATATCCCCAAATTGTCCAAAAGATGTAAACCACTGTCCAGTGGTTACTTGCCTGGGTTACTGCAACATCTCCTAACCAGTTTCCCTGCTTCCTTCCTTGCACCCATTTTCTAGAGAGGTATCTTTATTTTTTAAGTTTTTTTAAGATTTTATTTATTTATTTGACAGAGAAAGAGAGTACAAGTAGGCAGAGGTAGGCAGAGGGAGAGGGAGAAGCAGATTCCCCGTGAGCAGAGAGCCCAATGTGGGGCTTGATCCCAGGACCACCTGAGCCGAAAGCAGACGCTTAACCAACTGGGCCACCCAGGTGCCCCTAGAGAGGTATTTTTAAAAAGGCAGATCTGTTCATGCCACTGAGCTGCTTAAAATTTTCTAATGGTTTCCATCACACCTAAAATAAAAGCCATATTTCTTACCATGACTTACAAGGACCTGCCAATCTGCCTGAACTCACTACCTATGAATGTTCCTCACCAGTGTGCCAGGCACACTGTTCTTCCTAACCCTGAGCACGCCAAGTTCATTGGTGGCTTAGAAACTTTATGCTTGCTCTTTGTGCTCTCTGCCTGGAATGCCCAGAACAACTTTCTCAACTAAACTTTCTTAATGTCAATGAAAACTAATTGGTACAAATAAACAGAATTAGAATGAGTATAAGTTTATTTAGCCTCCTTTCTCGGACACACAAGCATAAACAGAGCTTTCTGTCTCACCTGCCATTCTTGGAACATATTATGTCCATGGTTGTCACGTTTTTTTATATTAGAAATTATGCTATTCATTTATCTAAGAAACAACAGTATCTATACTCCAGTGGTCTAGTTCATAGCTAAAGACCTTAGTAGGTCAAATTCCATCTAAGTCTCTGGATCTTATAGTATTATTTAAGGCCCAAACAACTCAGTCCTGGCTTTTAAGGTAAAGGCTAAGCTGCTATCAGAAAAATCCCCAAACATACAATGGCTTAGATGAGATAAACGTTTATTTCTCTGTCAGGTAATAGTCCAGGGTAGCCTAGCGGGCCAAGTCTCTACATGGATATTCAGCAACCCAGATTCCCTCCATATTAATGCTCTGCTGATCCTTGGGGCTCATTCCTCCTCTACAAGGTCAAACTAGCTCATAGCCATATCTAAGGTCTAAGATCTTAGCCATATCTAAGCCTCTAGCTATATCTAAGGTACCAGACAGAAGACATAGGGAAAATAACTTCTTTTAATCAAGGGGGGTGGAAGTCACACACGTTACTGCTGATCACTTTCCATAGTAGTACTAAGTCCCATGGCCACACTTAGTTGCAAGGGGGCTGGGAAATATAGACTCTATCTGGGCAACCATGTCCAATTAATAATGGAAGAGCAGACCGTGGGGAGCCACGAGCTGTCTTCCATATTCATGTAGGCAGTGCTATTCTTGATGAGTAAATGCTTAACTCTCACAAAGATAGCACTCTTCTACACTGCTCTAATTGAGAAATGAAAGAAAGAAATGAAAGAAAGGAACAACAGAGACCAAAATATCATTGTTATTACTTAACAAAAGCCAGGTTGTAAGATATGGCTTTGTGTATGTTAATCACAGGAGCTTTACAACGCTGAGTCATAGAATGAGGCACACATAGTCAAGTTTAAGGCAACACTGGACCAAGGCAGCTCTTCCTGTGTGGTGGGGAAAAGTGTGTCCTTGAAGGAGCAGGAGAACATATGCTCTCTGCAGGCAGATTTCTCCCAAAAGGGAAGGGTGGCTGGAATTCAGCCAAGTATGCTAATGCTCAGTTGTTCTAGTCAGCTTTACTACGTATGTCATTAATTCCACCTCTCCTGAGGTGGTGTGACTGAAGGAGAGGAGATAGCCTGGCATGCATTCTCTCTAAAGAGTAAGAAAGAGGAAATCACACATCTGAGAGCAACTAAACTAAACTAGATATCCATGCATTTCTAAAACCTCCAATTCCCTACCATCCATCAATCTAAAGTCTTCTGTCTAAAGCTAATCCCTCCTCGAAGCCTCCATGCTGTATATCTGCTCAAACTAATTTCTGTGGCATCAATTTTGCTTTCTTGCTTATCTCTTAAGATTTTTTCCTGCTGATTTCCCCTCCATGAGTAAATGTACCCATATCTTTCCCATCTTAAAGAAAAACTTCGTTTGATCCTGAATTCTCTTCTAACTATAGTTTAATCTCTGCTCTGTACCTTCATAAATAAGCCTCTTGAAAAAATAATCTGAATTCATTTCTTCATTCTCCATTCATTCCTCAACCCACAGGAATCTGATTTCTGCCAGCGCCACTAACTGAAACTGTTCTTACTAATTTCCAAATTAAATGGATGTTAGCCAGTCTTTATCTTGCTTGACCCCTCACAGTGATTAATACCCTTGACCACTCTATTTTTTAGAAGTCTTTCTTCCCCAAGGTTTCCACGAGAACATTTGTTTATTTTTATCTCCTTAAGAAGTATCTTCATCCCCTCTACCCCATAAATATTGGTATTCCCCTAGAATTCATCTCTTTCCTCATTATATACACTTTCCTTGGAATAACATCTAAATCACCAAAACACAATGATTCCCAAATTACAACACTAGTCTAGATCTTTCTCTTGAGCATTATACCAAATATACAATTATTTACTAGATATCTTTCTCATGGATGCCCCTCAATTCAGCATGTCCAAAGTTAAATTCATTAACTTATACCTCCACCTGAATATTAACATTCACTAGTCACCCTGGTCAAGAAACTGGGAATCATCTCCTATTTCTCCTACTTCTTCAAAACTCTCATTTAATTCTGTATAAAAACTACACTTAAATTAATCCCTTCTTCATCTCTGCTATCATTACCTTATACAAGTCCACACTTCATACGTGTTCACCTGTACTATTGCTTTGGCCCCCAGTCTTTCTACTCCAGAAGAAACAAGGAACTTTCAAACCACTGCCAGAGCGATTGTTCTAAACTATGATTGAAATCCTAAATATTAGTCAATAATTATAAAGTAACTGTTCTTTACAATATTTTTTGTTTCTAATAACTCTAGCAGCACCTTTGTAGCAAAATCCCAATCTTTTGAAAATTTGCCTTCCCTGCTCCTACATTGCTGAGGACTCCTGGAAAAAAATCATACAATGAATGCACTGACTTCCTTACAAATGTATGGCCTCTGTTCAGCTATTGTTTTTTGTTCCCTCCTCACCTTTTACCCACAACATCCACTGGGAATCTTTAATACTCTCCTCAGAATCCTGACATAATCACCTCTCACCTTACCTTTGACAGGTAACATGACCTCATTCAGAGGAGGGGAGAGAACATCTGCCCAAACTGAGATTTTTGTTTTAAAGCAGTTAATGCTAACATACACTTAACAAGATAAATTAGGCAGCAGGACCCTGTCTAAATCTCTCCTATATTGTGAAATACCATCAGACAGAAAATACTTCAACTTAACAATAAAGTCTATGCTCCTTCACATGACATATAAGTTCCCTCACAACTTTGCCCCTGCTTGTCTCTGGCTATCCCTGGGAATTCCTCACCTGTAACCTACCCAACAGCATCCTCCCCAAGAAACTACTTGGAGTAGCTTTTGCATAGACTATTTGCTCAGCCCAATAATGGAATGACGCCTTTGAAGCTTCCAGAACTTTACCTAATTTTAGATCAAAGTAATCATCATGATCTATCACATAAACAAAAGTACCAAAATGGTGTTCAGTGCTACATATAGTTCTCTACAGCAACATCGCCCATCCCCCCAGAACCACATACACACCCAACACCCTTGAGAAAAAGCTGGGGGGCAGATGCAAAGGAGTTACTATTTAAACATATTCTAACCATAACTATTCTATTTTTATTTTATTTTTTAAGTAAGCTGTATGTAGGGCTTGAACTCATGATGGCAAAACCAAGTCTCATGCTTCACCGACTGACCCAGTCAGGCACCTTATCATAATCCTATTCTAAAGCAAGATAATAAATGCTAAATTCATTGTTTCTCAGTTTCCTTCTCCATTTACTCTGTGATGTCACAAGCAGACTGGTCACATGGTTAGTTCTGGGAGAAGATAAAAGTTTTACAGTGACTTGAAATAGAATCTGATAAAAAACAGTATTAATTTTATTATATAGGAAGCTAAAAAATAATTTTATGTATCATTGCTATGGGATGCATATTTTAAGTGCAACTAACACCAGTTTTTTAAAAAAATGGTCCTTAAATGCCATTTTAGGATCTGACATATAAAAACCCGACGAAGAGTTTTTGGAGCATTTTCCTAGTATGCTTTTGCCACACATGAGAAGATAGCATTTCCAGTATTATAGTACATATTAAACCCTTTTAGCATCTCCTCATCACCGGTCTCCTCTAACTGACTGCATATTCCTTGAAGGCAAAGGAGTCTCTGTATCTCCAGAGTAGAACAGTCTTAAGCCCCATTAATGAATAATGAATGAAAGTTTATGGAGCTTCCAGGTCAAGGTTATGAGTACTTAATCATGTAATTAGTACTTCCAAAGGCATGGGAAATTGCATCACATGCTGAATTTTACATCCCAAGTGACTGGCAAGGTGTGACAAGAGTTTCTTACTTCTGTCAGTTGTTTGCCCTCTGTTCCTTCATTTTTGTGTGAAATATACTATTTTTTGGTTTGTATTTTTCTCTTTCCTCTCTCCTGCTTGTCTTTCCTCCTCCATAGCTGTTCCTTACAGAAATAAATTACATTTAAAAGTTTACTGAATAAACTTGAGTTTTCCTGGACTAAATCTTAATATGCTTACGTTAACTTTTTCTCAGAAGTAGAGTCTTTCTAGATTGCTCCGACTTCTGAGGGCTTTATTCTTTTGACAATGTTAATTAAGAGGTATTTAACATGAAATATGGTAAGTATATTTTTTAAAAACACATAGTTTATAAATAAGATATTACTACTATCTTCTGCTCTCTCCATTTTCCACCTTAAAGAAATAGAAAAATTTGTATGAGGCAGCAATGGGCTTTAAAATTGACTTCAGGATTACATATAAGGTATAATTTGCTGGAAATTCAATAACTCAAGAAATTAACAGTCATTTTGGTACCTATGTTTAAATACTGAAAAGTGCTTTATATAAGGTACCTTAAGTAATTGGAATTATAAGAATTATCTGAAATAGGAATACCACTTTGAACCAAGAGTTACTTGTGACCATATTTAAACACAAAAATGGATTTTACCTATCATTAAAAATTTAGTTACACATAAACATTGATACAAATTTTTATGCAGTAAAAACTCCTATACTGCCAGATTTATACAGATCTGTGCACTGCTTTACAATGTCGAAAGTTAGAGGTACATGTCTTAGAGCTGGGTTTCATATATCTCTGACAATTTATTTCAGCTATAGTGATATTTCTTTTTCCTTTGTTTCTCTATTTCTTTTTTTTTAAGATTTTATTTATTTATTTGACAGAGAGAGAGCGAGCGAGAGAGCTAGCACAAGCAGGGGGAGTGGGAGAGGGAGAAGCAGGCTTCCCGCTGAGCAGGGAGCCTGATGCAGGACTCGAACCCAGGACCCTGGGATCATGACCTGAGCCGAAGGCAGATGCTTAACCGACTGAGCCACCCAGGCACTCCATCCTTTGTCTTTCTAATGAAATATAAGAATTGTTGAAGCATGAGTCTAAAACCATCATGAATACGAATGGCTGTAGTAACTCCAGTAGGTAGTACACACATTAGCCTTCTAATGGTCTGTGACTGAAAATGTAGAGGTGATCCAATGAGTAAAGTACAGTTCATGATCAGTGTCTAGGAAAGAGAGTCCTGAATGTTTTGTTCATTCATTTAACAGATGCGTATTAAATATAGGCTAGGCCAGGTGATGGGTGCTAGGAATCCAGCAGTGAGCAAACCAGACGGTCTCCTGCCCTCCCGTAGTTTACAGTCCAGCTGAAATGCAGATTATTATGGAGACATTATAAGAGATCTATGAAAGGAGGATGGCCATGCGGTTATGGATACATAAAACCCAGTCTGAAGGGGCACCTGGGTGGCTCAGTCGTTAAGCGTCTGCCTTTGGCTCAGGTCATAATCCCAGGGTCCTGGGATCAAGCCCTGCATAGGGCTCCCTGCTCCACGGGAAGCCTGCTTCTCCCTCTCCCACTCCCCCTGCTTGTGTTCCCTCTCTTGCTGTGTCTCTCTCTGTCAAATAAATAAATAAAATCTTAAAAAAAAACAACAACCCAGTCTGAAGGGTTAGTAATGAACAAAACATATATTTGTATGAGATTTAATTTTCCCAACATCATCAGTTATGCAAATGATAATACTTATAGAGTTAAGGTTGGCTACACACTCTATGCTTTGGGGGAGGTGAAGAAGTCCTCACCTAAAATATCCTCCTCAATGCTGCTCTGAATAAAAGTTATAGTCAAAGGCACAATTAAATGTCATTCAATGGGGAAAAAAAAGTCTACTGAGTGCCTACTAAGTGCTAGAAAATAAGACAAACATGTCTTGGCCCTTGGGAAGCTTCCAATTGAAGAAAAGATGGCTGTTGAAGAATAACAAAATTTGATGAGCATCTCAAGAGGGGAAGCTGAGGGAAGATACAATGAAGAGGCAAAGCCAGTCAGCCATTAGCTGAAGGCTTCAAAGAGATTCGCATGTAAGTAAATAGTTCTGACTTTGGCATCTTTAGGGTTCTGTGGGTATATCAATTTCACTGCTCTTTGTCTCACATAGAGTGTGTCCTTTTACATGATTTTTGTACTAAGATGCCCCCCAACACACACACACATCCCAATGTTGAGTGGTCTAGGACTTGGTAACTCAGATAAGATCAGTTCTAGGTGTAAAAGAAAAAGACTCTTTTACCTTTGGTGCTCCTTTTTTTAAACTTGTCTTTCCTCCCTTCTTACTATTAATAAAGTAGCAAGACTCTTAAAGCAAAAATTTGGGTGTAGGCCTAGGGCAGAGAAGTCAAAGGGGCCTCTTTGCTTTCTTTTTATCTAGGCTTTAGGCCAACGGGACAAAAAGAGTCCTTATAGAACTCTATGACTCAGCCTTGCTCACTAGGGCTCTGGGTTAATGCCAGAGACTTATTGTAAAGAGTGAGTGAGTGTGTGTGTGTGTGTGTGTGTGTGTGTGTTTGTGTGTACACTGGTCCCCAAGGAATCAGAAGATGGCTGACTTATTTTTCCCAGACTTGGGGATCCAAAAAGAGCCTCTTTTTATCAAAGAGCTATCTAACAGAAAACAAGAAGGCAACAACACATTGCCTTTTTAAAAGAAATGTATTCAATTACTTGAAACAGTTTTGTTGCTCTTTAGGTATAGAATACCATTCCATATTCACATTCTTCATGCCACTCTAGGGATTGAGGAAGGAGGAGGGTTGATTGCATTAGTAAAATCAGAGGATACTGATTAATCTGCTTTTTTCAAGAGTCAAAGTTTTCCAAGGGGCTATAGGTTATGCAGGCCTCGCTTGTTTCTTCCATTTGGCTTGCTGGTAGGACAGGGCAGGGCAGTGTGGGAGACACAGAGAGGTTATCCGCTCCCTAAGTTTGGGGTACAAGGAAAAGTTTACTTCAGCAACACACGGGAGAGCTAACAGGGTCCTCTTTAGCTTTCTCTCCATTTCCATTAGTGCTCACTGGAGTCTTACAGCTGCCTTGGAAGCTAAAAAGTAAGAGAGAGCAATCCTAAGAGCCTGCTATAGCCTGAGGCAGGCTATTTAGGCCAAACAAGCTCAAGAAAAAGAAACCTTTCATGTGTACAGATCAGTTTACTAGGGCTTTGTACTGTGGCTTCAAGCCAATTCCCAACTAATAAATTTTTTTTACTATTGTTGTTTGGTTATTTTTGCCCTTGAATTTTTCTCTATGAGAATATACCTCTCAGAAGCATTGGGGAGGACATAATTATTTGAGGCAATTTCAGGGACATCCTTTATATTTTCTGGCAAAACGTCATTAAATAGTACCCTGAACTCACTCAAATTTCTAAACAATGTGAGCATGAAAAATTGATTTAAAAGTAAAAATGCTATTTTTCTTTGCATAGTACATTTTACTGGTATTGGTGTCAGTAAAGCCTCTGACAAGAGGGTATAGAGAGTAATAAAACATTTACAAACCAGCCCATGGAGTTCCACAAAATCTTGACAGTGAACCCAAAACCTCCCACACTGAACAAAGGCTACCCATGCTACGACCCACACCTGCTTTGCCAGGTTTGGAATTTGAGAGCTACCAAACATTAAGAGAAACACAAATGATTTGAATACTGGTAATAAAATTGTACCTACTGTGAGTCACACTGCAGCCACATTGTTAAAATTGTGCGATGAACAGAACTACTCATCACCATACTGTGCCATGCTAGAGTTTCCAAAAGCAAATGCTCAAAACTTCCCATTGTACATATGTTTAGAAACAGATATTATCTGCTGCTTTAAGAGCATCCTGTAACTTCTGACTTTTGTATACCGAGTCTCAAAGATCTCCAGCCAAATGGTTTCATTTGCTGTTTATAGCAAGCCTGGGAGGTGGATAGGAGCCATGGCCATTCGCTTAGTTGAGTTACTCTGCTCATCTAGCTGCTCTCCTTATTCATCAGGGGTTTTGCATGTATAACCTGGAAGTACATATTACATTTGTAGTAATTTGAAAATTGTGCAAGGATATTAGTTTTATAATATAGACCACGAAAACCAAAACTGGAACAATGTGGATATTGAGGCTATTGATACTCAGTTTGGATGAGGGGAAGGTGTTGTGTTTACTCAGGATTTTAGACAACTGATAAAGATTGTTCTACTCCCTTTTCCTAGATGATTGCACCCACTTCCAAGGCTTTCCTAACCATTAAAATGCTGGGGCCTTCTACATTTACATCTCCAGGCTGTATTTCTCCTCTGTGTTCTGACTGGTATATTCTTATGTTTGCTGAACAACTCTTTGGGGAAAAAAATATGCCAGCTTGATTCATACTGTTTTAAGGCAGGATCAGGGCTGGTCTTGCACAGAGCTGAGGCTCTATGGCAGCATCTATAGATAAGTAAGCTAAGGAAGGCAATTGATGCAGGCAACAAAAGCAGATGGCCTCCATCAAATCTGACGAGCTAAAACTGCTTTAGTTTATTCCTTATAACACATTTTCTCTATTTGTGACAATATGGATTGTTTTCAATTCCAAATTATTTTTGTTCTTTAACAGACCCCAAAAGTCAGATAAATCGTTAGGCTAAACATCAAAAGGAATGAGATCTTGCCATTTGCAACGACGTGGATGGAACTGGAGGGTGTTATGCTGAGTGAAATAAGTCAATCAGAGAAAGACATGTATCATATGACCTCACTGATATGAGGAATTCTTAATCTCAGGAAAGAAACTGAGTGTTGCTGGAGTGGTGGGGGGTGGGAAGGATGGGGTGGCTGGGTGATAGACATTGGGTAGAGTATGTGCTATGGTGAGTGCTGTGAATTGTGCAAGACTGTTGAATCACAGATCTGTACTTCCGAAACAAATAATGCAACATATGTTAAGAAAAAAGAAAAAGAAGATAGCAGGAGGGGAAGAATGAAGGGGATTAAGTCAGAGGGGGAGACGAACCATGAGAGACGATGGACTCTGAAAAACAGAGGGTTCTAGAGGGGAGGAGGGTAGGGGGATGGGTTAGCCTGGTGATGGGTATTAAAGAGGGCATGTTCTGCATGGAGCACTGGGTGTTATGCACAAACAATGAATCATGGAACACTACATCAAAAACTAATGATGTAATATATGGTGATTAACATAACAATAAAAAATTTAAAAAAAATCGTTAGGCTAAAAACAGAAGACTTAAAATAAGCAGTTTACCAGTGGGTTGATCCATGATGGACAGATGAAATATCTCCCACAGACGAAATATCTGTACAGACATTACCAAAACATGACGTGAGGCGAGCTGGTGTTCTGCTGACATGTAAACGCTCACATAATATTTGCAAGGCAGGTCTGCAAAAGAGAAGAGTGTAACTGATTGTTTACAACTGAAATAATGATCATCCCCTCATTTTTAGGAAATTGGTATTTTAAAATATTAATTCGCAGAAAAGCTAAACATGGAAACAAGAACTCCTGCTTAAAGTAATTAAAACAAAAAATTATATAGACCTTTCTATGAGACTTTAGCAATCATTAAAAAACCATATTCTAGCCAGAATTGTATGAAGGCATGATTTCTGCTGACTTCAACAGATAACACCTTTCCATAAACTCAGCTGAAATATTTATACTCAGGGAGGTATGTTTTTCCAAGTTTATTTCTGAGAACATTTGCACAATGAAGTTTTTCTTTAGTATTTGTCTATGCTTGCCCTTATTTCTCATTTGATTTAACTATATATCCTATAATAGCAAGTACTGTTTCACCAGGGGGAACATTTTTCCATTTGTCTGAGAATATCAGTGTTTTTATAAGTGAATGTTTTAAGTCTTAAAAACAGAGGACAATTTGGGGCGCCTGGGTGGCTCAGCTGGTTAAGCATCTGACTTCAGTTCAGGTCATGATCTCAGGGTCCTGGGATGGATGGAGCCCGGTATCAGCGAGGAGTCTGCTTCTCCCTCTCTCTCTCCCTCTGCCCCTCCCCCCTGCTCATGCTGTCTCTCTCAAATAAATTAGTAAAATCCTAAAACAAAACAAAACAGGACAACTTTATTCATTGTCCCATTTGGTTTTCTCTTTTTTTGTGTTTTGAGGTTGACACTGAACACTTGGAAAGCAACATTACTGGTTTCATATTTTTCCACTTATATATTTTATTTGAAAACGTCCATATGAAAACTTGGATAAAACAATATGAAAGAAGATTCACCCCAGGAAGCAAAATGGCTGGGAGTCCAACAAAAATCTTATTCAGACAAAGTGAAGAAATAGCAACATCGACACAAAACTGATTTTGTTGACTGCCCTTTACCTGACTGAGTAGGTGTTTAAAATAAAAAAGTGCTCCTGGCCACTTTAATTTCATAGAACAAGGGGTTTCATGTTACCCTCTCCCAAAAGCTATTGGTTTATCAAACGTTATATATTATCAAAAACCAATACTACTGAGATAAGCTGTATATAGAATTTAGTGGCAAAAAAAGACAATTCATGAAAATTCTAGGCATCTACAAATATATAAATACATTCCAAGTCTCTACCTAATAAATTCGTAACCACCATATGGCATTCTAAGATTATAGTAAATACCTAGGTATTTATATGAAAATGTAACTTCATTATCTTTTTTAAAACTTAAGATAAACTTGAATATGTCAGTGATGTCATTTGTTTTTGTTTTCCTTTGGGACTATAGTTTCTCAATATCATTGTAAATATTTCTTACTTAAAATGAATTTGGATTGAGTAAAATGTTTAGAAGGTTGGTTTCTTTTTACCTGCATGCCTTGTGGCTTGGTGAGAAGAGCTCAGCACTACTTTTGCCCTGCAAGCACACTGAGGTAGAGATTCCTTAGTAGGAATTCCTCAGAAGGGATACTCCAGCTTCTCCATCTGATTCTGGAAGACAACTTTGGGCCCAGATGTGTTCACTTGAGCATGAGTGATAGAGACCCCACTCAGTCTCCTCCTACCTATGTCCATATGTAGAATAAAGGTGATACCTTAAATTGCAAATAAACAAATATCAAAATCAACTAAATACTTAGTATAGAAGGTTAGGCTAGAAAGCACTAAGGAGATTTCAAAAACTCATTCATAAATCCAACACCCAAAGGAGAGCATTTTGGCATATTTCCTTCCAGTATTTTTATGCATACTTATTTTCAGTATATGTTTCCTATATAATAAATCTTCATTTTGTGGGTCCAAGATACGACTGCCTAGTATAAAAGGAAATATCATACAAGTTCAGCATTGAGTGAAAAATAAGAAGTGAATCAAAATAAAAAGAATGATATGAAACATTAAAATACTAGGGGAAAGTGTAGAATCAGATTTTCACATTACCTATATCATGTTGAAGACAGTGGGAGTAATTAAGGGAGAGGTCCCTCCCAATAAAAGGATCTAGCAGGGATCTTTGGTTCCAAAACAAAATTTAGAGGTGACTTGGACAATAGATTCCATATTGTTTAGTAGTTTATCTATGTAGGGGAGAATCTTGCATTGCTCATACCAAAGTTTAAATGCAGTCCAAGGAATAATAATGCATTCATTCTGTGTGATCATAAGAGCAATTTTTGTTGTTTTGGACATAATTTTGAAATAAATCCCTGATTTATGGGGTTGCCAAATACAAAAAAGTGTATCTCATAAACTGGGGATGTGAGGAAGAATTATGAACAATTCTCTTTACTCTAGAAAAATTTTTCTTATTAAGTTTTTAGGGGCGCCTGGGTGGCTCAGTCATTTCAGCGTCTGACTCTTGATCCTGGCTCAGGTCTCAATCTCAGGGTCGAGTTTGGGCCCCATGTTGGGCTCCATGGTGGGTGTGGAGCCTACTAAATAAATAAATAAATAGATTTTTTTTAAACATTCTAAATTGGAGATGATCACTGGTTAGAAGGTTGTGTTATTTCATCAACTTACTTGTAAGGTAATAAAGATACAAAAACAGGAGTCCAGATCCATAATCCTAACTTTTATGAAGTGATAGCTTTAGAAATACAGAGAACCATTTTTATTACAGTTTTTGTCATATTTCCCAGATAGAATGATCGCTGTACAACAAACTGAATATCTGATTTTCTTAGATGGTCAAACATATTTATCCAACAACTCTATGAGAGGTGTTCTCATTGCCAATTGTAGCCTAAAATTGTGACATAAAGTTTTTTTCCTTTTAGCTTTTTTTTAAATGAATCAAACAGTGTTGTCCATGTTCATATGTCCTTTCCAAGGAGACTATGAGCCTCTTGAAAGTTGGGACCCTGTCTCTCTTATTTTTATATACACTGCACCTGTCAGTGGCTGATATGCCTCAGGCAATCAGAAGGTGTCTTTTTTTTTTTAAGATTTTATTTATTTGAGAGAGAGAGAGAGTGGGAGAGAGAGCACCAGAGGGAAGAGGAAAAGCAGACTCCCCACTGAGTGGGGAGCCCAATTCGGGGCTCAATCCTGGAACTCTGGAATCATGACCCTATCCAAAGGCAGATGCTTACCGGACTGAGCCACCCAGGTGCCCCTAATTTTTTTTTTAAGTAGGTTCCACGCCCAGTGTGGAGCAACACGGAGCAAGAACTCAGGACCCTGAGATCAAGACCTGAGCTGAGATCAAGAGCTGAACGCTTAACCAAGTGAGCCACCCAGGTGCCCCAAGGTGTCTTACAAATTAGTGAATGAACCACTTTCATATTAGTGCTCTATGCTCCTTTCAGTATTTCATAACAAAACAAGAAATGATTTTTTAATTTCCCTATGTCCTTCTTCATCGTCATTTATCAAATTTTATTAGATGCTGCGTTAGTTTCCTAGGGCTGCTGTAACAAACCACCACAAACTGGGTGGCTTAAAAACAAGATAAATTTATTCCTTCACAGGTGTAGACTGGGTCATCCCTGTGAAAGGGGAAAATCCTTCCTTGCCTTTTCTAGCTTCTGGCAGCTCTAGGAGTTCTCTGGCTTACAGATGCATCCTTTGAATCTCTCCCTCTCTTCATATGGCCTCCCTCTCCTCTCTGTATTTTCCTCTTCTGTCTCTTATAAGGACATGTGCTGCCCGTTACATCTTCAAACATCCTTTTTTCCAAACAAGCCCACATTCACAGGTTCTGGATAGATCTACCTTTTGGGGGGTCTCTAGCCAACCCACTACAATAGCTAATTGTGCAGATTTCTTCCTACTGAATAGTTTAACAGTTTCAGAAATAGGCATAAATATTTGTACTATTTGGTACAAACGTTAAGCTAACATTAAAAAGGGACTCAAAAAAACACAGTGGTCTAAAAAAGGCAGAAGTTTATTTCTCTCTCATCTTACAGTCTAGCCAGTCTAGGCTGGGAGAAAGGCTCTGGTCCATTAGGTCATTAAGAGTCCCTGATGCCACTGATCTCTGTCATCTCAGTATCTTAACCCAGGAAGGGGAAGGAAAGTGGAGAGCAAGGCATTTCCTTTAAGCAAATGAGACTGGAGTTGCACACATCACTTCTACTCCGCCATTCTATTGCTGAGAACTTAGTTACTTGGCTACTTCTATCTGCAAGGGAGACTGGGCAATAGTTTCTTTAGTGGGGTGGTCACATACCCAGATAGAACTTTTAGCTCTGGTGGAAGGTGGAGAAATGGAGTGGCAATAACTAGCAGCTTGTGACAACTTAAAAAAACAAAAACGAAAACAAAACTTTACCTCTCCAAATCATCTATTTTTAAATTAAACAGATCATTGGTGGAATTATTACAAGTTATGCATCTGATTACACCATTTGTCATCTTCATTTGTAGACTGGAAAATAAACATTAACTTTCCTGATTTTTTAAAATTCCTAATGTCTTTGACATTATCTTAAAAGAAAAGATGATTTTGACACTGTTCAGAAGTCAATTGTTACACACTGTGTGGTTAGTCATTAGTATTTTCCTAGAACTACCACTAAAACTTTATTAGAAAATATATCTGTCTTGAGTAATTCATCCCTTGGTTTCCACGAAAGAGTGTTTATCTGGACTTTCTGCCCTCCATCCCTTTGCTCTTCCACATGGTGGTGGGAGGAATTACCTGGGAGGAGGGTGACAGCTGATAGCTTAGGTTAATGTGTCCTCAGGACAGATTCCAACTTTCCCTCTAGTGGGCCGTCCAAGGACTAGACTGGCAGTAGTTTGTCATTACTTGGCTTTCACTCTAAGACAGATTCCCCATCAACCCTATCAGGAACAGAGTTAAAGTTTTGGTCTTCCTTTTCCTGACTCATGTGTCTCTCTCAGTTCAGAATTTAGGACGTGAGAAGGAGTAACATATGAACCCCTCTAATTTCAACAATGACTATGAAGCTTTTTTTGTTTCCCCACATGATTTGTGAGCATAAAATAGTCAATCAGAAAAGTTCCTGAAAGGCTACAGCCAAAGATTATGTTTAATGTTGTTAAAGAAAGGGTAACATTTCTGTCCAAGGGAGAGGTTTGTTTTCAGTTTACGCCCCATCTGAAAGTTGTTCTAGTTCAAAAGGAGCAAAATAGGACACCTTACTCCCACTCCATTCCATACTCCTCCCCCCCATTCCTACCTCATTACTAGCAAGGAGCAGAATACAGAAGCTGGAGTCCAATGCAAAAGACATAATGGGTTAAGGCTGCAAAAAACAAAGAGAAGCTAATGGGTTATAAGTATGTGGCAATGAGAACTGAACAAAGCAACCTCTTTAGAAATGCCATTGGTAGAGATTACACTGATGGAAACATTCAGAAACTGCAAAAAGATAAAAAAGGGTTTGTACAAGGAACTGACCATTTCAGCAGCCTTGTAAGAGGAAAGAACAGTACAAAACACAAGAAAAGGGTCAGCAGAACCTAGCACCTTAAGAACAACAACAAAGAGAGAGCAGAACAGAGACGGTTCCTTAGGCACACTTGGCTAAGGACTCAGTTGCAAAGAGAAACTTGAAGCTAAAATCAAAACTTCGCTGAACGTTATTATGGGTTCAGTTTAGGATCAAGTTACTCATCTATACTTCTCTTTCTATTTTATGGTTTCAGCCAGCTGCAATTTATTCCTCATGTTGTATCTACAAAGTCCTATGTATGGGGGGAAACTCCTATAGTTATTAAGAGTATATCGAGGCTGGAAAGACGATCACTGATCCTTGTAGCCAAAGTTCTGATGTTCTGAGTGGACACAGTGGGTAAACAGCACCCTTAGATGATGCTGCCTTAGGAAGGCCTGACCATACCTGAGTGGCCTTCATGTCACACATTTTGAGGAGTGACTGACTGCTGAATGACCATGACCAAGGCTTCTCTCTCTCTTTAGCTATGAAAAATGCCACATGACACTGGCAAGAAAGTCATCTGAAATTTTGTATGATTTGTCAGACCCCGTTTTAAAGATTTTGGTAACATGAGATTCTTTGAATACATAAATTTTATAGTATTTCGGTTACATTATGGAACATAATCTTAACATTCTGAGATTCCCTCCCTTTTCCTCCTTCCCCATATTCAATCATTCCAAGTAATCTTGATTATTCCTCTAGATGTTCTCAAGTGTATTTCATCTTTCCATAAATGAGTTGAGTCCCATTTACTTTGTTTCTTGGACATGGGACATGATCCACCAACTGGTTTTCCTCCCTCATTCTCCTCACAGCTGCCAGTAAACTTTCTAAATCCAAGTCTGATTCTTTCTTAAGCTACACAAATTTCAGGTACTCTCAATTGACTATAGGATAAAATCCAAACTCTAAAGAAGTGGTTCTGAAAGTGCGGTCCCAGGACCAGCTGCATCAACATCACCAGGAAATTTGTAAAAAATGTAAATTCCTTGCCCTCTCACCCCAAATCTGCAGACTCAAAATCTCTGGGGATGGGGTCCAGGGATCTGTGCTTTTTAAAAGCCTCCAGGGATTCAGATGCATACTCAAGTTTGCAAACCTCTGCTAGAGACTGACACAGTGGTTATGCTGTCTCCCTTCCCCCAGGCTCGCATGTGTACTCTGTGCATCATCTGCCCTCAGATCTTCCCACGACTTCCCAAGCATATCGTGCCCTTTCCCACTTCTGTGCTTTGGCACTTCCTGTGTCTGAAATGCTATTCTACTCCTCCACAATCTGGTCAACTCCTACAAAGCCCCTTAAAATCCTTTTGGAATCAGCAGTATATAAATAAGTGTATACTCACCCTTCAACATCCAGCTCAAATATCACCTTTGCTGCAAAACTTTCTCTGATACCCATATTTAGTGACTCCTTCCTCTGGGCTGCCCTTGGACCTAACACTCCACACTACAGGTGCTTATGCCTCCCTCACCACAAGATGGACCTGTGAGGGCAGAGTCTCACCCTCAGCGTGCCCTTTAAAATGCTGGAATCATAGATGTTCCTAATAAGTAATTACTGAATAAGACCTTATTTGGTGGTTTAACAAGCAAGCCTGGCTACTGGCTACTCCTCCTTTTTTTTTTAATTCCTTTCTTTTAACTGAAGATGAATCCTCCTCTTCCAAGGGAGATTGCTCTCTTCTTCCTCTTCAAATGGGAGGACAGATTTGAGAGAGAATGACATGAAGAGATGAGGAAAAAAGAAAATCAGCCAGATTCAGCGATCAGCAGAGCATGCCTTTCCTCCTGAACTCATATTTAATAGATGAAACAAATGACCTTGATACAAATCCAAATTTAAAAAATATTCTCTAATCACATTTTCTTTATAATCTTCACTTATGAGAACAGTTGAAAAGCCACAAGTATTTAATAAATGTTAGAAATCATAAAATTCTGTGTGTGCCTAAAAATAATAGATTTAGTCTACAGAAATAATCAATATCAGTCTCTGATCCTATTTTCTATACTGGGAAATAAGGCTCATTGGCAGTAGGATATTCTGAGTGTTCCTTTTCCTTACTTTCTAAGCAAAACTTTAAACATAATATTTTATACTCATTTGTCTCCCTAATATCCTATATGGTGTTAATTAATGTGTGGCTAGACTGAGCAATACTTTGTGTGTACATCTACTTGTATAGTAACAGAATTATAATAACTGCAAGGCTTGGCATTTCCCCCCACTACCGTGAATAACAACAGTTTTCTAACTGAACCTTGATATACTGTTTTCACAGAATTGAAAATACTTGAAATTAGAAATACCAAATCTTCTGATTTTTCTGGACTGGAAGTTATAAATGTAGCATCAGCCTGTAATTTTTGTACTGTGAGTGGTAATTAGCTAAACAATTACTTAGCTGATATGAGTGGGTGCTTCCCCCTTTTCTGCTAATTTTTGCCTGCCACCTCCATCAAGACTCACTTCTTCTGGGTCAAATATGTATTGAAGAGCATTGTAAGAGGAGAGGGAGGCTGGAGATATACACTTCAGGAAAATGTGTACTTGGTAAAGGATGGACAGGTGTGTGAGCAAAATGATGGCAGATCAAGGCTGGAGAAGATTATAGCATTTCCCATCACAACTGTAATGACGGACAGAGGGAGTTATAGAAGAAGACTGGTTATAGTCACAATTAGCTCCTGGAATTAAGGAAACCCAGGAACATGATGAAGAATACTTGTTGGAAATGGCCAGCCATCAGGAATCATCTACCTTGCCCTTGCCATCCCAAACCCCTTGATACCACTCTGATGCACCCATCACCCATGCTTTGTAATTGAGTTAATGTTCCCTTCTTCACAATTAGACTGTACTTTCTGAAGGCAGGAAATGAATTTCCTTTATCTTTATAGTCTCAAAGCAGCTAGCAAAGTATATATCCCCACTATGCTTCTGTTGGACAAATTCGTTAAATATACAGCATTAGAAAGAATTAGTTGTTAACACTGATATAACAACTTTACACAGGATCCAGACACTCATTTAAATTATATAAGCAAATCTGAAAAAAATAAGGCACTTGTCTTCTGTGAAGTGCTCCAAAAGTAGTGTTCAAAGTATTTGCCTTGCTAGCTGGAGAGCTTCTTGAAGAAGAGCACTATTCTGATTCCACTATTTGAAGCACTGCTTACACTTTCATTTCCTTTGGCTGCGGGAGTCCTCACTGAAGGAGGCCTGGCATGTGTGTTCATTTGACACAGAGTTTCATGAAGTGAATTCAAAGCTTCTGAAACTCTATTACAAAATTAACCAGATTCTAATTTTGATCTCAGAACCCTAAAATCTCCCCCAAAACCTACCAAAGATGTAAATATGAGGCAGAGAAAGGTAGAAAACTTTACACTCGTGCAAAGACTCATAATTGTGCATGAGAAACAATTTGCATGAATAATAACAAATCTCAGCAAATTAATTTTAACTATTAATTTCAATACCCACATATAAAAATGTACTTATCATTATGGATGTCCTTAAATTTAAGTGAAGGTAATATTGTGAAATCCGTAATTATAAAATAATTTAGAGTTTGCAGAGTAATTTACCATTGAATTAGTTTTTAACAGCATCTTACCATTTTGCTTTTAAATGTAATTAATAATGCTTGATTGGATTCCCTCTTCCACCTCCTTCCCTCTCCTCACAGACACTAACAAAGTAAGGAATTCAAATGACAAGCACAGTGGCAAGTCTTATAACAAAGAGGCTGGAAAAATGTACCCAGTGTATGACTGACACCTAAAGAGCTGAGAAGATAAATCAGGGAAATTATCTGTGACCAGGGAAATCCATGGAAATCATGCCCTAGGCTATCAAAGGGGAGAGAAAAACTACCTGCATTCTCCAAATAAACCCCCAGTGACAGACTCCATTACAATTAGAAATCAGCACTGGCAAACCTGCATTCATTCCGAGTCATTCCTTTAAACCTCAGAGAAAGCATTGCCTCCTGGCATCTAATCCTTTCCCCAGATCTTAAGCCCAGCCTCCTCACCTCATTGGGAACCTGGCTTCCTCACTTCTTTTCTCCTTTCTGTTTCTCAATCCTTTTCTCTCCCCAGGCTTCCTTATCTCAATTTATGAACACGCTGGAACATCACACAATCTCCCCATCTTCCTCACCTGGCATTACCTCCTAGCTGTCACCTTTTTCTTCCTTTCTGTTCAGGATCATCAAAAGAGCCATTTAAACTCTGCTATACTCACCTTTCATTTACTCTCAAACCTCTACAATTTGCCTTTCATCGAAAGTACTTTCCCTAATGCCATAGTGGCTACTTTTTTTTTTTTTAAGATTTTATTTATTTATTTATTTGAGAGAAGGGTGACAGCATGGGGTGGAGGGACGGAGCAGAGAGAGAGAAAGAGAGGGACTAGCAGACTCCACACTGAGTGGGGAACAGGAAGCGAGACTCTATCCCAAGACCCTGAGATCATATCCTAAGCCGAAACCAAGAGTCAGATGCATAACTGACTGAGCCACCCAGATGCCCCCATAGTGGCTACTTTTAAAACAGATTATCTAAAGGACACTTACTGGTCCTTCTTTCACCTTGAACCCTTTGCAACATTGGGCACTGCTGTCCTTTCCTTCCTTCTTAATATTCTCTCTTCCTTGGATAATAATTTCTCCTCATCTTTCATAATGCCTGAACTTTGATTTTAAAACCTGGTTCCATCACTTTCTCTGTGTAGCCTTAGGTAAGCTGTGTGAACTCAGGTGTTAGCTGTACTGAACTAATCAGCCTTTGACCTTTTCAGCTATCAGTCAGGGTCCCAGTGGGCAACAGAAACCATAGTAAAGAGAGTCTAGACAAGGGAGTATTACGAGGATGGTGTAGCATCAGGAAGCCATTACCAGAGCCAGGATGGAGCTGGAAACTTGACAAAGGAACTTTGATCATGGAAGAATTCAGTTACTGCCAGAAACACAGTGAAGCTGGGTTAGGCAGAGGTAAATACCCTGACCAATTCTTACTCCTACCATCCTCCATCTTCTTCTGCTGCCTTTCATTGGTCAAACCTAACTGGAAAGCCAGAGCATGGAGGAGGAGGCTGGGTAATGCAAACTCTAGAGCTCAGCCTCCTGAGACACACAGCAAGGCAGGGAAAAGCAGAGAATGAACCCAGATGGAGGACTAGCAGAAAACAGCCAGTAACAAGCACACTACCTACCACTCCCCTTTATTCACTTAAAAATATTTAATGTGCCAGGAACTATTCTAGGGGCTACAGAGATCCCAAGACTCCTTCGGGAAAACAGTAAAGCAGTAACTATACACATTTCAGATCATAGATACAAATGAAAAAACGGAGTACCATTACTCTAATGTAGACTCTATCTCTGAGATGACAGTAAAACTTAAATAAGAAGGAAGGAAGGGATAATAAATTTTCTAAAAGCTAGGGGAAGAGTATCCAAACAAGAGAGATTAGCAAGGGCAGAGTGCAGACATTCTGAGGTAGAAATCAGTTTGGCCCATCCAAGGCAGAGACAGGAGGCCAGTGCGGCTGGAGGCGGGGGCGGGGGGGTGGGTGGCGGCAGGAGATGAGGCAGGACTGGTTGGCAGAAGTTAGATCATAAAGGGCTTTGTAGACTTAGCCAGGAGTTGGGGTGTTTTTGCTAATGCAACAGATTCTGTGAAAAATAAATCGTAGCAGGCAAGAATGGAAACGTCTTGTTATAGTCTGCATTGCCCTGACCAGAGCTCCCAGGTTCAGGAGAGCTGGGAGGTATTTTGTGTCGGGGTGGCACTGTTTGGGTCAGGATGGGTGCCTGACATACAAGTAGCATGACGACCAACTGGCTGGTAGCCAATGATGGGGCTCAGAGATAAGGGGTCTTGCAACTGGACTGTGTTCCTCTGAAATGTAGGGGAGAGGATAAGAAGAGTAGTGTGAGGACAGATCAAAGAGGCAGAGAAAAAAATGGAGATCCAATGGGAAAGAAATAAGAGGACAGCTTCTAGAGGGGCCTTCATCCCTAATACCTACTCATATATCCATATAAGCCCTTTTGCTTTCACCCTTTTAACTGAGGTGGTCTCTGGGTCTCTCTTTCTTACATGCAAAATAGTCTAATGAATACATTAGTGTTCTCAAGATTTCATTTCTCTCTTCTAATTTCCATCAGTCAGAAATGACAAAGATCTGCTCTGGTAACAAATAAACCCCTCAAATCTCAGTTGCCTAAAACAACCAGTGTTGACTTCTCACTTACTTTTAAATATCCATCATGAGGTGAATGGGACTCTTTTCTGCATCATCCTCCCTCTAAGACCAAGACTTACAGAGCATACACTCTCTGGAACATTGTTGATTGCCATGGCAAAGAGCAAAAAGAGTTCTGGAAGGTCATGTATCAGCAATTAAATGCTATGCTCACAATTCATGGCAGAATGTGTCATGTGGCTCATCTCAACTACAAGGAAGCCAGGAAATGCAATCCTACTTGTACCTGAAAGAGAACAGAAACTATTTGATACACTCACCACCATTCACTCATCCATAACCATGGCTTTAACTGCTGCCTATACACCAATGCCAAAATTTCTACGAAATGCCCCATTGTCACTCTTTATCCATATTTTCAACTACCTACTGGAATGCCACAACTGGATTATATCATAGGTATTTCAAATCTCAAGTACCAAGACCGAATCCTTTATCTTTCCCAGAAACTTTCTGTGTTCTTTCTCTTGGTTAGTGGACTCATTATTGAGCCACTGTACCAAATAAGAAACCCAGATATTTGACTCCCCCCTCTCTTCCAACATTCATTTAGTTTCCAAGCCTATAGATGTTCCCCTCTAATCTATTCTCATCCTACTAACTCCATGACCATTACCCTACTTCAGCCCTTCGTGGATTCTTGCCCAGACAATTGTGTTGGCCCTGTCTGGTTTGTCTGCCTTAATATCTTTTCCTATAAACTGTGATAATTTATTCATTCCTCAAACATTTATAAAGTGCTTACTCCTTCTTAGTGCTTAAGTAATGAGCCCACCTTGAAGAAATTCAGTCTAAAGACAGAGACAGTGATGCAGACTAAAAATTTGGACACAGTGGATAAATGTGATAATTATGTAGCAAACAGTGGAGAAATGGGAAGGAAACATAAAATTGAGTGCGGTGCTGATGGGAAGGTAGTTTTGGAAGCTTCTAGAGAGGAACTAAAACTTCAGCTAAATGAGGAGGCATTAGGAGCTGCTCCTCCACGTGAGCCACAGCAGTTGGAAAAGGTGAAGAAAGAAGCATGTGTCTGACATCACTGAGGTACTTTTCCTGACTCAGCCAAACCAAAGTGGATTGAGAGGAATGGCATGAAGCAGGAACCTGATCAGTAAGGACCCAAAGTGTCCTGGTCCGTTATCCGGCAGTCAAGGGGTAGAAGGTCATCCATTGAAATAAGTAACTCAAAAGGAATAGCAGGTCTTGTGGAGATGATACTTTTAATTATGGATACCTTCACATAGTTCAACACTGATTCCAGGCCTAGCGCCAAGCTGACCCTTGAAAAATGTGGGGATCTGATCCCTACACAGTCAAAAATCCCTATATAACTTTTGACTCCCCCCAAAATTAACTAATAGCCTACTGTTGACTGGAAGCCTTACCAATGAAGAGTTGGTTAATACATTTCGTATATGTATTATGTAGTATATTCTTGTAGTAAAATAGAGAAAAGATGTTATTAAGCACATAAGAGAAAATACATTTACAGTACTGTAGTATATTGAAAAAATCTGAGTATAAGGGGACTCACACAGTTCAAACCACTGTTGATCATGGGTCAGCTGTATTTTATTAATCCTCACAATTTTATGTCATTAAGTTGTACTATTATCTTCATTTTGCTATTTAAAAGCAAACCCTGAGATTCAGAAGTTAATGACTTGATCACTTCCACACTTAAAAAAACGGTTTGCGTTGGAGCCCAAGTTGCTATCTACCAAGCCATGCTAAGTTTAAGGAGCCTACAGGAACTGCACCTGCATGTGTCCACAGGTTGAAGCACAAGGGAAGGACGGGATTGGGGGTCATCAGAACAAGGAAAATACGGCGGGATCTAAGTTATGGGCGTGGATGAGATGGCTCAACCAAAATTCTAAAAAAGTTAGAAGGAAAGAGGACCCGGGTAACATTAGTTAAAAAGGCGAAAAGCGTAAAAGAAACCAGCAAAAAAGTTTGAGGAGACGTTTGATAATGGGAATCCTTAAGAAATGTCTTTTCGTGAATCTTTTTGAGAAGTCCCTAGTCCAAGTGTCTGGCACTTGGTAAAGGACCTCTGGGGTTAGAAGGGGCATTCTGTCAAGGGTGGTCCTTTCTATCTAATTACTCCATCTGCTGAAGGATCTGTGATGCCCACATGGGGACTGGGGAGGTAAACAATTAGCGAATTCTCCTCAGAGCAAATCAAGAACTCTTCTTCCTCCAGTGTCGCCCAAGGAGCTGTGGATGTGAGCGTCCCAAAACCTGCTCGCTCAAATCAGAGGTTACTGCAGAAACGACAAAGGGGCAAAGATCCAAGCAGCTTGCGGACTGGGACTCGGTCCGGGGGAGAAGAGCGCGTGCCCTGATACGCAGGCACGCGCGCGCCCGCCAAGGGAGACAGGGAGCGCGCCAGGTCCCCAGCCCGCCACCGCACTCTCTACTTCACTGCCACTTCCTTCTCTCTCCAGTGCCCACGTCCCCTCGGCTCCTTCTCTCCTCCCAGCAACTCCCCTCAGCAGCCCCAGCCCCGGCCGGCCCCCGCGGCCACCGCCAGCCCTCTCGTAACCATCCCTGCAGCTAGCCGGACTGTGCGTCAGGGGGGCGGGGCCAGAATGCCGCTGCGCTGGGCCCCGCCCCCACGCCGAGACCCCCCCCCCCCCGCCCCCTCTGACCGAAAAGGGGCGGGCTCGGCCGGTGCTGGGTCCAGAGTTTTCTCACTCTCGGTCGGACCCGTCCCTCCGCCGCTGAGACCTTGCCCTTACCCCGGGCCCTCTCCTGTCCCCCGAGCAGACGCAGGGAGTCCAGGCAGGGCGTACAGGGAGCCATGAAGGGCCGCTGCCTGATAGGCGCCGCGGCGGAGCGGCTGGCCGGCTGAGGGCCCGCGCCGGCCGAGGCATGTGGAGCCCCAGCGGGAGCCTTCTCCAGGCACTACCTCGGCTCCTGCAGCACGCCGCCCTCCAGGGCCGAACCGAGCTGCCGGCCAGCTGGGCCCTGCCGCGGGCAGCGGGCGTGGACAACGCGGCCGATCGCCTCCCCCGCGGGGGCGGGGCGAGCGCGGCGGCGGCGGCTGCGGCTGCCTCGGGCGCCCTGCTCGGCGCCTATCTGGAGCGCCACGGTCCGCCAGCGGCCTCGGAGCTGCCGGCGCCGGGCGGGGCCTTGGCGGGCGGCCCCGGGAGCGGCAGCGGCGGCGGCGTGGTGGTCGGCGTGGCGGAGGTGAGAAACTGGCGCTGCTGCTGCCTCGGCAGCACCTGTTGGTGCCGGAGCCTCGTGCTGGTGTGCGTGCTGGCCGCGCTGTGCTTCGCTTCCCTGGCCCTGGTCCGCCGCTACCTGCAGCACCTCCTGCTCTGGGTGGAGAGCCTCGACTCGCTGCTGGGGGTCTTGCTGTTCGTCGTGGGCTTCATCGTGGTTTCGTTCCCCTGCGGCTGGGGCTACATCGTGCTCAACGTGGCCGCCGGCTACCTGTACGGCTTCGTGCTGGGCATGGGACTGATGGTGGTGGGCGTCCTCATCGGCACCTTCATCGCGCATGTGGTCTGCAAGCGGCTGCTCACTGCCTGGGTGGCCGCCAGGATCCAGAGCAGCGAGAAGCTGAGCGCCGTTATTCGCGTCGTGGAGGGAGGAAGCGGCCTGAAAGTGGTGGCGCTGGCCAGACTGACCCCCATACCTTTTGGGCTTCAGAATGCAGTGTTCTCGGTAAGTGGTGTCCCGCTGCCCCCCATCCCTTTCCAAGACTGTTTTCCAGCGGTCTTCTGACGGTCCTGGGAGGGCGCTTCATCAGATAAATGCCGGCAGAGAAGTGACATTGACAACAGGAGTTGGAATCACTTTGCGTCGCACGCTGAGAAATCTCATACAAATAAAACACATCTAAGTCGGGGCCTCAGACCTGGTAGAGAAAGAACTCTTTTTTGGCATATGAGTATGATTAAAAATGAAAAGTCCTTTTAACTTGGAGGGGAGATGAATGAAAATGTCAATTTTAAAACATTTGTCATCTTATTTCTGTAGCAGCTTTGGCAACAGGGAGTGAAGGCTTCACATTCCTAGCTTTCTCCCTGGCCTGCAAAAATGCATCCAGGGTTTTGACTCAACTTTTTAAGGACACGAGGCTGAAGGAAGTGTTTGGGTAAACAGTGGAGGGAGTAGCTTCAGACTCCATATTATAGTTTCCTAAAACTTGTAATAGGCCTTTTCTTCATTAAATAATTTGCTTTAATACGATGCAGAGGGGGAAATCCTCCTGTTTATTTTTCTTTGGAGGAACTGCATTTTGAAATCACTGGGTAAGGGATAAAACAAAATGGGACAGATAACCTTCTGCCTAGTGAGCATATATTTTTCTTTATACACATCTTTGCACTCTTTTTTGCTTGTATTCCTATGTTCTGCTTATCCTATTTAGTTTTCTCTAGTTCAGTGCAACTGACTGAGGAATAGAAATACCTCTAGTGAGGAGACCATCTGCCTGGAAGAAAGGAATCCTGTCTTTGCAAACTTCCTGACTTTGGACCGCGTCATTAACCCTATGTGTCCTTGCTTTCCTCTTTTCTAAAGTGAAGGGATTGAACTAGATTACTGAGTTCCCCAAATTCAATGATTGTAAACCACAAAGAGTTCATATAGTGATTTCTAGGAACTCAACCCTTCAGCTTGACTTAAATAAAACTGTGGTATGGAAATAAAGAGATACAGCGTTCAAAACCATAGGGATAGATGTATTTTATGTTAGTGATTCTGATACATTGTATTGTTTCAAAAATAAATTATTGTTAGTCCCTAGAAACGCTCTCATTTTGTTTTAAATTAAGAATAATTCCAACCACTGCCTCCTAAAAGATAAAAATTGGTATTTTTAGGAGTGTGGTATTGTTTTAAAGCCCAAATATCTCCCAGTTCATTAGTTTGAATAATTTTTATCACCACAAATTGCTTTCAAACCAATGTATAACTTGAACAAACTATAACCACCGGGTTAAACAATTTGAATAAACTAGCAGTTTATCTAAAAAAAAAAAAAAATTCTACCCAACCTACCATTTTTGTGATAAAATTAAGATTTTTTTTTCCTTCTTTTTAAATGTCTTTTGTGGATCTCATGTTGATTCTAATCAACAGCAGCAACGACTAGAATGAGGCTCATGGAGGCATGGAAATAGATAAAGGTTTTTTTGTAGAGAGAAAGTTTGGTGTTTATGGTGGTTTGATATTTTTTTTGCCTTAAATTTTTCCCTTTTACGACAGCCTGTAGTATTAAGTATAAACATGAACTTTGACCCAGCCTTGGGTAAAATAGATCAAGTGTTCTAAGACTTTGGAAGAGGGTTGGGACTAAGGGCCTGAATAGTTTCCTTCTGTTTAGTTGGCTTTGTTCTCCAGTATAGCTTGTATCCTTGTGCCTTTTCTTGTTCACCTACTGTGTGCTTACTACCCTGAGCTCTTTGCAAATATTATTTCTAATCTTTAAGCCAGCCCTGCATAATGTATTTCTGCATATAGTGTAGATTTGTTTAACAGTTTGGAGCACAGGACTAGTGCTCTGGGGTCCTACTGTCTGCATAGAATCTGCTGACCTTTGTCAAGTTGCTTATCTTCTCTGTGGTCAGTTCCTTATTTGCAAAATGGGGAAAGAAGTGGTACCTACTTTATAGAATTATTGAGACAGTTAACATAAGATAAATACGTGCTGTAGATTCTGGCTTAACAAACACGTTCTTTTTTTCACCATTACTATTGTTATTACCCAAGGTCACCTGGGCACTAAATAATTGGTAAAGTAAAACTATTCACTATGGTTTTATGATAGGGTCTCAACCCATGGCTTCATTGTATATTTGTATATTTAGTAGCTACTCTAGTCCGGGGTATATAATGAGGATTCATTATCTATTTATTAATTAAAAATAAGACAGTTTTGGAGTGCCTGGGTGGCTCAGTCAGTTAAGTGTTCAATGCTTGGTTTTGGCTCAGGTCCAGATCTCAGGGTCCTGGGCTTGAGCCCCATGTCCTGTTCCGCACTCAGCAGGGAGTCTGCTTGATTCTCTCTCCCTCACCCTCTTCCCCTCCTCTCTCTCTAAAATAAGTGAATAAAATCTTTAAAATAAAAGGACAGCTTTTTAAAATGTTTTTTAACATATTAAATACATGAATAAAAATTTATACTTTGTGCTTGGAAATAATTTAAGGTAATTATGTAGTTGAAACCACACTTGACAAGAGGCAACTCTTAAGTTGGTGCTGTGGGGTCAAGAGCAAAAAAGGAAAAAAAAAAGGAAAATGGTCTCTTGAAAGAGATATTGTTAGCATAATTTTACTGAGGAAATTTCGGAAAGCCGAAACAGAGGCTTAGCCCTCCAGGGACTTTTTTAGGGTCACTCACCTACCGACTCGGGAGCTGAGGTTTGAAACCAGGCTGGGCTGATAAGGTGTGTCATACTGTAATTTTTTAATCATAATCATAAGCAGGGTGGGTTGTAGAGCCAGTGAACATAGTCTGTTACATTTTGTTTATTTTTTTTATTTTTAACTATCTGCTTATTAGCTCTTTCAACGAAAACAGTTTACTGAATTCACCCAGGGTATGTGGGTGAAAAGAAAGCTGATTTTTGTTTTAGTCTTTCTCTTTTGTCTTCTAGAACTTCATTCTACCTCCACCCTCTCTACCCCCATACCCCTCTGACTGCCTACAGCTGCTCACTTTCCCCGCATATTTCTTGTTTTTTTCTTCCCTTCCTATCTTTTAAAAGATCCCCCCTTCTCTATTCCATTAAGAAAACTCTTTTTTTTAATGCCCATGATTAAAGAAATTGATCTGAGCTTACCTTAAAAAGGAAGTGAGGTATAGTGGTCATGAGAGGCATAGGCTTTAGAAGTAGTCCTTGATTAGCCCATGCTGAGTTATGAGGGTTAAATAAGCTAGTCTAGGGAAGGCTTTAAGTATTGCCTGGCACATAGTCAGTTCTCAGTCATTGTTAGCAATTATTATTATTAGTGGTGCAGGTAGTGGTATTTACATTTTAGATGCAGGAGATGATTGTAAAGGTTAATATATAGAAGAAGAAAAGGGGCTCTCCTTTGCTTTGTGTCTATTATTAACCACATTTCTTTGCTTTTTCCATGTGTGCCGAAAAGGGATAAGCAAACTGACACTCTACGTTTTTGAAACTGTTGAAATAAGAAAAAAGTACATAAACTTTATAGTCTCAATTATTAGATCATAAGAAATATAATTTCCCAAGTACATATTTAAAATTTTTTCCTTTTTAAGAAAAATGCACTATTTTTTTGCTGGGAAATAGTTAAAGCTCCCCTCTCCCCCATTTTTGATGTAATCTTGTACCTGTAGTTATTACTGCCTATGAAGACAGATTTATAGACTTATAGTTTGTGTTTCTAAGTATTGTTCTTTTTTTTTTTTAAGATTATTTATTTATTTATTTATTTGACAGAAAAAGACACAGCGAGAGAGGGAAAACAAGCAGGGGGAGTGGGAGAGGGAGAAGCAGGCTTCCTGCGGAGCAGGGAGCCCGATGCGGGGCTTGATCCCAGGACTCTGGGATCATGACCTGAGCCGAAGGCAGACGCTTAACGACTGAGCCACCCAGGTGCCCCTCTAAGTATTGTTCTCATCTGGACACATGTCTAGGATGGGCATTTCTTAGAGCTCTGGTCAGGACAGGTTAAATTATGCTGTAGTAAAAAACCCCTAAATCTCGAGTTAAAAAGTAGAGGTTTGCTTACTTGTTGACACAGCTTCAGGTTCCGCTTGGCTTGGGGAAGGGTCAGGGAATCTTTGCTTTAGGTCACTTTTACCCTGGGATCCAGGCTGACAGAGCCACCGTTGTTCACTTGGTTACTGTGACATGGTGAATTGCACACTGGTTTTTAAAGCTTTCATCTGGAAATCACCTCACTTTTTACTGGCCTGAACAAGTTACCTGGCCAGCGGTAACTTCAAAAGAGTCATGCAGGTGCCAGGAAGGAGCTAGAACTGGGGTGTTTGGTAGCAGTCTTCATGACTCTCACTTGATTACCTCCTCTCTCTCTCTCATCCCCCACAACTAATCATCAGCCAAATCCTATGGATTCTGCCTCCTGAACACTTCTGTTTGACCTGCTGCCATTACTTTGGTTCAGGCCTCTCAGCCTTCCACCTGGTCTCTTGCCTCTGAGCCAAGGATTTCCAGTTTTTTTCTCTCTCCAGAAAGATCTCTCTAAAGTGCAAATCTGATCTTGTTACTCCCCTGCAGGAAACTCTCAAATGGGTTTTCTCATCCCCTCGGGATAAATTCCAAACCCTCACAGCATACATACCTCCGTACCCTCTTGCCATTCCTCAGTTACTAAATGCTCTTTGATGTGTTAACTTCTTTAATTCTCAGCATTCTAGGAGGTAGACATGATATTTCTGATTCAAACAGCAAATCTTGTCTGTAGCTTTGAAACTTCAGGTTTCCCTTTTTCCTTTCCTTTTCCTAGAAGAAACTTGTCTGTAAAGTTGGAAACCAAAAACATTCACTAGAATAACATCCCGTCCTGTATTGAGGGCGCATTAGAGTAGTCTCATAAGGTCTGCTCTAAGATGCCCCTTTGGAGACATCTGGACTTTCTATAGTTTAAAGTTACCTTCTGTGAAATGTCCGTTTTAATCCAAAAAGTATTATGTGATGGTTGGTATGGGTAACAGAATCCATAATGGTACTTGCAGCTTCCGGAGGGGAGATCCTAAAAATCATTCTCTCTTTTTACTTTGGTCGTGGAAAAACTTAAAAAGTCAAAGATCTGGTAGGTTCCTTTTCTTAAATAATTCCTCATGGGAAATTTTGTTTCCATCATCATTTAATCTTTGAGGCCTAAAATAAAAGCATGAAGCATAGCATGAAAGATTCTCTTACTCATATGTTATATAGCACTTTGCAGTTTGCAGAGCATATTTACATATATGATACCCTGTAATCATCACAGCAGGTCTTTGAGGAGCTATCCATGACTAAGAGGCAGAGTTCTACAGAGGACTCTGGTGTCACTTGAAATCAGACCTGGTCCTGACATTTACTGTGGCTTGTTGAGCTAGTTATAGTTACTCTTTTGAGCCATACTTTCTGTTGTAAAATGTGTTTAGTGATACCTGCTACAAGATGTGATAAGATATATAATTTGCGTATTATTTACCATTTCCTTCTCTCCATCCTCTGCATTCCAAAGAGAGAACATCAAAACTCAGAGATTTTTTTTTCTTTTGTAACTTAACAAATATTTGTATTACACTTACTAAGTGCCAGGCACTGTTCTTCTAACATGCACACATTACTCGTTTGACACTCATATCAACCCTAAGCTTCATCTTACCACTAAGGCAACTGAGGCACAAAGTGGCAAAGTAATTAGTAAATGGTAGTCATGAACTTACCCAAGGTTCTATTCTTGGTCCAAGAAGAGCTGAATTTCTCAGAGATTGCCTGGTTCCAGTTGCAGAGCACTTGCCCTGTGGTGCATTGAATACATCTTAAGGAGGACCTCCCATGCGTCAGGCTCTGGGCAAGATTCTATATAGTCGAATTATCCCAGGTGTGTGCAAACTGTTAATTAATTTTGTTATTTTTATGAGCCCATAATAGATTAAAAACAGCAACAGAAAGATTTTCTGTTGGTTTTGGGAGGGGCAGGGAGCCGTGAAACTGTATACTAACTAAATGACAGCAAAAGATTAAAGACGAACTTGAAGCAAATATAACTAATGAATTTTCCTCAGGTTTGCGCTGAATAATCAAGAAAAAGAAAAGTTGTTTTTAGTAATTTAGTTCACAGTTGAACTGAAATTTATTTTACAATTAAAGTTTTTGACAGGCTAGTGATTGTAAGATCACAATTATGGTAAAGTCTTAGCCTCACGGACTCTTTGGGGACCTATAGTTCTGTCTCAGCTCCAGTGTGACTTTGGTGAAGTCATTTAATGATCTGGCCCCCAAACTTCTTATTTCTAAGGGGAGAGGTTAAACAAGGTCTCATAGTTTGCTGTTAAGAAGGCAGATATTCTGAGCAACAATTTAACATCCCCCTTTATTTTAACAGTTTGGTGATGGTAAGTTTTATAAAAATGTTTTCTCATCCTAAATTCTTATTCTGTACTATAGATACAACCGTAGATGCAGGTATAGGTAATGGATCATGGTACTTGTCACTGTACCAGCGTATCTGATGATCCTTTCTTCTCATTAGTAACGTCTGCTGGGTACGGTTTGGAGGGAATAGGAAGACAGAGCTCAGTGTGTGTTTTGAAGGACCTTGGAGTCCATCTCTGAAGAATCAGATATGATGGCCAAGTTAACATGTGATGCCACCTCAGCCCACACCCTTAGGCCTCACAGTAACACTGAATCCAACTGGCCATTACTTCTTCGAAACTGTTTACCCCTCTTTGTGCCCCTTCAGTTATCTCATTAGTTTCTGTGGTTTTTAAAGCCTCATCTGTGGGCTTAAAATTCACAAATCAGTATCTCTAGCCTATTGTATCTTAGTAACACATACAGTATGTCTTATTGTCCCTTATCTAGATTTAAAAAAATGTCTTTAAAAGCAGATGGGTTTTATTAAAACTTATTTCAACAGTTTCAGCAGTGTTCGTTGTAAAAATTGAAAAGTATAGTTAAGTACAAAGAAGAAAACAATCATTAACATTTTAGTGTTTATTTTTGTAGTCTGCATTAATGAATGCTTGTGCTTTCCTTATATAATATTGTGAGTAAATGTTATTAAGGATTCTTGTGACCTTTTACTGGTTGTAATGAACATTTTGGTCATTAAGAATGGTACAGAATGACTTAAAATGGACACAGTCAACTATGGTTTTCTCTCTTTGTGTCTTTATCCCTGCTGACAGCTGGGTCTTATGTATAGAAGGCATTTGATAAATTTTTGTTGGGTGAGTAAAAATAATAAGCCTATAGTTTTTCAACTCTACAAATAAGATCTTTTTAATTTATGTTCCAGAAAATATATGCAGTAGAGTGTGTGTGTATTTTTTTTTCTGGGGAAAAGGTTTAGGGTGTGTGTGTATATGTGTGTGTGTGTATGTGTATGTGTGTGTGTGTGTGTATGTGTGTGTGTGTGTGTGTATTAATCAGATTCTCAAATGGATCAGTGACCCCTAAAATATTAATCACTAAGAGCAGTTCCTAATTTTGTTCCTTAGTTCAGGTACACTGAACTAACAAAAAGGTCTGTATATATGAAGATGGCCTCTGCTTTGTAGGTAGACTTACTGACCTAACTGTCTTTGTCTGTAGAAGCCTGTACAAGCTGTTGGAGTGGGTCTCTCTGAGCCTCTGCCTTGTCTTTTCTTTCCAGTAGCAAGACTTTTCCGATTACTTTCACAGTTGCTGCTTAACCAGAGGGTCTCAACCTTGACATTAGGTTGACCTCAGAGATTACTGGAAATGCTTTTAGTATTCATTCAATATTCACTTAATAAGTGACTGGTAGGTACCTAATCTGTGCCCACTGCTGTTCTAGATGCTAGAGTTATAGCCGTGAACAGGCAGAGTTCATCCCAGATCCCTTAAGGTGCTTGCAGTCTAGTGGAGAAATAACATTCTAGGTATAGTATGGCATAAATTTTGCTGATAATTTCCATTTATAACATTATTTCCTTCTGGGGGTGGGGGGAGGTGTTCTTTTTCTAAGCAACTGATTACAAGTGGACTTTGTGTCCTCACCTATTTATAAACTGGCAATTATTATAGGTCTCCACATTTATAAACAATTTTGATGTTGATATCGTCGACATCCAATGAACATGTATTTAGCACCTAATATATAGTAGGCATGTGGTCAAGACTAGAGACACAATGAAGAACAAGACAGGTCCTTTCCTTCACAGAATTTCTAGTCTGGGGAAGAGGTGAAGGGCAAACAGATGGTGAAATTTTTAGTTAACTCTCTAGCGTGAAGGGGATGGGGATGGTCTAGTGTCCCATCAGAGATTTTGAAAGCTGTTCCTAATGCAGACCAGGGAGCTCAGGGAAGGTTTGTTAGAGACGTCTATGACTGAGTAGTTTAGGACAGTTTTAGGACTTTTGCCCAAGTAAGAGGAGTGGGAGGAAGGTTGTGAGTTTCCTTGCCAGAGGGAACGTTGTGCAAAGGCCCAGAAGGAAAAGAGAGCAAAGGGAGTATTCTAAGAACAAAAGAATTTTGATGTGCATAGAACATAATGTGACATGAAGCATGAGATAATCAGAGTCTGGGTCGTGAAGTACATCGCCTGTGGAAGTGAACCTGAACCATATTCTGATCCCTGTAGGAAAGAGTTAAAGCAGGATTAGATCTAGATTTTTAAAAGATTTCTGCAGGATTTAGCATAGGTGGTGAGTGTGGGTGGGTCTCCTCTCTGTCCGTGTCCAGACTAGAGAGGAGAGATTGCATAGGAATAGAACAGACAGTAGGTAGGTTTCTTAGGTATTTAGAAAGTGGAATTGACAAGACAGATGAGTAGAGGTAGGAATGAGGGAGGAATGAGCTGTGTGACTGACTTCTGAGGTGTCTAGTTAAGGAAACAGATTGGAGACACGGGCAGAGGAATTTTGGGGAGGGAAGGGAAAGGGGAATGGACAGTTAATGCTTTGTCTTATACTGGTTTTGAAATTTTTATATTTCTGGAAGTGAAAACTATAGTTGACCCTCAGAACAATGAGGGGTTGGGGTACCGACCCCCCACCAGCCCCTGCTCAGTCAAAAATTACTCCCCGAAAACTTAACTACTGATAGCCTAGTGTTGACCAGAAGCCTTACTGATAGTGTAAGGAGTCTATTCACAGCTATTTTGTATGTTATTATATACAAATAACATATTATCTACTGTTTTCTTATAATAAAGTAAGCTAGAGAAAAGAAAATGCCATTAAAATCATAAGAGAAATATATTTACAGGAGTGTACTGTCTTTACTGGAAGAAGTCCATGTATAAGTGGACCTGCATGGTTCAAACCCATGGTGTTCAAGGGTCAGTTGCCATCTGCAACTGTTTCTAAAGTATCGATAGTATTTTGATTATATATATATCCTCAAATATTTTGATAGTATTTTGAGGATATATATACACACACACACACAAAATAAAACACACAGTTTATCAATAAACAGTAATTAGATGAAAAGATCAAACTACTCATTTTTATTTCCTTTGGCCATTCCTTTCTTAAAAATTAATTTGGGGATTTGTGATTTTTTTTCTATAGAATATTATTAAATATGTTTTTAATTGGAATTTACCTGAATTGCAACTTTGTCAAAAAAACAGCATTCTTATTGTATAAACCAAGAAAATTCAGGAAAATATAATTTGCTGAAACTTATATTAGATTCACAGAACTGTGGATAAAATGTGAGTTCTTCTGAACACAGAACCCCTTTATAGTCTTCATTAGATCTATGTCAAGATATTCTCTGTGAAAATTATGTAGTTTCTTAGTGGATTAAATTAAAGTCGGTAAAGCCATTGTATAAATAGCTGGAAACTATTGGAGGAAGTGGAGGGTTTGCCTGGGGAGCTGTATTTATTTGTGCCTGAGAGGACAGCAGGCCCCGGGTTCCGGGAGCATCTGAGTGATCCATCTGAAGGTAGAGGTTCTCTTACTGTCAGCCTCAAAGATAAGTCAACTCTTGCTCTTCAGTTAAGCATTTCTTTTTATTTTTCCCTTTTTCTTCTTCTTCCCCCCCCCCCCCCCCCTCAGATGGGCTCTTTGTTTTCAGGATCAGTTTGGTGTAAGGTCATGTTCTGCATTAACCCATACTGGCCCAGAGAAATGAATTCCATCTCCAAGGAAAGAACAGTACCTCTGGGAATAAGAATGTATATGCTTCTACGGCGCTTCTAGAATATTAAAAAGCGTGGGAGGATGGCAGTCAACACTCAGCCATCCCTGAAACTCTTACTCGAGTATTTATGATCACAGAGACTAAGCAACAGGACAACAATGACGTCCTCGGTTGAGATTTCTAGTTCTTTGGAGTAGGAAAACCATCTTGAGCCAAGATCCCAGGATGTTGTAGGCAGGAACTCCAATGAGAATATTCTAGGCTCACATTTAATGTCTTTCTGCAAGTAGGACAAGCAGACAGATTTTTAAGAAGTTGGTGGGTGAGAACTTATTGGGGAGAGAAGCCTGGATAGGTCTTTGTGGGAACAGGTATTCTAAATTTATTATGTTTTTCAAAGAATGGAGCTAGATGCAGATTCTGAATGGGATCTTAGCATATTGGAAGTGCTGGATTGGAATAATTCGGAACCTGTTTATCTTAAGTTAGTAATAGCTGAAAACTGTGTGTGTATGTGATTGTATGTGATTGTGTTGCTGTACTGGTTAAATTATTTGACACTCCAATGGAAGTGTTTAGCACAATGAGCCAAAATTAGCTTTTTACTTTCTTTTGATATACAGCTTTTCAGAAAGGACGTATATATATATATATAAACAATAACACTTGCTTTTTCCCTAGGATGAGGTTTTGTCATAAAAAGGTTTGGTGATATTTGATTTCTGCCCTGGACAAAGGTCTTGTTAAAGAGTTGAGTTGTAGAGTTATTTCACATTTATGAGATCTGTCCTTAACATCACCATTTGGATATTACTGATTTCACATCTGAATGTCAATTTTATGTTTTACTTGGAGAAACTTCATTACATTTAAAGACTATGGACTGAAGCTTTGCATTCTGACATTTTGGAACTGAAATATTTACTTTAAAGACAACTTTCAAAATCTGTAATGTTTTATTATTAACTGCACTATAATAATTTCTATGATTCATTTTTTGTCATATGTACTCATTTTACACATTTGACTATCTCTGTTGCTGTAAGTACCCTAAACTGACAGAGGAGTCTTTCTCCCTCTCATTCATCTCATTCCTTGACTAGACCCTCCAGTGCTTTTCTACTGGGTACAGACTCGTTTCCCTTTTCTCCCCAGGCCCCTAACAAGTATCACTCTTAAGTACTTGTCCTGTATAGGATTCCCTTGCATGTGCTCTGTAAACAATCCAAACCCCACTGCCAACCTCACAGATACATCCTGTACATTCTGTGCCACGTTGTCGTGTTCAGTCTCTTCTTAGAACACTGTAGCTTCCCCATCCCACCTCTCTCTGCTTGCCAAACCCGTATTTAGCTTTAACAGTCCATTTCAGATGCCTTTTTTCCCCACATGGTTGCATTTTGGCCCCTATTCCTGCAGCTAATATTAATTCCTGGTTACTCTTTAATGCTCTACACATAGTCCTTCTCAAGAACCCTTTACTGTTTATTTTTGAGGTTGTCGATGTGTCTTTGTCAGTGTGTAAATCCTTTATGGTAGGAGTTGTATCTTACTTTCTCTCTCTTGCAGGCACCTACCAGAACATCTTGCATGGACAGCCTGGAGTCAGTAATGTTTAGTTAAATTGTTAACCAGTCACTGTAGTATTCTTTCCAAACCAGCAGTGGTGAATCTCCAGTTAATCATCTGTGAATAGAGATGAATGTAGCTTTATTGAAAATATGACTTACGTGATTATTAGATTAGATTGTAGTTAGAGTACTCTTTTAAAATACCATATCTTAACATTAGCAAAAAAAAGTTTAGTAAAGTGGCCAGTAACTTCCTTACATACTAGTAAACCTAGATGTGGATATAGAAAAGTTGTTCTCAAAATTAATAGCGCTAGCAACAACAAAAACACAAATGCTTAAAGGTACATGAATAAGAAATATATAATATAAATAAAACCATCAAACTTCAATAAGAGATGTAAAGATTTTGAGTAATTATAGAAACATTTCTGTATAAGAATATTGAATATTGTGGGGATTTCAGTTCTATCCAGATTAATTTATAAATTTAACTTAGTCCCAATATAAAATGATCCTAAAACTTCTTGTAAAATGAATAGGTATGAATAGTTATGGCAGTTTTAAAAAGAAGAGTAATGAAAGGGTTTGCAGGATAGGGAATTCTTTGTCAGATATTAACTGATAGTCTTTGCAACAATTTGGTTTCAATACAAGATTTAAGATGTCAGTGGACAGTATTAGAGCCCCAATTAGACCTTTTATATATAATTACTTCATTTGTAACAAAGTAAACATCACAAATCAAAGAAGTTATTGATTATTCAGTAAGTGTAGTGCTAGGAAAATTGGCTCCTGGGGAAGGAGAAATAAGACTCATATCCTCACCTTTAATTAAATTTCAGAAGAAATAAGTGGTAAATGTTAAAAAGGAAAATAGAATCAGAAAAGAAATATAGGTTAAAAAAAAGAATCTAAAAAGGCCTAAAGCTAAAGAAAAAAGAGAAGGAAAAATCAGAGGCAAGGATCAATAATGTTTGATTATGTAAACATTTTGAAACATTTGTATTTCAAAACATAAAAGATAAGGGACACTTTAGAGGAAAATATTTGCCAAATGTAATAAGACAAAGGTTGCCCTTACTATATAAAGAGCTTTTATGAATAAATAAGAAAAAAAATTTAACATTCCAATAAAAATGGGCAAATATGAACAAGGAAAACCATAAAGAAATGCAAATAGGAAAATGTACATTTAATACTAATATCAATATAAATCAAAATATATAGGATAAACAGTCATGAAATACCATCTTTACTCCATCAGACTAGGAAAGATTGAAATTTAATACCTAAAGTTGGTAAGAGTATGATGAAATAGACACACTCATGCATTATTTATTGATAGATACATAAATCAGTGTGAACTTTTTGGGAAAACAGACTTTACTATTGGATCCAATGATTCTGCTCCTAGTGATCTATCCTAAAATAATGGAGATACATATTGTATTAGTCATTTCTTCCTGTGTAACACTCCAAAACTGAGTGACTTAAAAATAAGCCTTTATTATCTCACAGTTTCTATGGGATGGGAATTCCTGTGCAGCATAGACAAGTGCCTCTGACTCAGGTTCTCTCACAGCCCTGCAATCAAGTGGTGGCCAGACTATATAGTTAAGGCATGACTGGGGGAGAATCTGCCTCCAGGCTCACTCATGGGGCCTCGGGTCTTTGCTAGCTGTAGGCTGAAGACATGAGTTCCTTGCCACATGACCCTCTCCGCAGAGCTACTTCAACAACAGGGCTTGCCTGCTGTAGGGAGAGATGGAGTTCTGTTCTTTTTGTAACCTAATACTGAAGGTAACATCTCCTCACTTCTGGAGTCTGTTTGCTAGGAGTAAGCACCAGGTCCAAATCACATTCTGGGGGAAAAGATCACATAAGGACATGAATACCAGGGTATGAGTTTTGTTGGAATATTTAACCCCTACACAGGTTAATATACAATGGTTTTCATCATTTTTTTTTAATTTATAATAGCAAAAATATAAATAAATAATCACATATACACAAAGAAACACGTAAGCAATTTAAATATTCCATAGCGGAAGAATAATTAAATTGAGCTACATCCGCACAGTGGTAGTATAATTGCATAATAATGAAAAAATAATAATAATTGCATAATAATGATAATGTCTACCTTTTTTGAGTATCAGTCATGTGCTATTCATTTGCTACATATTGTACAAATATTTCTGATCCTGACAACAATCATGTAAGGTTGGTTGTTACTCTCATTTTACAGATGAAAAAACTGATGCTCAGAGACAAAGTAGTTCATTGAATTCTCAGCACTGGCATGCCATTATAGGGTTATCTGGCTTCAAAGCCCAGTAAGGGCTGCCACTGAAGTATGCCTATGAAGTTTAATGACATGAGGAAGACTTAAAAAACTGTTTTTACAAAGTGATCTGTGTGTGCACATTTTATTTACATCGAAGAAAAAAAGATAGTCACGAATGTTATCTTTCAGTGGTAGAATCATAGAATACTAAAATTTTTCTTTACACTCAATTAATTCTAAATCTACATTGTGCATGTATTCCCTTCATAATCATTTTTAAAAATTGGAAAGCTTTGTAAAGTGTTTCAGCTCCCTCTACTCCCAAGGAAAAACCATTAAGAAGACTTGTACACACAGTTTTATGTAAAATTGAAATTTTACTTGATAATGAATCAGTTCCTTTAATCTGCTCTTCTAGATTACTGATCTCTCCTTACCCAACTATCTGATGGCATCTTCAGTTGGACTGCTTCCTACCCAGCTTCTGAATTCTTACTTGGGTACCACCCTGCGGACAATGGAAGATGTCATTGCAGAACAGAGTGTTAGTGGATATTTTGTTTTTTGTTTACAGGTGAGTTTAAGGCCAAGGGTTGTCTTTTTTTTTTTAATTGTCTTTTTCTATGGCATTACTGATTTAAACCTAACAGATTTCATTGAAAATAATTTAGAAGGATTTTTTCCTTTTTATATCTTACCTTGTTCTTTCGATTATACTTCATATTTTGACATTTACATTTTAATTGTGTGGATATATGGAAGTTTATAAAACTGAATTGATACTGAAAATTCTCTTAAAACAAAAAAGGGAATGACTAAGGTTCTTTTTGCAGTGATTTTCAAAATCATTACTCTATATTGAGTTTTTGTGAAGTGTTGTTAATACTGTGTTTCTGAAGACAAATTTAGTGAGAATTGGTAGAGTTGGGTTTTCATCTTACTTTATCTTCTAATTATTAAACTCTCCAGTTGTTATTTTTAAGAGTATTATACTGGCAATGTAAAGTAATTTTTTCCAGTACAGTTTTATGTAGAACAAAATATTTTTTTTTAGAAAGTATTGCTTTATAAAAAGCACCTGAAGTATTCCATTACAAATTTAAATAAGATTTTCGTAATTGATTGCTGTTGCCATGCAAATTGTAATATAATTTAGGGTACATACAATTACATATAAAAGGTTGATAAGAGAGAAAAATCCTGCCCTCTAGGCATATTTATTCAGTTCCTTTAAGTTGCAACAGGAAGAGTTAAAAAAATTCATTTCTTTGGTTGTGCTACATGTCCTTCCTGAGATTTACCAAAATATAAAATCACCGTAATTTTTGATGATTTAGTAAGATGCTGATAATAACTTTTATTGAGATCTTTATATGCCATATATTTAGGCTCATTTAATCCCTACCAAAGGGCTAGGAGGTATGTACTTTTATTATCTCCAGCCAGTTGTATATACATCTCTTCCCAGCTCTTGTGTTCAGTGACATCAGCAGTGGTAACTAGAAACTGATCATTGCAGGAGTATTTATACAATGGAAAATGTCAGGTGCTCCAAATCAGATTCTTACCTCTCATCTCCAAGAGCTAGTTTATCAGCACACCAGTGGAGGGTAATTTGTCTAAAGTCACAGCTGCAAGGGGTAGAACCACGATATGAACCAAGGCAGTTGGCTCTGTGAACTATACTCATAACTAGGACCATAGTTTACTGAGCATACAACACTGAGATAGCCAACATCTTACTGACCCCTCAACTTGTTAGTTTTAATTTATATTGTTATTAAATATATGATACCATATTAGAAATTTAGTTGTTAGCATTATTCTCAATTTTTAAGGTACTATATTGTATTAAAAATACTATGATAAATAAAGCCAGAGTTGATTTTTGCTGTGCTTATGTAGTACAAGTTCAGTAAACAGAGTAAGCCCAGGAATATTTATATTGAACTATAATTAAGGCTTATCAATTAAATGGCTTGCTTTAAGAAAAATTTTGTAATATTTTTGACATTCAGGGAATCTTTTTTTTTTTTACTTTTTTTCTACAGAATTATATATATACACACACATTATGTATATATAAGGAATCTGAATCAGGTTTAGAGTTTTTATTAAAGTTGGTTTATTTTTATTAATGTAGTATGTTAATCACATTAAGCTTTTTATGCATTATATGTACGTGATTTATGTTTATAATTACCTTAAGGTACTATAAGATTCTAACATACACTGCATTCTCAAATTTTTTTAGCATAAACTTAAGTATGTTTTATGTTTTTCTAGTTTCCTGAAAATGAATAATCCATTTGAAATATCTTTCTCCCCCTTTATATTATGTTTGAGCAATTAGAATTTGTCATTATTAGTAGGTCTCAAGATTTTCACTATTTTTGATACTTTCTGTTTCTGTGCATCTTAGTAAATCATTCAACTATAATTGGTAGAGTTATAATAGAACAGAATAGTCCATGTATTTGTCAGTAGTGCTTCTAAACATATAGGGTCTTCTTTTTATCCAGAGATTTCTTACCCCTTTGTTTGAGCTGACAAATTTAGGCTTAGCATACAAGACGGGGGGGGAAAAGGGCAAATAGTTCTTAACCCGGACATTTATGAAAACAACAATAACCACCACAACGAAAAAAATAAAGGCATATTTATGCCTCAGTTTTATTTATTGATGTTACTTATAGCTTAGTATATTTCAGAAAGGATTTAATTTAGCTTATAAAAGATATACAGGAGAATTGTTTAAAACAAGAGGGGAAAGAAGTCATCTTGAAAGGGGAAGTGCATAGGGAAGAAGGATGAAGCTTCGGTGAAAGTTAGTAGAGTAAGTGTATTCATGAGGTTTCTCATATTTTGCTAGAAATAAGCCACAAATTTGCCTCTGAGCTTTATAGCCACCTAAATAAAATTAAAGCAATACAACATAGATGTTCAGAGGAAGGCACAACTATTTCTTGTACAAAAATCCAACTTAGATTGTGTGGACTCGCAATTCAGTTACTCTTTTCCGTGCCCTGTGTTTTCCTGTGTACCCACCAGCCGAAACCCTGGATGAGTCCAAGTTTTGATAGTTTTGATACGCTTTGCACCTGTTGTTTTTGGGAAGTCATACAGCCAGATTGGTAATATTTAATTCATAGTTGCAAACCTTCTGCTGGTTTCTCAACATTGCCCTGTAGCCCAACTGTTTCCTTTGTCTTCCCACTCCCCCGTTTCTTCAATGACTATTGCAAACCTATCTCAACTCCTCACAATTTTGATTCCTATCCCCACTTTCCTCTTCAGTCTCAACAGATTACTCTTTTGCTTAACAGAAAAATCAGAAGCCTTCAAATGGGAAACCCCTCAATTTCCATCTAAGAAATCCACTAATGGCTCTGTGTTCTGCTCATGCTCTCAGCTTGCTCTCCATTGTGACAGGGGAAGAGATGCCTTTCTGTAGAAGGCTTGTCCTTTTACTGTGTTTCATTCTTTCATTTTAATGGGGAAGCTTTCTAAAACAGGTTTTTGGTTTTTGGGTTTTTTTATTTTACATTTTCACTAAGGTGGTGTGTTGGGAAAAGAATTAGTATAAATTGCCAGGCCCTGGGTCTAGAAGGGCATCTGGGGAAAATCCCAGGTAAAGAAATAGCCAGTATACTCTCACTGGGAAACTGAAAAAGTTTTTCTGCTAGATCTAAGCCTGCTTTCTATGGCTGTCATTGTTAACTTTGTTGAAATCAGATGCATTTTCCAGTTTTCATCTGGCTTGATCTCTTAGCAACCTAGCATTCTGTTCACCATGCTTTTTTAAAACACTTTCTTCCCTTAGCTATTTTGATTGTTTTTTCTACTTGCCTGGTTCATTAATCAGTTTGTCTTCCTCTTTTCACCTGAAAATTGGTGTTCCTCATGATATTCTAGCCTAAGCTTTCTGTTCTTACTCTGAAAACTTTTCTTGTTAGCAAATCCTGTTATTGTGGTGACTGCTATTCTGTTTCTTTGTGTAAGGACTCCCTCATACACATCTTGAGCCCAGCCTTCTTGCCATAGCTTTGGAGCTGTTCCCTGCACTGCTTTGGATCTCTGTTAGGCACCTCAAATTCAACATGTCTGAGGCAGAGTTTAGCACCTCATCCACACCCTTTCCAACTTAGTTCTAAGGTGCTTTCTATGTCTTCACATGGTGTCATCATAACACTGATAAGTATCAGACTTAGGGTTTTCAGTAAGTAGATCTTGTTTTTTTTTTTTTTTTTTTTTTTAAGAGAGCTCACACGTTAGACATTGAACACAAGATTTGAAGCCCCACCTTTAAAATACCTAATTTGCTCAGAATTCTATGGAGTAATGAATAACCACTTACTAGTTCCCCCCTTGCACATGTTCCAAATTCCCCTCTCTAACCCACCCCCAGCATGTCTGCCTCTGCCCTTCCCCCACTACCCTCAATGCTTGTATTCAGAATACTTTTCCCACAAAACTGCTAAAATTATGGGTAGGCTTAATTGAAACAGTGTTATATTTTAGGGTCACTATGGATAGAGCAGCCTTTGAAACTTACTGGGACATTAAACATCACCTGTTCTAACCTTGTGGCACTGAGAACATTTGCTCCAAACTCTGAAGAACTGATTTACAAATGAGGTTTGGAATAAATACCATTTAGAAGATATGTACTGCCTAGACATTCTGATGAACTATATATAGAATGTTAAAGCACATTAACACATAAAGAGGTACCACAGCTTCCTATCAGACAGAGGCAGAAGCCCACATAGTGATGTGAAGTCACATCACTAGTTGAGTGGCTAAACCAAGACTAGCACCTGACTTTCATGTCAGTGCTTTTTCTAGTATCCCTCTGACTGGCATTTATTTCTCGATCACCATGTTTTCCTTTGTTTTTGTTTTTCCCTAAGCACAGACAATTTGTTCATGGTCTCTTGTGAATTTCTTTTGAAGTTTGTTGGCATTTCATTTTTTTAAAGTGGTTCTTAATATTTTGAATTTTGGCTGCACCAGGTAGTTCATTTGCAAATGGTAGTGCTTCTCTGTGAGTGGACTTAGGAATACCTATGGACATTTATAGTCATGCAAAGATATGATATTACATTAATTACATTAATAAGATATAGTTAGCAGACCTCTATTGTAGACTTTTTTTTTTATTCCTTGAAGGAAGCTTTTTGGTACAAAGAGACAGGTTTAACTTGTATCAAGGAAACATCATTTATATGGACTAAAAGGGATGTCTGCTTGCCTTGTGTTAACCTGATATCCTACATTGGTGACTTAAAGATTTTAGCCCTCTAATCTCAATAGATGCACCAAGGAAAGAATGAATGGCAACTCTGTATAACCTATTTAAAATTGTTACCTGACCGTATTTGAGAAGCATCCTATTTGAAACATTTCTAAGCCAAATATTTATTGGGTTTATTTCTCCCTTTTTTTTCCCCTGTGTAAAATATTGTTAACTGTAGTGTTTTATTTTTATTCACAGATTATTATAAGTATAGGCCTCATGTTTTATGTCGTTCATCGAGCTCAAGTGGAATTGAATGCAGCTATTGTAGCTTGTGAAATGGAACTGAAAACCTCTCTGGTTAAAGGCAATCAACCAAATACCAGTGGCTCTTCATTCTACAACAAGAGGACCCTAACATTTTCTGGAGGTGGAATCAATATTGTGTGACTCTAATGAAATGTACGATTGTCAAGAGCTAGTGTGCTGTCCAAGGTCTAGTGGTCATCTTACCAGCGGGCAGAGACAAGTTCTAATTGTATTACGGCACAAACAAAACTGACTAGTTTTTAAATTGCACAATTTTTTTAAAGGAAGAATCATTTTCTGGATATGTAATTGTAAATGTAGTTGCAAATTTGGGCGGCACCTCTTTATCATTTATTATGCCCACAGTGGCCCATAGGTCTGCACTTTAGTGTTTTGTAATTGTTTTCTTTCTGGGTACTTATGAACAGAGAAATAACCCAAATATTTTTCTGCTTAGTGTCTTTATTTATAAAGTCCATGAATAGTTGTAAGCATCTTCCCTACTTATAATGATGAGTAAAAGTATGTAATTTTAAATGTATGATATTATTTAGATGTTCTGTGTCCTTTTCAGAAAAGATAGTTTTTTTTTGTTTTTTGTTTTAAGTGGGACCACTTTGCTTCCCTTTTCCTTACTAGTTAGAAAATAGACATTAACTTTCGGTTGAATGTATTTTTGCAAGCATCATTGCAGGGCCATTTACACCTTTTCACACAAGCTTAAATCCTACATTGTGGGACTGAAGTGCTCTTAAGATACCTTTTTATTTTCACTGTGGAATATGCAAAGCAAAAGGGAAATTATTTAATGGGCAGTGGCTCAAATTAGAACCCATGTTCTAATTCCATTACATTGGCTTTACTCTCGTTAGATCTTTCATCAAAGGGCTGTCCCGTTGCAGTCTTACTAAAAAGTTTTAGTAAAATAAACTTCTTTTCTTTTTATATTCATCATTAGGCTTTGAGATAAAGATCTATTCCTTTAAAATGATGGACTTACCATCATTGACGATGTCACTCAGGTGGCCTTGTTCAATCAAATAGCCTTTAAAAAAAAAACCAAGCTTTAAAATCATGTTTATAAGTCCACTGAATTACATATATATGTCCCCATAGTCTTCAGCTTTAAAACTATAAATATAATGTTAACTTAATGCCCGAATTTGTATTATTTGCCCTACTATAAAGTAGGTTTATTTTGTTTTTTGGTACTTGTTTTTCTCTGATAAGACTCAGGAATTCTGAAATGTGAAATTAAGTCTCAATTCTTTCTCTTGTAGCATGAATTGAGTGTATTTATTAATAGCACTTAGGGATATAGCATACAATAATTTGGCATATTATTCATATGACATATGTATTACCCATCTATCACCTTATGTTTTTAAAATGGTTTAATTGTGAACTTGATGACTAGTTTTTTTACAACCCGGATTATAAATATGAATGCAAATTTTCTGGTTGGTATCTCTTTTTTGGCTATGAATATTCCACCTTATCAGAGACCCCCCATTTGCCTTTTTACTAAAGTACAAAAGAATTCTTTGGGAGCAGGTTATTCTAGTCTGATGCTGTAGACACATTGCATTTGATTTTAATGCATAAGTTTTTTTTCCCCTATTGCAGTTATAATTGATTTCCTTTCCTTCATCATGTTTAAGTTTTCTCACCTTTGGGTAACAGAGAAGTTCATTTATTGATTTCCATACCAAGACCTCAGTGCAAATGATCCAAGAGGCACCTGGGTCTACAGTACTTAATTGGACTCCAAATCCTTCTTTCTTTCACTGGTAGAAAAAAATATATAGTACTAGAATATTCTTATTCTTTTTTTAATCCTAATTACTTGTTTTTATTTTTAAAATAATTTTAGTTTAATAATCCTGATGAACAATATGCTTGATTTATTCTTTTCTAACTTGACAATATTTTTCTTGTGCTTCTTGTTTGTTGGTAAGTTTTTGTTAAAGCAATCATTTAAGATCACTACTTTCAGACTTACGTTACACTTCATGTATTTTGAAGTGCATTTATTTACTTAGCATTTTGTAACTTGAATAATTTCACCAAATGAATACCTTTTAGTAGTTTGTAATGAGTTCTTCCAGTTGTTGCATTTTGCTTCATACTTAAAATAAATATGTAAAGGTAGAAGAGAAATAATTTTTCTGTATTCTGCCAATCATAATTTTATATAATAAAATCCATTTTTTACTTAAAATAGTATGGATTTACTATTTCTAAAATACTAATCCAAAGCTGCAATTTTCCTTTGCTGCTTTATTTTTGGCCTCCAAGTAAACAACAATCCATTATATTCATGGTGTTTGATAGCTGAATTTGGTTACTGGGTTTTAGATGTGCTCTCTATAAATTGTATGAAGCATTGCCATGCCTTATTCACTCCATCTTTAACCCTGCATCCCAGATTTATGGCAGCAACAAATTTAACAGGATCCTTCTACGTTGCCCAAATGATGCCTCCAGTTCTAGAGTGTGTATTTTAAAAGAAAATGTTTTGATTTTTCAAACTGCAGTATAAAGTTGCTTTATGAACATTTTAAAAAGTATACAACATACCTAATTTCTCAATTTGATTGAAAGATATGTTTTATTTTTAATTCTTTGGGCCTTTCCCTTAGTTTTCCATAGTTTTTTGGTTTATTGTTAATGATTTGTTTACTCTTCGCCAAATTTGGTCATGTAAATTATCTTTAAACAGCACATCTTTTTAAAAACATGTACATAATAATTTACTAAGTGCTTTCACATCCATTTTCATTTGATCATCTGATTTGTGAAATAACTTGAAATCTGTATTCTTTGGTTTATGAAAATAATAGAACCAAATCTCTGTCATTAGAATGTGTGTTTTGAGTTTGTGTTCAAAAGTGTGTGGATTTGTTCAGAGCCAGCCATACTCTTGTTTAATGTACTTTGTAACTAACTGCAAACCTAAGATGACTTTCCTTTGATAGGGTCAAACATTTGACTATAAACCATTTCCTTCCTTGAGAGGCTAAGTTCAGTAGTTACTCTTACTTACATCCTTGCTGTAACTGAGCTCAGTGCTCTAGCCACCGGCATGTCCCAGCCTTTTTGTGTGTGTTAACGTGCAATGCTGATTTGGACTGTTTTTGGGGAAGGTGCTATGGCTTACTTATGTCAGTATTTGTGGGACTAGCTTTAGAATGCTTGAGAAAGAGGCTAGGTATGTGCCAAGGTGATCCAGGTCCATCCTTAGATGCATGGTAAATCCATGCTATTCAAAATCAAGTGGCGTTCACAGAGAAAAAGAAAGGTTTAGGAGGACCTCAGGAACAGTCATACTGACCGAGGTTGATGACTTCAGTGATGGAATTTGTTTCCGAGGCCACTCACTTATCAGAACAATGGTCAAAATTAAACTATCTGGTGTTTAGATTGGACGTTGCTGATTTCTGTTATAAGCTAGTTAGGATTTTTTTTTTTAAAGGACATCTCTTTAAGTTTAAAAGCCTTTAAAGAAGGGGGAGGAATTACCTGTTCCGCAGGATATTTGAAACTCAGGAGTTCTAATAACTTTGCATATTGAACATGAACTATTTCACAACTAAATTATAACTTGGTACTTTGGAATTGCTAAGTATTGCTGCAAACTATTTTCTACGGTAGCTGAAGATTTAAAATAGATAATTTGAAGGGTGAATCAGTAAAATCTCTTGATAATTGATATCCCAGATCACTTGTGTGCCTGAGAAAATAAAAGGTGATATTTTATTTTCCTTCTTTCTTCTCTTTCTTTCCCTCTATAATTTGATGGCTATAGAGACATGTGACATGGGAGGGAGCAATTTAGGAGGAAGGGAGGACATGCTTCTAAGAGGGAATGGTGGTGACTGACCCTAGAAGAGGGTGATGATTATGGTTACAGTTATAGCAGAGGCCCTCTGGAGAAATGATTCTGATGTCTTAACATTGCCACTTGCTCTTTGATTTTTTTTTTTCTAATACCCCTAAATCATGAAATGCCACCTGCCTGTCAAAAAATCTTTAGTCATTTGTCCCAGGCTGCAGTAATGTTTACGATGCCTTCATAATGTTGAAAGACTTTAACCAAAATGATTTCATATGGACCTCTACCCTCCTTCCACTGACTGTTGCCTTGAAGGCGTACTCTGCTGTCATAACACTTTCATCTCTGCACCTAAAATAATACTTGTCCTTGTTTGTTTGTAGCGGTTACCACACTGTCATGTACGTCTTTTTTGGCCATTTTTGATCAAAATCGCTTGCTAGAACATAAACTAGGCCAAAGGGGGGATGCCCCATGTTACAGACTGCTTTCAACTGGAGAGGTACAGTGGAGCACTGACTGGATAAGTGTGTCTGCCCGTGCGAGTGTTCATTACCCAAGATTGCACAGTACTCTCTGCCATGCCCTCTTTGGTTCAGGGTGCCTGCCGGCACTCATTGTGGGGAAGACGTAGTAGTAGTATACTGTATGAGGAGGTCAGTATTGAACATTTTTAGGGATAGCATTAAATGCACAGTGGTATTAAAATAGTGTATGTATGTATGGTAAGTTATTTTGCCATGTTTCAACAAACTTGATTAAACAATAATTACTGATAATACTGTCTTAAAAATGACTAATACTCTGTAGGGCAATCTGCTGAGTGAAAGGCTTAAAAATCACAAAATATGCAGAGAAGTGAAATAGAAGAGAATGAGTAGACTATGCACTGAACCAAAAAAGAATAATTTGAAAATTACAAAATTTTTACAGTAGGTATACAATTAGAGTGGTATGGGTTTTTTTTTTTAAAGATTTTATTTATTCACTATAGAGATAGATGGAGATATATATGGAGGCGAGAGAGAGAGAGAGCACACGCATGATCAGGGGGGAGGAGCAGAGGAAGAGGGACAAGCAGATTCTAAGCTGAGCAGAGAGCCCCACGCCAGGCTTGATCCCAGGACCCCTAAGATCATGACCTTAGCCGAAACCAAGAGTTGGACGCTTAACTGCACCACCTAGGCGCCCCATCCCTAGAGTGGTATGTTTTAATGTTAAGTGTGTTTATCCTAGGATGCATAAAATTTATGACCACCATACAGTAGAAGCAGCTAAGAGGGAATTCTTTGATTCTGTCCTTACTAGTTACAAAGCGCTTTTCAGTAGAAATGTTTTGAAGCATGGCCTGTTTCATACTCATTATCTCTCCCAGTCTTGCACTAAGTTGACCTCAGCAAGGAGGGCAGGGAACTGAGTGGTTTTCCATTAAGTTTTTTCAGTTCATTAGTCCAATTTTAAGTTAATTAACTGGTTTTGTGTCATCACATACTTTAAATTTACAAAAGAACAGCTTTGCATGGAATCCACATTCTAGGTAGTTTTCAAAGGAGTGCATTACATTATTAGATGGACTTGGAACAGATTCTGGGAACATGGAACCTGAGATTGTCTTTCCTCCGCTTGGCTGCTAGGATCTACGGACTGCTGGGCACAGATGAGGTTTGCTTTCTGTGAGGGTCTTAGCAGAGAAAGACTGCCTCTGATTTTCTCTGGTTTCCGGGAGAGCAGGGCTTTCTCTGCTGGGAGGAAAGACTGGAGAGCTGGAGATCTTGGGGAGACTTTTATTTTGAAATTCTTGGGCTTCTCAGTGGAAGTTTGATATGGGCCCCACCAAAATATGTCAGTTCTCCCTGGCCTCAGTAGGCTGAGAGCAGCTGAGTGGCCTGTTTCCTGCTGCCAGAGAAGGAGAGAATTCAGGAAGACCATACATAAAGAAGTTTCCTGCAAACTTCCTCCAAAGAATCCACAGCCTGCCTGCTTCACATTCCACGCCTGGCATTTCTGATGTCTTGTATTAATTGCAGCATTGTTCTTAGTGTCAAACAACTGGAAACAAAGTGAACACAGCTTGTAGGGGAATGGCTGCACAAATTATGGCAGATCCACACCAGAGAAAAGAACTAGATGCGTGTCCATGAATGCTGACATCCACTCTCCTAGGCTGCTCCCAGCCAGTCACTGGGCAAAGTCCATTCCTGGTGCTGTGGGATTCCTCTAACAGGAAACATTTCCTTAGGGACATCCCATCAATTGGGCTGAGGTTTTCCCAGGACTGACCTGCAATCTGAGGTCCATCCTTTGCTCCTTTCACAGGTGTTAGTCCCAAGTCTTAGTCAAAAGGCCCTCTATGCCAACTCCTGCTTCTTCCCCTTTATTCTTCACAGGCATTTCCCTCAGTAAGTCTCTTGTGTTTAACTCAACTTGCATCTGTTTCTTGGAAGACCTGAACTGATCCAATCTGCTATGATGCAATGAGGGGGAAAAAAAAACTTCTGTGATATTTCTGCCAAAAATGCGTGATCTGAATCTCTTCATGAGGAAACACCAGACAAACCCAACTGAGGTACCTTGTAAACACAACTGGCCTGTAGTCCCGAAAACTGTCAAGATTATGATTAAAAAAAAAAAAAAAAAGACTGAAAACCTGTTCCACATTGAAGGAATCTAAAGAGATAACTAAATGCATGTGTGATCCTATATTGAATTTGTTACAAAGAACATTTTTAAGATAAGTGGAAAACTTGAACTGGTTCTTTGTATTAGATGGTGATAACCATCTTGATGGCATGAGAGGAAATGCTCACTAGAGAATTCAGGGATAATGAATGGATCCTCATGTCTGAAACTGGGTTCAGAAGATAAAGGTCTTTGCACTATTCCTGCAACTTGTGTATAAATTTGAAATTCTCATCTTTCAAGAAGTAAATGTGGAATATGGAGAATGGACTCAGAGAAGCCAAGAAGGAAAGTCTGGAGACAAATTGGAAGGCTATTTGCAGATGTCCAGCTAACAATGAGTGGGCCAGGAGGTATGGTAAGCAAAGAGAGAGTCAAGGTAGATTTAAGTGATAGAATTATCCAGACTCATTAATAAATTGGATATGGGGGGGGTAAGAAAAAGGGTTATTAAAGATAATTTTTTGTTTCTGGCTTTAGCAACTGACTGGAGGCTAGCCACTCAGTGCAGCAAGGAAGATGGAGGGGATAATACATTTGGGAAGAAATTCAAGAGTTCTCTTTCATATGTTATAATTGAGAAGCCTGGTATTATTAGTAGGGAGTTGGTTATATGGATCTAGACTTTAGAGGAGAAGTCTGGGATAGAGATGTAAATTTAGGAATTAATAGCATATAGAACCATTGAGATGGATGGGATTGCCTGCCAGGAGAAAGTAGACATTAAAAGAAGTCCCTAAATTAAACCCTGATGACCTCCACCATTTACAGCTCAGTTAGAAGAGATACAGCTAAGGAGACCAATTATGATGGAACAAATTTAAATAATTACTCATTTGTCCCAGACTTTTCAAATGGAATGTAGCTAGGATTCTGCTTGCTTATCCAAGAGGAAGGCTTGCCACCACGCTGGATTTGTGAGCACTTGCCTCAGAAAATATTTCTCTATTGTAATTTTCCCTCAGGCTACAATGGGCTGACCATTCCTGCTTCCAGCATCACCCTCTATTGTGATAGTGGCTGAAAACAGGATGAGCTCTAAATATGGTTTTAAATTTGCACTTGCATTAGGCTCACTCCTCATAAGAACTTTGGGAATTACTTTCTCTCCTGGGGCTCATTAGAAGCTTCCTAGGGCTAACAAACAGGTAACTAGTTGCTTTATGACATATATAATAGGGGGAAGACTACTCTCATTCAGTTCACTATCATTGTTACCATCAAAGGGAATTGTAAATCAGAGTTTTCTTAAATACAATTAGCTTAAGGCTACTCAAGTATTCTTTCAGAAAACATTCTTATTTAAAAATGTTTAATTCTGGTCTGTGTCTGAAAGATATAAAACGTGTAGATTTTATATATTTTGTGTTTGCTGTTACACAAATTTGATAAAAATAGCCAACATTCTTTAGATAAAGATAGGTGGTAGTTCTTTTTGGGCACCCCAGTAACAGGTGAGTAGGAAAGCAAAGACAAAACTAAGTAGGCAGGAAAACAATTCATTAGGCGTGAAAAAAAGCAGGGAGGGGACAGTGATCTTGACATTTCAGTGAGGGGATTTCTAGGAAGATGTCACAAATACTCATAGGGACCAAGAAATCTGTTCCAGTGTCCTAAAAGATGTGTATTTTGTTTGACCCCTACTCAAGATTGTCTCAAGAGGTCTTGAGAAAGCTGATGTTGAAAGACTTAAAGAATTTTACTTAATCTGTCAGTTTAACAGTAAGACTTGTGTCAGCTCTGCCATTCACTAGGGAGACGCTTCACCAAATGGAGTTTGGCTCTGGCTTTTCCCCAGGTTCCTGTTCCCTGTCCTCATATTTATAAACAATCGAGCTAGAGTTCTTGTCCTCTAACCCTCCAAAAATGTTAATAGTGAAATCAGTAGTAGTTGGAGTATTTTGAGTTACTTGAGTGGTATTTGCCATTGCACAGAGCAAAAGGAGGGGCCAACTGACCAGTCTCTCTGCAGTATCAGCAGTCGATGCACAGTTGCTTTTCTCCTTTTCCCCAGAGTTGAACAAGGACCCTGAATAGGGCTCAGCTGAAGCAGGTACATGGAAATAACATGTATCATGGAGTCTTACAGATGCCTTCTACTGTGCACTATTCTCTTCATCCTCACTCTCTCAGAGGCATTTGTCTTGTTCATCACTGCCTTGCCAGCACCTGGAATAGTGCCCAGCACCTAGTAGACACATGATAAATATTTTTTGACTTACTGAATAGTAAAAATGAGCATAACGTTGTAGAGATGGGATATGGCTTGCTTACATTACTGGATTTAATAAATATTCCAAAAATGTTGGCTCTAAATCATTTGTCAATTTTTTACTTTTTATATGTTCTATAAAAACCAGGGACTATAATTTAATACAATTATGCTATAGCAGAGGGTCTTTGTTTTTCTGGACTACTGCAAACATGTTCCCTTCACTCAATTTCTCCCAGTGGTGGCACCTTACAGAGCTATAGGACAGTGTCACAACCAGGGTAGTCATACTGATGCAGTCGAGATAGACTAGTCATATCACAAGGGCCTCTCATTTTGCCCTTTTATAGCAACACCTACTCTCTTGCCCCTACCCCGTACCTAGCCCTGGCCAGCACTAATCTGGTCTCCATTACTACAACTTTGTCATTACCAAAATGCTAATATACATGGAATTATATAGTATGTAATCTCTTGGAATTGGCTTTTTTCACTCAGCGTAATTCTCTGGTGATTCATCCAGATTGCCAATAATCGGAAAAGAATTCAGTCTTACTGATAATTAAGGAAATGTAAATGAAGAGGATGATGATGATACTATTAAACCACCAAAGCTTAAAAAACACAAAAAAGAAAACATCCAATGAATGCAAAATTGTAGGAAAAGGATGCTTTCATAAAAACAATAACAGCTACATGCTTTGCAAGGGTCTAAGCATTTTACGTATGTCAATTGCTCTAACCACAGCAGCTCTGTGAAGTAAGTGCTACTCTTATTTCCATTTTATAGATGAGCAAACCAAGCATTGAAAGGTTAAAGTAATTTGCCCAAAGTCATAGAATGAGTAAATGGCAGGGCTAAGACTCAAACATTTATTTCCTAGTTTGTTTTTTAATAACATATGCATTATTTGTAACACCAAAAATTCATTTGTCCACGATTAAAATGATGCTCCCCTAAGGTAGCAACCAAATATTCTGCCATCAGAATTATTTCAATACTCCATTTCATCTCCTGTGCCCTATAGTGCCATACCAACCCATCCAAATTGGTGTTACTGCTACTGAAAATCATACGTAAGTTATTTCTACATTATCTGTAATTTTAAAAATATTTTCCTTTTGATTGTTTCCAAAGCCCTGAAATCATGACTATCAATATCTAATAAAATTTATAAAGTAAAATATATGAACATCTTGGTGTATTTCCTAAGTTTCATGATATCTGAGGCATCCTACAGTAAAACCAACTTATAAAGCTTATTTTTTAAAAAGAGGTACTTTATTTTAGATCTATAGATTAAGATTTTTTTAAATGAGAAAATGTCAACTGTCCTGAAGTTATCATTCTCCCAAAACAGGGTTTTAAAACTGCAGCATTCAAGGTTGGTTCAACATCCGCAAATCAGTCAATGTGATACAATACATTAATAAAAGAAAGAATAAGAACCATATGATCCTCTCAATAGATGCAGAAAAAGCATTTGACAAAGTACAGCATCCTTTCTGATTAAAACCCTTCAGAGTGTAGGGATAGAGGGTACATACCTCAATATCATAAAAGCCATCTATGGAACACCAACAGTGAATATCATTCTCAATGGGGAAAAACAGAGCTTTTCCCCTAAGGTCAGGAACACACCAGAGATGTCCACTATCACCACTGCTATTCAACATAGTATTGAAGTCCTAGCCACAGCAATCAGACAACAAAAAGAAATAAAAGGCATCCAAATCAGCAAACTAGAAGTCCAACTCTCACTCTTCGCAGATGATATGATACTTTATGTGAAAAACCCAAAAGACTCCACCCCATAGAACCCATATGAGTTCTATGCTAGAACTCATACAGGAATTTGGTAAAGTGGCAGGATATAAAATCAATGCACAGAAATCACTGGCATTCCTATACACCAATAACAAGACAGAAGAAAGAGAAATTAAGGAGTCGATCCCATTTACAATTGCACCCAAAACCATAAGATACCTAGGAATAAATCTAACCAAAGAGGCAAAGAATCTGTACTCAGAAAACTATAGAATACTCATGAAAGAAATTGAAGAAGACACAAAGAAATGGAAAAACGTTCCATGCTCATGGATTGGAAGAACAAATATTGTGAAGATGTCAATGCTACCTAGAGCAATCTACACATTTAATGCAATCCCTATCAAAATACCATCCACTTTTTTCAAAGAAATGGAACACATAATCCTAAAATTTGTATGGAACCAGAAGAGACCCCGAATAGCCAGAGGAATGTTGAAAAAGAAAAGCAAAGCCGGTGGCATCATAATTCCAGACTTTAAGCTCTATTACAAAGCTGTCATCATCAAGACAGTATTGTACAGGCACAAAAACAGACACATAGATCAATAGAACAGAATAAAGAGCCCAGAAATGGACCCTCAACTCTATGGTCAACTCATCTTCAACAAAGCAGGAAAGAATGTCCAATGGAAAAAGACATTCTCTTCAACAAATGGTGTTGGGAAAATTGGACAGCCACACGCAGAAGCATGAGACTGGACCATTTCCTTACACCACACATAAAAATAGACTCAAAATGGATGAAAGGCCTAAATGTGAGACAGGAATTCATCAAAATCCTAGAGGAGAACACAGGCAGCAACCTCTTCAACCTCAGCCACAGCAACTTCTTCCTAGAAACATCACCAAAGGCAAGGGAAGCAAGGGCAAAAATGAACTACTGGGACTTCATCAAGATAAAAAGCTTTTGCACAGCAAAGGAAACAGTCAACAAAACCCAAAGACAACTGAAAGAATGGGAGATATTTGCAAATGACATATCAGATAAAAGGCTAGTATCCAAAATCTATAAAGAACTTATCAAGCTCAACACCCAATGAACAAATAATCCATTCCAGAAATGGACAGAAGACACGAACAGGCATTTTTCCAAAAAAGATATCCAAATGGCCAACAGACACATGAAAAAGTGCTCAATATCACTTGGCATCAGGAAAATCCAAATCAAAACCTCAACGAGATACCATCTCACACCAGTCAGAATGGCTAAAATTAAGTTAGGAAACGACAGATGTTGGCAGGGATGCGGAGAAAGGGAACCCTCCTACACTGTTGGTGGGAATGCAAGCTGGTGCAGCCACTTTGGAAAACAGTATGGGGATTCCTCAAAAAGTTGAAAATAGAGCTACCCGGGCGCCTGGGTGGCTCAGTTGGTTGGGCGACTGCCTTCGGCTCGGGTCATGATCCTGGAGTCCCGGGATCGAGTCCCGCATCAGGCTCCCTGCTCAGCGGGGAGTCTGCTTCTCCCTCTGACCCTCTTCCCTCTCGTGCTCTCTATCTCTCATTCTCTCTCTCTCTCTAATAAATGAATAAATTCTTAAAAAAAAAAAGAAAAAAAAGGAAATAGAGCTATCCTACGACCCAGCAATTGCACTACTGGGCATTTACTCCAAAGATACAAATGTAGTAATCCGAAGGGGTACGTGCACCCCAATGTTTATAGCAGCAATGTCCACAACAGCCAAACTATGGAAGGAGCCAAGATGTCTATCAACAGATGAGTGGATAAAGAAGATGTGGTATATATACACAATGGAATATTATGCAGCCATCAAAAACCCTGAAATCTTGCCATTTGCAATGATGTGGATAGAACTAGAGGGTGTTATGCTAAGTGAAATAAGTCAATCAGAGAAAGACAAGTATCATATGATCTCACTGACATGAGGATTTCTTAATCTCAGGAAACAAACTGAGTGTTGCTGGAGTGCTGGGGGGTGGGAGGGATGGGGTGGCTGGAGGATGCACATTGGGGAGGGTGTGTACTATGGTGAGCGCTGTGAATTGTGTAAGACTGTTGAATCACAGACCTGTACCTCTGAAACAAATAATACATTATATGTTAAAAAAAAAAAGATAGTAGGAAGGGAAAAATGAAGGGGGGTAATCGGAGAGGGAGATGAACCACGAGAGACAATGGACTCTGAGAAACAAACTGAGGGTTCTAGAGGGGAGGGGGTTGGGGGGATGGGTTAGCCTGGTGATGGGTATTAAGGAGGGCACGTATTGAATGGAGCACTGGGTGTTATACCCAATGAATCATGGAACACTACATCAAAAACTATTGAGGTAATGTATGGTGACTAGCATAACATAATAAAATAAAATTAAAAAAAAGAAAACATAGGAAAAAAAAATAAAACTGCAGCATTCTTTGTGGAACCAGAATCCATATTAACTAAATGGGTTCTAAACAATCAAAAGTATTACAATTAGCTAAATGATTTCTGAGGATGGTAAATGACACATAGATTATGTTAATGATTGAAATATCTGCCTATATTTGAAATAAAATAGCTACTAAATTTACTATTTTCCCTCTGATAATAGAAATTAGTGAAAGGCAAATAATGTTCTTCATTGAGCTTTTGTCATTATAGTTCATATGCTTCATTCTAAAAGCGTTCTTATTTTCTTTCCAGTTTTAAAACTTTTTGATATGTATATTAATCAGGGGAGGAAGAAAATTATATGAATGGCTTAACATTACTCAGTTAAAAGTAAATTCTTTATTGGGTGCCTGGATGACTCAGTCGGTTAAGGGTCTGCCTTCGGCTCAGGTCATGATCCCAGGGTCCGGGGATCGAGTCCCGCATCGGGCTCCCTGCTCGGCGGGGAGACTGCTTCTCCCTCTCCTCCCCACTTTGCTCTCTTTCTCACTATCTCTGTCTCTCTCTCTCTCAAATAAATAAAATTAAAAAAAAGTAAATTCTTTATTTTCCTAAACTTAAAAATACATTTCATGATTACTATGGCTTGCTGTCTTTAAGTTGTGATTAAAATTATGACAAAACATTTTGTTTCCAGGTAAAAGTGTGGCAGATATGAGCAGAATATTAGTCATCATTATCCACGTAACTGGGCAGGTATATTGACAATGCAGCCAATATTAGCACATCAAAAAAAAAAGTCACTGAAACGTAGTGACTCAGAGCACATTTGAACAATTTCTATTTAACATGTCATGTGATAGCTCCTCAGAGTCATGTACTTATTACTGTCACTCAAAATGACAAATGTATCCCAGTATTTTGACCCTATAAATTATAGATATTATAATTATAAATTAATGTTGAATAATATAATATATAATATATATAATAATAATAAATTAATGTTGAATATTTGTTTATCTTGGATTTTCTTTTTTGTGCTTCTTGGGATTTTGATTATCCCACAGTAGAATTATTATGTAATTTTGTAAAAAGATTTCTTTATAGCAAATTCTTCATAGAGAAAATACAGAGAACTCAAAATAAATTCTCAACAGATTTCAGATATGGATTATATGTTCTAATTTTAGGGAACATAAAGTACGAACTAAATTTGCCCTTCACCCACAGAACATATGAATTGACTAAATGAGATGCTAATTATATGAATAAGGTAGAGATGGAAAGTCTGAGAACTAAATCCTCTTTAAGGATTATACTGACAAGTATCTGTTTAATTCATATATTACAATCCTTTTCAAGGTAAGTAAATTTACTTCTCGACTTCATTAAATTCACATTCAAACTTATAAATTTTTCACATTATTATATTGCAAAGCCCAAATTATCTTAGATTCTTAATAAGAAAATACTGTTATGGCCAAAATAAATAATTTAAATGATATTTACTTTTATGTAGTGAATAGATTCATTTCTGAAGTAGGGATCTGTGCTGTAAATCCTGTAAATTAAATCCTGTTTGCGCATTGAATTCTAGTCTGTATCTGGAATTATTCTTTGGGAAAATGTATGCCACAATCTAGTTTAGCTGTGATACTGCAGGCACATTTCCATAGTAACAATATAGCCTTTTCTCTAGTGACCCACCCATCTCCTGGGAAGTTCCTGTGTTTTATTCAGTACCATCTGGCTTCCTCCTGTTTGGATAGTCCCAGGGTTTGAGTACAAAGTAACAGCTAACAGTTTTTGAGCACCTACTGAGTGTCAGGCACAATTCTAAGCACTTTACAGGGATAATCGAAACCTGTGAGGTAGAATTCATTAGCCCCTTTACAGATAAGGAAACTGAAAATCACAGAGCTCTCAGGGCTAGGAAGTGCTTGAGAACACAGTTTGATTCCAGAGCTGAGATTAGGACCGACAATACACTATATTGCCTTCTTATTTTCTAGACTAGACTCAATCATGTATGTGTTATAAGTGTGCTCAGATATGGATCCTCTCAGCCCGTGGGGTTGCCAGACAGGACCTGTAGCCCCTCTCCAGTCTGTTCCATGGTTGTGAGCAGCTTCATCCACTTAGACCAGTGTGCTACACAAAGATGATTGTTTTCTAGATATGCCATAGTGTGAAAATATTTGACAAGCACATCGCCCTAGAACAAAGTACACATTTAGATAAATATATGAATTGTGTTTCCTAACTTGTAACTGACTTTAAAATAAATGTTCAGATTCAGCTATCTCTTGACAAGAAATAACATGTATACCTTACATAATTCTACTTTACCTTGCTTCTTATTCAACTATTACAAATGAAAAAAGGTTTGAGAACAAAGACTAATCATTTCTTCCATTGATATTTTGTTACAATTCATATTAATTGTTTTTCCCTGTACTTTAGACAACATTGGCCCTGACTAGAGTTACCGTGAAGTCTTAACATCATTAAAACTGCCTTTATTTAATTATTGATAATTCATTTTTGACTTTATTTGGGCTGCCTGCTTCCCAATTGAATCGAATTGGCAAATATGACACCTTGAATGTTGAGGTACCACAAAGCACATAAGAGTGCATAAGGTTAATAAGGGAATGCTTTCTGAAGAAGGGTGGTCTGCAGGTTTAAAAAAATATGTGATGGAGAAAATGGGTATGCTCTTGCATAGCAGCCCTTGTGTAGCACTAAAGTGACTTTGGAGACTTCACATCACTTCAGTACCAGAATGAAATAAAGACAAAATAGTTGAGAGTCCCTGGGCACCTCAGAAACAGCTCAGAATGAACCCAACTGGTAATCCCAGCTGGCTTAAATCAGAGTGGAGACAAACACTTGCACTCATATGTGTTCACTGCGTTTAAAGCGATTTGTTCACAATCCATTAATCATGGAAGCTCATCTGGAAGTGTGTTTTGTGGTCTTCCAGATTTTACCTCAATAGAAGTTTTCAGGTAAAGATAAACATGTTGCAGATGAGTCAAAGAGGGAAAAAAAATCATTTCTTCTTGATTGCAAAAAGCCAGAGAATGATTGCCCACTTACAACATGTCCAGTCCTGTTTAGTACCTTGGTGGGGTCCATCTTCGGAGCTTTGACCATTTGCATCTGGTCTGGATGACTGATTCCATGTAAAATACCAGGGAGGAGGGAGCAAAAGTGGCTTTTGAAGTTGTAAGCCTCACTAACTCAATGGCAATGGGAAGTATCACCAGGAACAGGAGCTGGTTGGCTGTGTTTGAGGTGGAGACGACGATGAATTCTTCAGAGTACCTGTAGATCTGAAGGAACCAGGAGATTCAAGTGGCAATTTCATGAAAGCAATAGAAAATATTCACCTGGGATCATGTAGAAAGATTAGAACTAGAAGTTTTGAATTAGGAGACATCTACTCATAACTTTAGGGGTGAAAGAGACCTTCTCTCCAAGAAAGAAAGGATAAAGATAAGCTAAAGAGCCTCATCACATTACTGGGATAACCAATTTCACAGGAGGAGAAAGGCTGGTGGCAAAGGCTGACAAAGGCCACACTGGCTGCCCTGATGTTCCGGAACCTACCCAACATAGCCCCCTTTCAATCTCAGCCTGAAATACTCTTCCCACAGAGGTAGAAGTGCTTCCTTTGTGCTCCCATAATACTCTGTTTCTGATGCTACATTCAACCACAGACTATGACAGTCACCTGTTCAGGTTCCTGTCTCACCTGCTACACAGTAAATATTCACTGAATGAATGAACTGGATATACAGAATGGAAAGACACTGTGCTCAGGCCACATTTCAGCACTCGAAATCTTGGTGTTTTCATAAACTGGTCAGACGATGTGTTATTTCAAGGAAAATATAACTGAATGCCCATTGTGTGTCAGCCATTCCCAGAACAAAGGCCAAACATTTTAAAACAATGTCAACAGGACCCTCCATTTCTTGGCTCTGGTTTTCTAGGTACCCATCTTCAGGCAGGCTTTCCCTAAGTAACAGCAAAGTCAACATTCACTCCTCTGAAATGACTCTGTCCCTGCTGGGGTCACTTGCCCACCCTTGTGAGTCTAGAGCTGGTGGAGCCCCTGATGGACCACCCAGGGGAGAGGCAGGGACAGTTTTGAAAGTAGGGTATGGAATGGGGGCAGAAACAACACAAAGTAACAGAAGTCCATGGTAGAAATCCTATGAAGACCATCAAATGAAACAACAGGAGGGGGCAGATGGGAAAGGGAGCAAGTTCATTCTCCCCCCTCTTCTATCTTACTGCCAAAATTACAGTGTGAGAGAAGGATGCTAGCCCCAGGATCGCCTTTGCCTTGTGTTTTTTTTTTTTTAAGATTTTATTTATTCATTTGACAGAGAGAGACACAGGGAGAGAGGGAGCACAAGCAGGGGGGGGGGGGGAGGAAGAAGCAGGGGGAGTCAGGGAGGGAGAGGCAGGGAGAGTGGGGGAGGGAGAAGCAGGCTTCCCACGGAGCCCGATGCTGGGCTTGATCCCAGGACCCTGGGACCATGACCTGAGCCGAAGGCAGGTGCTTAACGACTGAGTCACCCAGGCGCCCCTCCTTTGCCTTGTGTTTGAGGTTCTGTAGATGGAGAGTTAAAAAAGCATTAGCTGACAATAAAGCCACTGTTGGCATTAGAACATTGAGCCTCAGCGTTTGTTTTTATTTAAATCTTGCCTTTGGTTTGATGTGAAAATATAAAATATGAAAATCTTGTGCAAACTTTAAAAAGGACTTTCAAGTCCTAAATATATACTTTATATATTATATATAAATATTAATATATTTATAATGATACAGGTATAGCATGGGCTTTGTAAATAGACCTAGGTTCCAACCCTGCTCTAACATTTGCTCTCTGTGTGAAGCTGAAACAGATGACTTAAACTTTTGTATCTCATTTTCTTTGGTACTTACCTTAGGGGTTAAATGAGAGAATGCACATTAAAACCATTTAGCACTTTCCCAGCACAACAGTCAAAACTAGTTGGTATTATTGACGTTATTGTTGCGGCTTAAGGATTTTTTTTATTGTGGTAAAAGATGCATAACATGAAATGTGCCACTTTAACCACTTTCTAGTCATGCAGTTAAGTGGCAGTAAATACAGTCACATTGTTGGGCAAACATTATCACCATCTATCTTGAAAACCTTTTTAGGGGCGCCAGGGTGACTCAGTTATTAAGCATCTGCCTTTGGCTTGGGTCATGGTACCAGAGTCCTGGCTCAGGTCATAGTCCCGAGGTCCTGGGATCGAGCCCCACATCGGGCTCCCTGCTCCGCGGGAAGCCTGCTTCTCCCTCTCCCCCTCCCCCTGCTTGTGTTCTCTCTCTCACTGTGTCTCTCTCTCTGTCAAATAAATAAAATCTTTAAAAAAAAAAAAAAAACCTTTTTAATCTTCCCAAACTGAAACTGTACCCATTAAACAATAACTTTCCATTCCTCTCTCTCCTGCAGACTTTGATCACCACCATCCTACTTGCTCTCTAAGTTTGCCTATCCTACATACACCATGTAAGTGGAATCATACATTTGTCGTTTCGTGTCTGGCTTATTAAAAAAAAATTATAGTAAAAACTAAATCTACACTTTTTAGTCATTGATTCCTGGGGTTCCTGTACTCCATGGGCCACATTCAAAAGGCCTAAATTCCACTAACCTCTTGCTAGTATTTACTAATTGCAGGCCCAATCTCAGGAGGAGAAAAACAATCTTCACAGTGCATCGTAATGCTCAATCTATCTCCACGAGCATCATGGAAGCAGCATTCGTTTCAGAGACTATAAAATCTGAAAATATTTCTAACAGGGAGCTCAAGTGCTTTGGTGCTTTAATTGTAGCTGAGTTGAAAAGTTTTCAGCCTGCGTATTGCAGCTTTTTCACCATCAGCCTCTCAGCTCCTCTCCCGAAGTGACTATAAATTTGCAGTCAGTAAGCAAAGTAGATGGTAATGAGATATAAATATTCATTACTAAAAAATGAGGGCCTAAATCAAGAGATAAGATTAATTATTCAGAAAAAGCTCTATTTTAAAATTTTCTCTCACAGATGTGTAGCAATTACAGAACCTGTTTCTTTTTATCATGGATATGAGTTCATGGAGCATTTCCCTGCCTGGCAAGTCTGCATTCCTTTCTGTACAATGATGCCAATTCCTAATTCCTGGACAAAAAATAAGAACTGCTAAGCCCGTAACCGTCAAGGACCAAGCAAGTAGTTTCTGTAGCGACCACTTACCCACATGAGATTTCTTAGGGTTCCACTCTTTACTCCAATGACTTGTCCATGCAAATGCGGTTTTATCAGTCAAGTGGAACTTCCTAAATTCGCTCTCTGGTAGCAGACTGTTTCTCCTTAGCTCAGCTCTTTCACGCCTGGTCTTTCGGATGCCTGTGACCCAGATTACTACAACCATTACTACGAACAACAAATGCCACCTCCAAATGCAATTTCTGCTTTCTTGGTATGATCTTGGGCAAGGAATTATCTCTGAACCTCGGCTGTTTCATCTGTAAAATCGGTCGATAAAGATAGCCTATGAAGACCCTAGAGCCATGTGTGGTCTGCAGTCAGAAACGCAAGTAAATATTAGATTTGGGAAAGTCTGTGTTGTACTTTTCCAGCACTCTTTCTCCTTGACACTGTTTCTCATTTCTCTGCCAACAACCATCTCACAGCTTCTAGCTCCGGTATTTGGGAACTGAAATTTCTACCCCATTTTCCCTTCCGCTAGCAAGGCCCCTCCAACCTCAGGCTCTCTGCCTAGCAGAATCTAAGACTGCAGGCTGGAAGTCACGACCCTTGTGATTTAATTACCTTTATCTCATCTGTACCCTTGGCCCTCGGGACTCCCACTGCTGCTTTGCAGAGCACATTTGACAGCCTCCTATCTCTAGCTTTTAATCTAAACAAAATACCAATGATTCAGACAGACATTTGAAAGGACACTGTGATAATCAAGAGAGATGAAAATTCTGCAGGAACAATAGCAAAAATACAAAACAAAACAAAACCCCATGTTTACATTTTATGTTAACTCTCGGCTCTTTGTTAGAAAAGGTGATGCTATGTTTGGCATATACTTCTGTTTCTTTGAATAATTATGCTGGTATTTATTGGGTGCTTCCTACAGCCTAGGCACTGTGCTACACACCTTGCATATATTATTTCATTTAATCCACCCAGTAATCCTAGAAGGTAGGTGCCGCGCATATTCATTTTATAGATACAAAAACACAAAGGCTTAGAAAGGTTAAATAACTTGCCTAACTTCACACAGTAAGTGGCAGGGCTGGATCAAACCAGGCCAACCTGAGAACCAGTGGTCTGGCCACCATGCTAGAATATTCAGTGGTATGTTCAAATGCAGGTCCTCACTTCAGAAAAGGTAATACTGAGTTACGCCTTTAAACTGGGAAGCCTCTGGAAGGCTTAAATGATGGATTACTGCATTTAAATGATTTACTCCCCTTTTCCCCCCCTTTAATCTTCTTTGTTTTTCTTCTATTGAGGTCCTTAAGTTTAATTTTTTTTTAAACTAAAAGCCACCTGTTCTCTGTTCCTTGCAGTCGGAAACATAAGGCTTCAAGAGGGTCATACAACTGTACATGTTTGAAATTCCTTGTCACCATAACATGCTGAATTCATCCAAGAGTAAATGGTGACCTCAGGGACTCCTGTGGTTGGAATTTTTATTTAATCAAAATAGTAAGAACATATGAATAATTTTCTGTGAAGGTGTGCCTGTAAACTAAGAATTAGGAATGCTCTCTATTCAAGTAGGAAATAAATAGTCCCATTTGTAGAATTTATTGTCTATATAAAAAAAATATCAGCAATCACTTAGGAGATTTTATGTGGGTGGGTTATAACAGTTGTCTCCAGAGTGGGTCCAGAAGATCGTCCCTTGGGAAGGTTCTATTTCTTCTATTAGAATTTCTACTTTTATTCTTTCTTTTTTGCTTATTCTTTTTAGTTTCTATTTTTGTACATACTTTATAATGTATATATTTTATAAGATATAATATACAACTTGTATTTGAAATCATGTATTATGTATATTATATATTATGCATATCCATATATTTTTATTTTATATATTTTTGTATATATGAAGCACATGCTCAAAATGTTTTATTGATTAAATAAGTGATCAAAAAAAGTCTGGAGAGCATGTTTTAAAAAACTTTTGAAATTACAAAATATTAGGAATTCTCATGAATTTGAGAGTTAAACTTCTAGCATTTCTAAAATATAATAAGCATTTATTTTTTGTAATCCAAAGAACCAGAACATTTTTTAAAGATACATTATTTTCATAAGAAAGAACTAAATCATAAGAAATATACTAGGTGATGAAGTTAAAAGACCATTTGTAGGAGATACTGGCTTCATTTACATTAAAGTATAATGAGGATTAAAAGCCATCACGACATCCTTGGGGCCCTGGAAAATTCTTAATTATTCTCTAGCCTAAATTGTCTCAATTCCTATAGTCTAAAAGCAAAATTACACAGAGTGCCAGTCATTGGTAAATGATTTTGTTTTCAAGTCATTTTCTTATACTTTCACTGGCCCCCTCTGTCCCGGATGTGACCTACAAGATCTACTAGCATCCTGACGGTACCCTACCCTACCTCATTGCTCTTCACCAGTCTCCTCCAAGTCTGTGCTGCATTCCCCTCTCTAACAATTGTCTTGCCTTTGGGCGTTTGTAGAATCCATTCCCTCTTTATGACAGAAACACCCTTCCCTGCTCTTTGCCTGGCAAACCTCTTCCATCCTTTCAGTCTTAGCTAAAATATTGGTTGCCTCTCCTATGTGTTTCGTGGTATCCTGTACTCTCCTTGCCTTTAACATTGATCACACTGCATGTTTCATATCTATCTTCCAACCCTACATCTGTGAGACTCACCTCACATTTCTGGCAGATTGGACTATCTGGTCTCATTTCCCTGGACCCATTGTCTAGGTGGAGAAATAATGTGGCATGACTGAAGCCTTCGCACTTGCACGATGTAGAAGTTTCTCTCGCCCATGAGTGGCACAGCACACACTCCCTCATCTGCCAGTTTGTACTTTGGGGGTGCTTTATTAGATCTTTGATCTCGTCACTTAATTATTCCCCACTTTTTTTTTCTTTTCTTCTTCTTGTCCTTTCTTCTTTCTTTAGCTTGTTAGACTGACAGGTTGATCTGCTGATATTTTTAGGTTTTGTTCATACACTTACAGTCTATAGGAAATTAACCTTGGTCTTCTGGGTGGTGTCAGCAAAAACTTATGTGCTGATCCAGATAGTGGTCAGCTGGGTCAGGTATTTGGGGACTGAAATTTCTAGCTCATTTTCCCTTCTGCTAGCAAGGCCCTTCTGCTAAGCAGGGGCCAGAGAATGTAGTAGCAGCATAAAGAAAGATCAAACTGATTTTAGATGAGACTAGATTTAGTATGCCATTTGACCCTTGATCCATAATCAGTCTTTTAATGCAAATTTTCCCTAATATGGAAAAAGAAGTATGTGTTTCTTTCTCAGTTCCTAATCTTTTTTTTAATCAAGAAATGCATTTTCTTTATCTTTATATCCGCTTGACTCTAGGGCAAGGATGTTAGAAATTATACTGTCAGCAAAATTGTATTTGATTATGAAGGCAAAAACATTGCTGAATTATTTGAAATTCTGTTTTGTTTATGTCCTAATTAAAATATGACCTTGTCACTGTTTAACTGTAATTGATGGTGTATTATAACCATTCCTCAGCTGTTTTTCTGGATCATGAGTTCAGATTTATGTTATATGCCCATTAGTTGATTTGGAAAGTGTTTTACTTAAGTTTTCATTGTGCTGAATATTTCTTTTGTGGATCTGAACTGCAGATTTGCTCAACCCCCCTCTCTCCCAAGGCTAACTTAAGCAAAATAGACAGATGGTCCTCAAATAGGCCCCATTCTCAAGATTGATCTCTACAGTAATTTTTTGTTGCCTCTAGTGATATTGCTTACTTTAATATCCTCTCAAGATTGTGCCTTAAAAAGAACAGCAAATTAATTTGTCAGTTTCTTAGTGTACAAAGCTTTCTTTTAGATCTTTAATAAATAGGGAAAATTATTTTAAGTGGCTAGAAGTTAAAATGTGAAATTATTTTTTCAGGATATTATTTGCCTTTTCACGGTTGAATACATGATGAAGTAAGCACCCTGAGGCTCACATTATTATAGTTATCACAGTAATTATCAATAATATATTCCAACTAAAAGTACAAATGATTGATTGGGAGACCCTGTATATGTAGAAACATGATCTGTTACTAATCATAAACTAAGAACAGCCTGAACTGGATTTATGTATTAAGTTTATCTTTTCAAAAATATAGTGACTTAGTTACCTGGTTTATTTGAGGAGTGAGGTCACATAATCATTTAAAAAAAATAATTGAACTAGTTCTTTTATTTTTATTTTTATTTATTTTTTTAAAGATTTTATTTATTTATTTGAGAGAGAGAATGAGAGAAAGAGCACATGAGAGGAGGGAGGGTCAGAGAGAGAAGCAGACTCCCTGCTGAGCAGGGAGCCCGATGTGGGACTTGATCCAGGGACTCGATCCAGGGACTCCAGGATCATGACCTGACCCAAAGGCAGTTGCTTAACCAACTGAGCCACCCAGGCACCCTGAACTAGTTCCTTTTTAAAAATATTGTATTCAGAGCATCTGGGTAGCTGAGTCGTTAAGTGTCTGCCTTCGGCTCAGGTCATGATCCCAGGGTCCTGGGATCGAGCCGCGCATCAGGCTCCCTGCTCGGCGGGAGGCCTGCTTCTCCCTCTCCCACTCCCCCTGCTTGTGTTCCCTCTCTTGCTGTGTCTCTCTGTCAAATAAGTAAATAAAATCTTTAAAAAAAAATTATATTCTTAAAAATCTATTTTTCTTGATGCAAGCTGTAGAGAATCTAGCAAATTTAGATAAAAAGAGCATAATCACCTTTAATCCAACTACCCAGAGACAACTATTGTTAATATTTTAATATTAATCCCTTTTGCCATTTTTTATTTTAATCTAAAACTTTGTATGTATAAATATAAGTGAAAATAATAGTGTAAAAATAGAATATATAGAACACCTATTTGTGAAGGATAGAAAAAGGCAGGCAAAGTCTTCCTAGTTCATGGTGGTTGTTTTTGTTTTTTGATAGAACACATCCTGATTTTAGGCATCTTATTAAAAAGTATCTATCTCAATTCAACACCTTTTAGCTGTTTTTTAATAGAGAAAAAATTGTTTACGTCCACTAAATTTAATACAACATTTTGAACAAAATGATGCTTGGGAAAACCTCACATAATAGTCCAGACACAATTGGTAGATTAAGAATCAAATGTACACTTTTTGGGGAGCTCACAAGTGTTAACAAAGCTCAGCTGCTTCCCTGAGGTTGGTGCCTGAGGATGCCCTATTCATCGATACAAAGCAAAAGTTTATTGATAGTTCTATTAATTGATGATTAGGAAGCAATGTTTTAAGCAATTTATATTTTTATATGATAGTTTGCTACATATGTTAACATTCTACTGTGGTTTATATATGATTTGGGAAGTTGGGGGTTGACATGACAATATAATTTATGCACTAGAATGATGAAAATGTTTAGCATTTTCCTGCATATTTTCAGTACTGTATTATTAGTGTTAATAATATATTACAGGTGTTAACATTAATTATGCAGGCACATGAGATGCCTACATATGTCATTGTGAGTGCATAAATAATTTCTGGAAGCATATACAAGAAATTATCATCATTGTTTGCTTCGTGGCTGGGGACAGGAATGCAAATTTTGAACCATGTGTATATGTTAGCTTTCAAAAATGGCATTATAAAAACACAGTCAAATCTAATGTGAAAAATATACTTGTATGCCTTTAAACATGACTAGTTTATCTATTTACAGGAAAAGCAAACATGATTTATCTCAGTGATTCAAGGTCTCCTTCAGTATTAATTGTGTAATGCTTTACTCCGAGGCTACCGAGATATAAGGAGCTATTTACCTCTATGGTGGGTTCAGACTGGTGGTTCTGGAGTTCCAGTCAGGAATCCAGTGGGCGCTTTAAGGAGCCATTGGGCAGGAGAGGGCACGCTCTTGGGTGTCTCATTAGGGAGGACCTTGTGGGGAGGAGAGACAGAGAGAGAGAGAGACAGAGACAAAGAGGGACAGAGACAGAGAGAGAAAGAAAAAGAGAGATGAAGAAGGAGGAGAGGGAGAGGGGAGATAGAGGGAGAAAGAGAAAAGAAAATGGCCCTGAGAGCTTCCCATATTTCTGCTTCTTTTTGCTGGCTCTTTCTGATTCATAATCCATTGCTATCAACTACAACTTTTGTTAGATATCCTCATCAGCTCCAGGCATTTCTTCATGACCTCCCAGATGCTGCTTGAGCTGCCAAGTGAAATCCTATCTCTGGAAGCAAAGATTGAATTTCTTTCCTCTTCGATGATTTTTGGAAGTGCCCTAAGTAACCCTAGTCCTGGCTTTGTCCAGCTGCAGCTCAGTGGAGGGACAGGATCCTACTTTGCTAGGGAAGGGTGGAAATTCTCAGAGTCCCTTTCAATCTGTAGATTGTTGGAGGCATGTGTTCCAATTGCTCTGACTTATTTCAGAGCAATCCAAAGTCAGGCTTCTATTCTCATGTGGAAAAAGAGTCATAAATATGACTCCTGGCTGCCTTTCATTCTGTTCACTCTACCACTGCCAACCTTTCATCCTCCAAACTTTTCCACCAATGCCCATCTGAACTTTTCCTTTTGCTTTAAAATACCCTCTTGAGCTTTGGTAAGCAGGCACCCACTTTTTGCCACATGCCATAAGGTACTGGCCTATTCTGGAAATCTAGTCCTAATTGAAATAAACTGCATGCCTCAGTAGATGGGTTTGACCTAGTTTCATACTGGAAATTTAGCTACCTGATCTACATATCTGTCACAGCCATAAGAAGTTCTGACGACTGTTCAGTTTTATCAAGGCTTGGTGTCACTTCCTCTTGAGGACTCATGACAGTCAAGGCTAATTACTTCCACATAATTCATTGCCAAACCACCAACAGCACTTTGAATGACAGACAGAAAGCTCTCACGAGTTCTCCAACAGCCAGCCTGACACTGTCCTGGAAGCCTTACCTGACTTTCCTAGGAACACTATCCCTTAAGCAATTCTCCCCTTTAGAATTTTGAAGCGAGCCGCGCACAGGCTGCACCAAAGCAGCTTGTCCCAGATCCTTTGTTGACATCAGCTGGAATGTCTGTTTTTACTGTGAAGAGGTTCCATTCTTGCCACCATGTCAAGGAAGTACCAGGCTTACGTATTACAATTGCAATGCCACAGACTCTCATAACCATGCAGGCACCCCGATGCAACCTGAATTCCTAGAAATCGGCCTTTTCAGGTCTGCTGGGTTATCTCCCCCAACACAGTTCCTTCTGCTCTGTTTCTGCCCAACATCAGTTTGCACATCTCATTGCTTTCCAACTGGGCTTTTTGGACTTTAACACTATGCAAAGCTCCATGCTTGTGGACCACAATCCTTGCTCTTAAGGAACCTACATCTAGAAGGAGGGAAAAGACATATGCCTAAATTACCACAATGCAAATCAGTTGACGGTGTTCTGTATTTGGAATCCTAGCAAACTGTGACAGCCGTATCATAGGAATAGGTCTCTGACTGGAGTGGAGGAGAGCTTCCCAGAGGAGGTGGCATTCTGAGCTAAGAGTTAAAGGCTGCCTAGGGTTTTGATCCGCAACTAGAAGGTAGAGCTGGCGTTGCTGGTAGAAGAAATAAGCAAATGCAAGAAGGTCTGAAATTACATTGTTTAGAAAACAGCCAGAAGTTTGGTTTTCACTGAGAAAGAGAAGACATAAAAAAATAGTACATGCAAGGAGCAAGATGGCAGAGGAGTAGGAGACCTGGATTTCCTCTGGTCTCAGGAATACAGCTGAATAGGGATCAAACCATTCTGAACACCTAACGAACTCAACAGGAGA